>NC_081554.1:190202436-190511005 GCF_963082655.1 Stomoxys calcitrans | reverse complement strand
TTTTTATGCGGAGTAGCTGCAAAGCGGCCGCGTCCAGTCAGCGATTTTCGAGAGGAGAGTTTCGGTGAAAAGACAGTGGCACTGGCTCTTAATTAAATACTGAGTGACAATGATACTTGAGATGACAGGGTGAGTCATTGGCGCCTTCAAATAAGGTTAGGGTTAGGGGTTAGGGGCGGCCGGAGGCGAGTGTCGGATCTTGGAGCAAGCGGCTCGCAACAACGAGGGATACATGTGCAATCCCAAATTCTTCAACATCAGCCTTATTTGTGCCCATGCCCGATGGAAGACAAGGACGAGCAGACCAAGGATATTTTCTACGAGCGCCTAGAGGGGGGAGGAGGCCACCGTAGCGCAGAGGTTAGCATGTCCGCCTATGACGCTGAACGCCTGGGTTCAAATCCTGGCGAGACCATCAGAAAAAATTTCAGCGGTGGGTTTCCCCTCCTAATGCTGGCAACATTTGTGAGGTACTATGCCATGTAAAACTTCTCTCCCAAGAGGTGTCGCACGCCGTTCGGGCTCAGCTATAAAAAGGAGGCCCCTTATCAAAGAGCTTAAACGTGAATCGGACTGCACTCATTGATATGTGAGAAGTTTGCCCCTGTTCCTTAGTGGAATGTTCATGGGCAAATTTTGCATTTGCCTAGAGATAGTATATGGCCGCTGCCCCGCCCATCATATAAAAATCGTTCTGGGAGATTTTAATGCGAAGATGGCGAAGGAAGACGACTTTGGTCCAACAGTCGGAAAGGTTCGCCTCCACGAGACAACTTTCAGTAATAGGTTGAAGCTAATAGATTTTGCCGCGGCAAAAAGCATGGTGGAAAAACATTGTGATTGATGGAAGGCATTCATACAGCGTGTTAGATGTACGATCGATTCGTGGAGCGAATATAGATTCGGATCATTACCTCGTTGAATCAAAGGTTCGTACCCGTTTGAACATGGCGAAGAAAGTACCTACTGACACTGCATGGAAGCTGGACATTGAAAAGCTACAAACATAACAGATGGCAGCAGCATACTCCACTTGACTGACCCAACTGCTTGATGGAAGTACTCTTTTTTCCGATGATATAATGGCGCAGTGGCAAACAATTGCCCACTCCATGGAAAGTGCCGCGAAATCGTAGTGGGTACCGGAAGCCTCCTCCAAGAAACCCAAGCTACGACCAAGAGTGTCGACATGCTACTGAAGCCAAGAATGCGGCGTATAGAGCAACCCTACAATCAGTAGCAACGCGCCAGATGAAGGAGAGGTATCGAGAGAAAAGAAGAGAGGAGAAACATCTATTCCGCAGAAAGAAAAAAGGAAATGGAAAGACGTGAGTGTGAGCGAATTGAGATGTATAGGATTCAGAACAAAGTCTGGAGATTCTACCAAAGAGTAAAACATAAAACCGATGCCTTTGGAATAGGCAAATCCTCCTGCAGAGACAAAGAAGGAAATCTGTTTACTGACACAGATGGCATGCTGAGAATATGGAAAGAACACTTTACACAACTGCTAGTGTCCGACGTTGGCGGCAAAGAGGATACCGCAGAACCAATCAATGATGATGGTATAGAATATTTACCTCTTAGTCATAATGAGGTCCAAGTAGCAGGGACACGACTGACGAACAACAAGGCAGCTGGAGCCGATAGGTTACCTGCTGAACTATTTAAGACTGGAGGCGACACCATGATAAGGCGTATGCATCAGCTTATCTGCGCAATCAGGCTAGAAGAATGCACCGATGATTGGAACCTCAGAAATTAATAAAATAATATCAAATAAATCGAAATTCAATAAAATTAAATAAATTTAATTTAATTTAAATTTATTTAATTAATAAAAATCAAATAAATAAAAATAAAATAAAATATAACAATTTTCCCTACCAAACTGTATACTCCATAATAATTCGACCAGTTTCTCCACCAATCTTTCTACTCTCCCACAGTTCCGCCACAATTTCAATAGTTACCTTAAATATTTGCATATCAAGCAAAGGCAACATGTGAAAATAGATGATAAATCGCCCTGGGCACCAAAGGAAGTGGGAAAGTGAAATAAATTTGAAGAAAGTTAAACAGTTAAGAATAACGCCAAAGCAATAGTAGCGGGAGTTTCTATCCAACTGCTGCTTTATTTGCTTCGTTGAAAGCATTTCGTTTAAGAATAGTTCTTTTTTTTTGCAAAGTGATTTAGTTGAAAAGTTCTTTCGTTTCTGTTTAATGCTGAACATATCTTTTCTTTAACCTGAAGCTCTTAAGGGCAAGCAAGCAGAAAGTGAAGTAACTTTGAAAAGTTGCAACTAAGGTGTGGCTCGATTGACAATACAAAGAAGAAGGGGAAGCCCTAGGAAGTTTAAAGACAAATAACCTAGACAGACGGACGGACGAACGGACCAAGCGGACATACAGACAAATTGTGTTAGTGTGCTTATCAGGTGCAGAAATAAATCAAGTGGTTGTAAGTGCCTGTTTTCCACTTGAAAGAGTTTTGGGTAAGGATATGGCTGTTTGGATAGAATCTGTTATTGACAACTTAATGCATTTACTTTGGTTTGTATAAACATGCATATACCTAAGAGATTAGAGTGAAGTAACGTATGGTATAATAGACTTGTTTAAAATTTCTTATTTAAGATATAAAGATAAAGTTTAAATTGAAATCTTTACGTTATATCAAACATCCTGTTGTAACATTAACGTACCAATGCACAATGAAAGAGACTGCCAGAAGTCTGCCATTATTGAAATTTTTACCGAAAATTGCCTAAAAATGTTGTCTTTGAAGAAAATTTTGTTTGTTGTAAAAAATTTCTTTTCCGTGCGAAGTTCCATGCTACCTCTTCCATCGGACGCCTCCTCAGGTGGTGGATTGGTGAGAGCTCCTGAGATATGACGGCTACCGCAACAAGTTTGCACTAGCATGGGGTATCCTGCTTGCACGGATACGATTACGATCACCATGGGTTCGTGCAATAGCTTCGGCAGCGGATGCGCCAAAGGAAATGGCCAACGATGGCTTTCGCAGATCTTCAGAAGATTCACCATCAAGAAAGCCTGGACTAGAGGGTCGCTGGGAGCCCCAGCTGACAGTGTCTCAGAGACTTGGTTACATACTGCAATACCAGATAGCTTGATAAACTTGGATGGATATGCTGCATTCAGATCTGATAGAGAACGTCGTGGGGATAGTGTTGTCATATATGCAAGGAACACATTAAAAGGAAATTCCGATTAAAACGTAATCTTGAGGATCAAACGAAATATCTATTCGTGGAGCTTGAAAAAAATCTTTTTTGGTTGTATCTACCTGGCAAACAATACAATAGATTTAATCCAATTCATAACGTTTCAGAGACCATTACATTGGGAAATAACGATGTTATTATAGCTGAAGACTTTAATTCCAATATTCTTGTAGATTCCAAATTGACGGACAATATGCTGCCACTGGGTCTCTCCCCTAGCAATTCTAGATACGCCACTCATTCTTCGTCAACTGGATATGTTTTCACCCAAATCGGATGAGAATTGCGCGCTCTATTGGATCAAGAAGTCAAGATCCAATATCGGTTTATATGGCAGCTATATCAAAACTTAGACCGATTTGGCCCATTTACAATCTCAACTGACCTACACTAATAAAAAGTATTTGTGCAAAATTTCAAGAGGCTAGCTTTACCCCTTCGAAAGTTAGCGTGCTTTCGACAGACGGACGGACGGACATGGCTAGATCGTCTTAAAATGACATGACTATCAAGAATATATATACTTTATGGGGTCTCAGACGCATATTTCGGGTAGTTACTAACAGAATGACAAAATTAGTATAACTCCTTCCTATGGTGGAGGGTATAAAAAAATTACAGAAACATCAACAAGAAATAATAGAACTGACAACCCCCCGATGACGACCTATGGATTCAGAACACGGTTAATAAATGGAACATGGAACGTCCGAACTCTCTCAGAAGCATCGAGACTTTAACAAGTCCAGAACGAGATGTCAAACTACAACCTAGACATCCTAGGTTTAAGTGATATACGATGGCCGAAATCCGTAACAATAGATCTTCAAGGTGGCTACCACTTCATTTTTTCAGGTGATGAAATCCACCGAATAATTGGGGTCGGCCTTCTTCTGACGCCGAAAGCAAAGCGAGCTCTTAGCAAAACTTGGACCTAATTTTCTATGCGTAATCCACTACCGAATACTTTTTATTTGAGTCCCATATTAACGTGAACGTCGAATATATCTGTTTAGATGAGTTTTGGGATTGGGGTGGCCTGCTGGGTACTTGGTCCCAAAATTTTAATACGTTTTCTCTAATACCTTTCATTTGATTCCCATATTGTACCTATCAGCGAAATTTTAAATTTGGGTAGTGATTTTGGGGTATGGGAGAGGGTCCGCCCCCATTCGATATCAAAAACTTATATACCCAATGATTCCTTCCACAAAAACCTACATAATCTGGGAAAAATTTGAAGAAAATCGGTTTAGCCGGAGCAATCAAACAAACCGAGTCCCATATACTCATAATTGGTTAATATACCCATTTGGCCCGTTTTTGAGGGGTGAGGTGATCCCCTATACTTTAATCTGATTTTGTTAAGCAGATTCGTAATATACTCATTTGAGCCCCATATTGATATGAACGTTCAATGTGTCTGCTTCCTGGGTACTTGGATGAAATTTTTAATACCATATTTGCATTCTACTCTTCCATACCATTCATTTGATACCCATATTGTCATATCGGTCCACTTTTGATTTTGTGTGGTGTTTTTGCGGTAACGGGGGAGAGTGCGCCCCCTTCCGATATCAAAAAATTATAAAGCCTCTTCCTCCCTCCTGCCTATATCCGCAATCTACTAACGAATACCTTTTATTTGGGTCCCATGTTGTCATGATCATCCAAAAAAAACCTATTTTAGGGGGTTTTGGGGTTGGGACGGCCCCCCAGTTACTTGGAGCCAATTTTTAATTCGAAATTGGTACTATACTCCTGATTACCTTTCATTTGAGTCCCATATTGTCCCGATCGGTACCCTTTTATTTTTGTGTAGTAATTTTGGAACCGATGGATAGATAAACAATTTTGGATATTAGAAAAAATTTTTAAGAAATTTTATCTCTTGAGAAAATTTCTTAGAAATTTCCTAAGAAATTTTGTCTTTAGAGAAAATTTCCTTGAAATTTTATCTCCAGAAGAAATTTCCAAGAATATATGTTATGAGAGAAATTCTTATTGAAATCATATTTCAAAGCATAGTGGTTGCCTTGCTTTTTCCTTTTTTTCTCCTTTCCACTTGTCCTTTATTCGCATATGATCCTTTTTACTTTATTTGATTCCCAGGCATAACACTTGTTGTCCACAACGTAGAATATCTTTATGGCTTAAGGAAGGGCATTATTGATGTAAATACATTCCTGCGAGCCATTCCGTTATTGATTCAATGCCAAGTGTGTGGGTATTGCAAATACCCATATCTTCGTCTGCCATCTTTCTCTCGCTCCTCTCAGCCATAAAGCTTCTGGAACAGAAATAAAATGTATTCTTTATTTACAATTTCCCTCAACTTCTTGTTTATTTGTGGACCCAAAACAAAAGGACCGACGGACTATGGTGCATAGGACAAATATTAAGAAAAAAAAAAAAACCCAACCTAGAGGAACTACAATTGGTAACAGCTGACGCTAAACTTATTGCCATCGTTGGCCAGCACCCACAGCAACACAACAAGAAATGGTCCATTGCCCAAGAGTCGAACATGAGCAGCCATGCAGCACCATAGAGACAATGCAATTTAATAATAGAAATTGCATTGTATGCCACTACGAATTGACAATTGAGATTTCTTTTTGTTATCTGCAGGGTTTTATTTGCAACCATTGAAACTAAAACACTAACATTGCCACTAAAAATAAAACAATAGAAAATTTAACAATTTTCCTGCTTGCAAATCGTTTGGCAACCACTGAGGCAGAAGATACAAAGTATGATGGCACCAAATATGAGTTAATAAACTGAACTGGATTTTTGGGGGGAAGAGAGAATGAAGTATGGGGAACATTTTAAAGTTTTACCTTGAATATTGCTTGTGATATATTTTTAAAATACGTGTCCTTTCGTATTTTCAGAGTATTGGATGATAATTTAATTAATTCCTTGCCCGAAGGACTAAATAAATTGACTCGTCTGCAGGAATTGTAAGTATGATACCCAAAATATTAAAATAAAATCAATACAAAAAATATTTCAATGGAAATATTTTGTTCGAAAAGTTATATATTAAATAAATATCTAAAAAAAAAAAATATTAAAAAAAAATCTTAAAAAAATAAAAAAAAACCGAATCTTATATACCCTCCACCATGGATCGCATTTGTCGTGTTCTATGCGCGGTATCTCTTTTTAGGCAAACAAAGAATATTGAATAAGAACTGCTATGCTATTGGAGCTATATCAAGTTATAGTCCGATTCAGACCTTAAATAAATGCTGAATATTGTAGAAGTCATTGTGTCATAGTTCAGTTCATTCGGATAAAAATTGGTCCTTGTAGGGGCTCAAGAAGCAAAATCGGGAGATAGGTTTATATGGCAGCTGTATCAAGCTATTGATCGATTCAGACCATACTAGACATGTATGTTGAAGGTATGAGAGAAGCCGTTGTACAAAATTTCTGCCATATCGGATGAGAATTGCGCCCTCTAGAGGCTCAAGAAGTCAAGATCCCAGATCGGTTTATATGGCAGCTATATTAAGTTATGTACCGATTTGAATCATACTTAACACAGTTGTTGGAAGTGATACCAAAACCATACTATCAAAATTTCAGTTAAATCGGATGAGAATTGCGCCCTCTAGAGGCTCAAGAAGTCAAGACCCGAGATCGGGTTATATGGCAGCTATATTAGGTTATGTTCCGATTTGAATCATACTTAACATAGTTGTTGGAAGTGATACCAAAACACTACGATCAAAATTTCAGTCAAATTGGATGAGAATTGCGCCCTCTAGCGGCTCAAGAAGTCAATACCCAAGATCGGTTTATATGGCAGCTATATCAAAACATGGACCGATTTGGCCCGTTTACAATCCCAACCGACCTACACTAGTAAAAAGTATTTGTGGAAAATTTCAAGCGGCTAGCTTTACTCTTTCGGAAGTTAGCGTGCTTTTGACAGATGGACGGACGGACTGTATGGGGTCTCAGACGCATATTTCGAGGTTTTACAAACAGAATGACGAAATTATTATACCCCCATCCTATGGTGTAGGGTATAAAAATGTTTCGTCTAGCCCAATTTTAATTGTGAGCCAACAAAGATTTATGCATACTAACTCAGTGTACATTGGTTTAGTTTCAAAAAAATCCAATTTGGTAGGGATTGACATGAAGTCTTAAAAAGTCAAATCGGAGGATCGATTTATGTGAGGTTATATCCACGGATAGTTCAATGATGAACTACATTTATTGTAGGTGTAAGAGAGCGAGAGAGTGGAGGCCACCATAGCGCAGAGGTTAGCAAGTCCGCCTATGACGCTGATCGCCTGGGTTCAAATTCTGGCGAGACCATCAGAAAACATTTTCAGCGATGGCTCCTAATTCTGGCAACATTTGCGAGGTACTATGCCATGTAAAGCTTCTCTCCAAAGAGGTGTCGCATTGCGGCACGCCGTTCGGACTCGGCTATAAAAAGGAGGCCCCTTCTCATTGAGCATAAACATGAATCGGACTGCATTCATTGATATGTGAGATGTTTGCCCCTGTTCCTTAGTGGAATGGTCATGGGCAAAATGTGCATTTGTATTTTACTATGAACAACTGGAAATGGTATTTTATCAATATTTTCACGAAAAATTTGCACTTTAACAAGGCCAAAACTGCCTGAAGAAGCGTTCCAATGATTTTGAGATATACTAGATAGTTTTTAACCATTGTCTTGGGCGAAAATTTTGTCTTAGTATTGGATCGAAATTCTCAATGGTTTGGCTGTTATAGGCCCAAATATCAAAAAAAAAAAACGTGACAAAATTCAGAGAAAAAGTCGGCAAATCAAAATCTGAATTAGAATTAATTCCCAGGAATTAGAAACGCGAAGAGCCCATTAAGTTTTTTCCCTTCTATGCTAATCGCCCGACCCTAGAGAGCAATCTGGGTTTTCGTTGCTTGATCGAGGGACAACCAAGTGGCCTTGTGAATTTTACGATGCTGAAATCTTTTTGCCGCGGTGAAGTCTATTAGCTTCAAACCGTTATTGGACGTTCCCCAGAGTTGTCAAATCTAAACATCTTGGAAATGAATCTAGAATTTTTGAACGGATATGGTTATATACACGAAACTCAACGCAGTCAATGTTGAGGTTTTATTTCCAATAATTATGGAAAATTGGGGAACCTAGTGGGTCTGGACCCACCGTGACGCAGAGGTTATCATGTCCCCTTATTACGCGGAACGCCTGAGTTTAAAACATCAGAAAAATTTTCAGCTGTGGTTATCCCCTTAATATCCCCGTGCGACGTATTTTGCCATACTAAAACTTCTCTACCAAGTGGTGTCGCTATGCGGTACGCTGTTCGGATTTGGCATGAAAAAAGGAGGCCCCTTGTCATTGATCTTAAACATTTATCGGACTACACTCATTGGTATGAGAGAAGTATCCCCTGTTCCGAAATGGAATGGGAAACTTAGTATTGAGTAGTGGGTCCGGAGGCTGATCCATAGGGCTTAAAATTTGGTCATCTTCGAAGCAGTGTTCATATGCCTGTTCGTCCTTGGTTTGTCTGTTGCCTGGACAAACATGAGTGTGATATACGCATATAGAAGAATTTGGATTTTATGCGGATTGTGGCTAGCCAGAGTAAAACTAGAAGCAAGATATTTCAATCTCCGGCTAACACATTCGTAAGCTTGTATAGGTCTTGCCCTTAGCTAGTACACCCGTCATTGCATTGCTATAACATAATACATCTTCTCTGTATAGACATAGTACACCTTCTCTGTATAGCAGCTTCTCAAATCATGATCCTAAATTGTTTTAGAGGTCTTCAACGTTAAACGATTTTATATTAGTCTACTTGTATGATGATCTTGCTTGTCTTGTACTTCTCTAGTAAAGGGTGATATTTTAGCATTTACCTTTTTGTCAGCACTGGTTTTAACAGCTCAGGCACTTTTCTTGTTTTGTTTCACTGTCAAACATCTTCAGTTTGGTATATAATATAAGAATGAAATGACTTAAAAACGAACAATGCTGAAAAATCGTTGAATTTTATTATCAAAATGTGTGGTCTGTTAAGAAAGTTCTCGCGCCCTTCTTCCAGTGAGCGACGAAGCTAATTTTTTGGTTCGAGGGGAATATAAATAAGCAGAATTGTCGAATTTTGAGAGAAGATCAGCCGCAAGAGCTAACAATGCATCCAGAAAAAGTCACAGTTTGGTGCGGTTTATGGGCTGGTGGCATCATTGGGCTGTACTTCTTCAAAGATGATGCGAATCGTAACCTAACTGTGAATGGTAAGCGCTATCGTGAGATGATATCTAACGTTGTTTTGCCAAAAATGCAAGAGATTGACTTGCATGACATGTGGTTTCAACAAGACGGTGGCAGATGTCACACGGCACGGGTAACAATGGACTTATTTTTATTTCACGTTCGGGACCGGTCTATTGTCCGCCTATATCGTGCGATTTAACGCCTTAAGACTATTTTTTGTGGGACAATGCGAAAGCTCATGTCTATACAAACAAGCCCGCTTCAATTGACGCATTGGAAGACAATTTTGATGCATTTATTCGTGAGATACCGGCCGAAATGTTGGAAAGAGTATTCCAAAATTGGACGAAGCGGATGGATCATTTGAGGCGCAGTCGCGGTCAACATTTGTATAAAATAAACTTAAAACATTAATTTATAGGGACCGTACTATCGATTCTCGAGGCCACCGTAGCGCAGAGGTAAGCATGTCCACCTATGACGCTGAACGCCTGCGTTCGAATCCTGGCGAGACTATCAGATACAATATTCAGCGGAGGTTTTTCCCTCCAAATGCTGGCAACATTTGTGAGGTACTATGCCACGCAAAACTTCTCTGTAAAGAAGTGTCGCAATGCGGCACGCCGTTTGGACTCGGCTATAAAAAAAGGAGCCCCCTTATCATTGAGCTTAAACTTGAATCGGAGTGCACTCATTGAAATGTGAGCAATTTGCCTATGTTCCTTTGTAGAATGTTCATGGGCAAAATTTGTATTTGAACTATCGATTCAAACAAAGTTTTCATGCATTTTGCTGAATTTTATGTGTTTTTTTGGAAAACTTTCTTATGGCTTAGAAAAATCCCCTTTTACAAATGCCTGTGCAATAATCTATCATAATAATAAAATTTCAATATCAATTTTCCAAAAACTTTCCAAGGAAATCCAATTTTAGCTAAAATATTCTCAATTTAATTTTCTTTAATTTAATCTTGAATCAATCTATTTGAGTTTTTTTACTTGCATGAAAAGAACATTTCTGTACATACATATGTAAAATTATCCTTTTAATCCCTACGACATACCCAAGTTAAATATGAGTTCAACTGCTAAGGACATGGAAGACAAGTTCTTCAAGGAATTCGATGCAAATATTGTCTTGTCTCACATTTTTTCTCTCATGTGAATGCAGGCATTCAACCGTGCCGGTTGCAAGCTAGCTGCCATGTCTGCTTTTCCTGCAAATAATTGCTGGAAAAGGTATTTGTGAGTGTTAGGAGTTGCAATGGCAGGGAATGACAAGCGTCAAACAAATAACGGCATGCTGTGGTAAGCCAACGACAATAATGTTGACCTCCTTAAATAACATTAGCAAAACGATTGTTGAGACAAGTGGCTGTCATGCTTGTGGTGCTGGGATGTCCTGGATGCCATTGCCAGCCAATGCTGACTTGGCCACTAAATATCCTGTGGCCACATAACTAAGGCAACGCAAGGCAAAGAAATTGTCACTCCGACGTGCGTAAATCCGTATGTCTGTGGATAACCGCCAAAGGCATTGCAAAAGGATGTGCCAGTATACCAACATGGAGAGCGAAAAGAAATTCCTGCACACCAGACCATGTCATGTTGGGAAAGAAAAACAAACTTTGGAGTTGACACCAAAGATTATGAGGATGATCATGATGAGGATATTGCTGTGTCGTTTACTAAAGCCCGCAGACGTCATGGTGATAACGATGTTTCTGCACCCATTTAACTTTCCATGAAGTTTTCGTTTTAGAAATGTGTTAAATGGGCCGTGTCCTTCATGGCAAGAAATAAACCAAAAATAAATATCCAAACAGACATCGTTGTCGTTGTGATAACTATTGGAAATTTAAATGAGCATCATATTCTTATATTGTAAAAAGAGATGTGGGGTAAATTTAGGAAAATTAAAAAAAGAAATAGTTTTGGGGGGAGAAAGTTTGGTGAAAATAGATTAAAAAAAAAAAACAAGCAAAAGCGTGCTAAGTTCGGCCGGGTCGAATCTTATGTACCCTCCACCGTGGATCTCAAGAAGTCAAGATCCCTGATCGATTTATATGACAGCTATATAAGCTAATGGACCGATTTAAATCATACTAAGTACAGATGTTGGAGGTCATATCAAAACACTTCATGCCAAATTGCAGCCAAATCGGAAAGGTATAGCGCCCTCTAGACACTCAAGAAGTAAAATAGGGAGATCGGTTTATATGGAAGCTGTATCAGGCCATGGACCGATTCAGACCATATTTGACACGTATATTGAAGGTCATGGGAGAAATCGTTTTGCAAAATTTCATCCAAATCGGATAGTAATTGCGCCCTCTAGAGGCTCAAAAAGTCAAGATCCCAGATCGGTTTATATGATAGCTATATCAGCTAATGAACCGATTTACTAAGTACAGTTGTTGGAGGTCATATCAAAACACGTCATGCCAAATTTCAGCCAACTCGGATAGGTATAGCGCCCTCTAGAGGCTCAAGAAATAAAATAGGGATATCGGTTTATATGGCAGCTGTATCAGGCTATAGACCGATTCAGACTATATTTGACACGAATATTGAAGGTCATGGGGTAAATCGTTTTGCAAAATTTCATCCAAATCGGATAATAACTGCGCCCTCTATAGGCTCAAGAAGAGGTCAAGATCCCAGATCGGTTTATATGATAGCTATATTAGGTTATGGATCGATTTGAACCATACTTAGTACAGTAGTTGGAAGTCATAACGAAACACGTCATGCCAAAATTCAGTCAAATCGGATAGGTATAGCGCCCTCTAGAGGCTCAAGAAGTAAATTAGGGAGATCGGTTTATATGGGAGCTGTATCAGGGTATAGACCGATTTAGACCATATTTGACACGTATATTGCAAGTCATGGGAGAAACCGTTGTACAAAATTTTATCCAAATCGGATAACAATTGCGCCCCCTAGAGGATCAAAAAGTCAAGATCTCTTATCGGTTTATATGACAGCTATATCTGGTTATGGACCGATATGAACCACAGTTGTTAGAAGTCATAACGAAACCCGTCATGCAAAATTTCATTCAAATCGCATAAGAATTGCGCCCTTTTAAAGGCTCATGAAGTCAAGACCCCAGGTCGGTTTATATGACAGCTATATCAGGTTAAGGACCGATTTCCACCAGCTTTATCAGGTTATGGACTGATTTAGACCATACTTGGGACGGCTGTTGGAAGTCATACCAAAATGACATGAGCATAATTTCAACCAAATCGGATAAGAATTGCGTCTTCTAGAAGCTCGAGGAGATCGGTTTATGGCGGCTATATTAGGTTATGGACTTGTTTAGAGCATACTTGTATAGTTGTTGGAAGTCATATCAAAACGATATGTGCAAAATTTCAGCAAAATCGGATTAGAATTGCGCCCTATAGGAGCTCAAGATATCTAGACCCAAGTTCGGTTTATATGGCAGCTATATCAAAATATGAACCGATTTGACCCATTTACAATCCCAACTGACCTACACTGATTGGAGGTATTTGTGCAAAAATTTCAAACGCCTAGCTTTACTTCCTCCAGAGTTAGCATGCTTGCGAGAGCTAGGCGGACGGACCGAAAGACGGACGGACAAGGCTAGCTCGACTTAAAATGTCATGACGATCAAGAATGTATGTACTTTATGGGGTCTTAGACGAATATTTCGAGGTGTCACAAACGGATTGACAAAATTAGTATACCGCCATCCTACACTGATAGAAAAATTACAGTACCTTGCCACTATTACCTGGTATTATTTTGTTCGCGTCATTGGCAAAGATTTTTAATACCATTTGGTATTAATTTAATACCAGACAAATTAAGCTATTAAGAATTGACGGCATCACATAATAGTCCATTGTGTGCAAAACGATGCTGTGTTGGTTTATTTGTATGAAAATCATTTCTGGGAATCGGGAATACAAAGAATTGAATGGTTGGTCACATTGAAACATTAATTTTTGTAATTATTAACATAAATAATTGAAATAAAATTAGATTAAAATTATTTTCAATGTTTTTTTTTGTTCTTTATGGCGTGGAATAATCAATAACGGTTTGTTAGTAAAACCAATAACGGTCTGGTTCTAAAACTAATAACAGATTGGTATTAAAACCAATACCAGCTCATTAATATGGCTAGTACCAAACGGTATTGCTTTTGTACCATGCGGTGTTGTTTTACTATCAATACCTTATGGTTCTGAAATGAGAACGTTTGGTATCAACTTTTCTCGGGGGTCTATGGTATAAAAATTGGAACATTTAACAATAAATTTTATCGAAACCTATTTTTGGATTTTTAGCTCAAATTTCTTTTATTTAAGCTTCAAATTGCCATGATCGAGATATATTACATCGTGGTGTGGTATGAGGGTATATCCTTATAGGCCTCAACTTTCATCCGATTGGGCTAAACATTTGTTATGTTAAGTAGGCTTATTAACCTATGAGTTCGCCCGGTAGCCGAGTTGGTATAGTACTCGGACTACCAATGCGGTGGTCTGGGTTCGTTTGCCACCAAAAGCCTGGTCTGTTGCTACTGTGATATCACAATGGACTTAAATACTCCAAGTGAGTCTGTTTAGAAAATAGACTGTCACTCTAACCTAACCTAAACCAAAACCCACTTGAAAAAAGGGTTTAAAAGCTTTCATATGTAGAAATATGCCTCTAACAATCCAAACCCTCCGCTTAACTTATTGAGATGATTAAGGTCCTCATTATTACTTGATTGGGCATACATTTGTTATGTTAGCTACGCTTATGACCCCCAAAATGAATACTTCATGCCTCGTCCATATTTGTAGGACCGAAAAGAGGCAATCCCCATATTAATTAATCCCTCTATTGAATTTATGGTATGATGATGATTGATTACTTCAAAATGATCAGCATATAAATTTAAAAATTTTTTTGCAGAATCCTTAGATTCGGTCCGACCAAGATTCGGTCCGACCAAGATTCGGTCCGACCAAGATTCGATCCTACCAAGATTCGGCCCGACCAAGATTAGCCCCAACCGAATTTAGCATAGTTTATTTTATTGCAAACATTTGCTTACAAACTCTCTCATATATGTTTTGCTTTCCTGCCATGCCCTTCCACAGTCTTCAACTATCTCTCTATTTGAAACTAAGCTCACATTATTGACATGACATAATTTCCAAACGATTACTCTACAAGTTCGTAACTTCAAAGAATTTTCTCATTTCTTGTTTGCGTTTCTCATTTTGGGCGAATATTTTATTTAATATCTTTTTTTTTCGAAACAGCCATTTAACAAGTTCGTAATTATCCTGTTTACACTGCACAATGATGCTTCGTTTTGTATATTTCCTGTTTGTTGCATTTTGAAAGTACTTCTCTCATGCTGTGTTGGGGGGTGGGGCACATCCTATACTTGAGCAACAATGGCAATGTACTTTCAGCATTGACTGCAGAACATTTGGAAGACACACACCAGCTTCGCATAGATGGGCACTTATTTAAGTTTCCATGAGAAGGGAATGAGTGGCACAAGTTTAAGGCCAAAAGGACTTAACTACAAAGGGAAATTCAAACAATGTCTAAAAATACATTAAAAAATTTAAAATAATTTTTTGGGTTTTTTTTTTTAAATTATTGCTATGTAGGTATGTCATAAAACATCGAATTTTGGCTAAACAAAAAATATTGAAAATATAAACAATAATGAAAAATAAGGAAATAAAAAGTAAAAAGACGTTAAGTTCAGCGGGACCGAATTTTGGCTAAACACCACCTCGGGAATATATGTAAACCACCTTTCGCCATATACGACACGGATGTCGAAAAGCCTAACATAAGTCACTGTGTCAAATTTCGGCGAAATCGGACAAAAAATGTGCCATTTATGGGCCCAAGACCTTAAATTGAGAGATCGGTCTATATGACAGCTATAATTTCACAGACATCGGATAATAAATTAATTATGTCTAATTTCACAGACATCGGATAATAAATGTGCCTTTTATGGGACCAAGACCTTAAATCGAGAGATCGGTCTATATGGCAGCTATATCCAAATCTAAACCGATTTGTACCAAATTGAAAAAGGATGTCGAAAGCCCTAACACAACTCACTGTCCCAAATTTCATCGACATGGCAGCAATATCCAAATCAGGACCGATCTAGGCCAAAGCTGAAGTAGGATTTTGAGTGGCTTTACACAACTCACTATCCCAAATTTCAGCAAAATCGGATGATCAATGAGGCTTTTATGGGCCTAAGACCTTTAATCGGCGGATCGGTCTATATGGGGGCTACATCAAGATATAGTTTGATATAGCCCATCTGCGAACTTAACCTGCCTATGTCCAAAAAAAGAATTTGTGCTAAGTTTCAGCTCAATACCTCAATTTTTAAAGATTGTAGCGTGATTTCAATAAACAGACGGACGGACATGGCAAGATCGTCTTAGATCTTTACGACGATCATGAATATATGTAGTTTATAGAGTCGGAAATTGATATTTCGATGTGCTGCAAACGGAATGACAATATGAATATACCCCCATTCTTCGGTTGTGGGTATAAAAACAAGTAAAACGTGCTTAGTTCGGTCGGGCCGAATCTTTGGATCCCACCACCATGGATTTAGCCAAAAATTTGTACAAACTAAATTTAGGGCATAATTTTATTCTATAAACCAATATTCTGTCAAACCAGCAAAAATTAAAGCTTCTAGGAACCGAATAAGGATAATCGAGAGACAGGTTTATATGGGAGCTATATCAGGTTATAGACTGATTTGGACCGTACTTGACACAGTTTTTGGAAGTCGTCACAGAACACCGCATACAAAATTTCAGCCAAATCTGACAAAAATTGCGGCTAGTAAGGAAAGAATTCAAGAATTCAAATCGGGAGATCGGTTTATATGGAAGCTATATCAGGTTATAGACCGATTTGAACCGTCCATGGCACAGTTGTTGAAAGTCATAACAAAACACCACATACACATTTCTAGCTAAATCGGATGAAAATTTCGGCTTCCAAGAGCTCAAGAATTCAAATCGGGAGATCGGTTTAAATGGGAGCCGATAGGGCCCATTTGCAATCCCCAATGAACTACATCGACACTTAGTATATGTGCAAAATTTCAAGCGGCTAGCTTTATGTCTTCGACCGCTATTCTGATTTCGATAGACGGACGGACGGACATGGATAGATCGAATCAGAATGTCGAAACGATCCAGATTATATATACTTTATAGAGTTGCAGACCAATATTTCGAGATGTTACAAACGGAATGAGGTGTTACAACCTCATCCTATGGTTGTTGTTGTGTTTTTTGTTGATGTGTTTTTTTGTTGTTCTCAGCAATGATGTTTAGTTGGTATAGGAATAGTGGACAGTAAGGCTTTCTTCTCTCTTACTGCGCTAAGCACATTTAGAAGACTTATTGAGCCTTTTTTCTAAAAAACCTGCTCTTTACCGTTCTCAATAGTTTTTCGGTATGTAGGTCACCTTAATCAATGTGAGAAAGGGGTTGATGAAGATAAATGGGGTATCAGAAATCATGATCCACTAGCCAGTCAAAGTGTTTTGAATAAAAACACACACTTGGTTAACTTTTATAAGTTATTTGCTATGCTATTCTTTGAATAGAAAGCATTAAATATGATCTCGAGCTGAAAGATGTTCGAAAAATTGTGAAAAAACTTTAGATATTGGAATAGTAGAGGGTAAAAGGCAAAAAGAATCGTTAATTTTATTTAAAAAAAAAAATTGTTAATTTCTCTAAAAAAAAAAATTGTTAATTAAAAAAAAGAAAATATGTATTTTATTACCATTTAGCGCAGAAAAGGGGATTTTATTGCTAATAACATTAAATAGCAGCTGTGGACCGAAACAGTTGGCCTTTCGCCATAACTTTTCTATGAATATAGATAGCATCAAATGCTATTGGACCATAAGATGGCTTCCGGAAATGGCTTACATAGCTAAATTTGATAAGCAATTTTTTAGAAAAAAAAGAATTAAATGAAAAAATGATTAATTTAAAAATTTTTTAAATATTTTTACAAAAAAAAATTTAATTATATAGAAAAATAATTTATTTAACAATTTTCATTCCCTTTTTTAATGCATTTGAAACCAATTACTTTGTTTTAATTGGCTATGGCAGAAAATTTGTCCCATTAGCCGAACGTAGAATAGAGTTCCAAGCGCCTCGATCTTCTGCGCTTCTTCTAAAACCTATGACTCCAAGTTTCGATGTGTCTCCCACTACTTGATCTTCTCATCGGGCTTTTGGTCGTCCTAGTGTGCGTGTACCACCGAGATTGTCTTCAAAAGACTTCTTCGCTGGAGATTCTTCAGCCATTCTGACAACATGACCCCATGACCCGCAACCTTTGTATTTTAATACATCTAACTTTACTATCGTCGTCAGACAGGTCGTGATTCATACGACTCCTATATCTCCATTAACGCAAACTGATTCATATATTTTATGAAGGATATTTCTCTCAAACACTCCAAGCTTAGCTCTAAAATAACTCGAGCAAGAAATTTCCCAAAAAAAAATATTTATGTCATTTTGCATTTTATCGAAGCACATAAGAATATTTGCAAAAAGGCCATTGAGAATAAGATATGAAAATAAACTGCAGTTGCAATAAATGACAAAGCAAAAGGCACTAACTGACATCGGTAGCAGTAAACTTTGCCAACATTTGGCACAATGGATCAATGATTTTAAAGCTGCTTTAAGACGTGTTTGAAAGCATTGCGAAAAATCATTACTCAATATTGACCATCAAACTTTTATAAAAAAAAATTATAAAAAATTTATAAAATCGAGTTAAATTTTGATGAGAGTAACTTCGGACACCACAGCCGTGAACTAACCCATTAGCCAAGTATGGATGGCAAATAACCAAAAATAGAGTGAGGATAAGTATCCTTCCAAATTCGGTTTTCTTGGGCATAAAGTGGACAAATGAAAGTAGTTAAATAAAATTTGTCTCGTCATATAAGAAGATTTGGTTTTAGGAGAAATTTTTATAAGGCTAAAAATTCTGAAAATTCTTGGCAGCCAGATTTCTGAACATATCAGTGTGGGAAAGAGCCGTAACAAAATCAGAAAATCGATAGTGATTAATTACGTTGTCAAATTAACAAATCTTCTCAAAACAGATATAATTTTCCATCATTGTGATCTGGAAAGGGTTCTCTCACAAACCCATGTCCAAACTGAAATTTTAGTAGACGACATGGGAGTGAGAGCAGAGATAACGGAGGACGTGTTGAGGCTTTTGGTGAAAACGCATTTTCCACAGGATACGACGGGACTCACGGACACATCGGAATCTTGGAATAATGAGGTTGATCGATGGTTTATCATAACGGAATTTATAGCCAAGAAAGCCTTGAAGAGATCCAAACCATTTAAGTCGCCCAGACCAGATGGAATATATCATGCGTTGCTTCAAAAGGAGGCCGACTAGGCCTAGGACTTGGCTGGCAGGAGGCAAGGGTGGTATTTATACCCAAGCTGGGCATGGCACGAGGAAGACGAAGGTGGGCCAATTTAAAGCACCACGTTTCCTCAATAAAATGATAACGATATCTGACAAGGTCAAATACTTAGGTGTGATCTTGGATAAGAAACTGAATTGGAAGTGTTACATTCAGCAGCGTACTGAGAAGGCTCACAGTGATGGACACTATGTAGACAGGCCATAGGCTCGAAATGGGGCCTGAATCCTAGGGTAGTCTACTGGCTCTACAGGAGCTGGATTTGACCAATACTTACTTGCGCCTCAATAGTTTGGTGGCCTACTATGGAGAAAAAGTGCAACATAAGGACCATACAACAGGTTCAGAGACCATGTTGTCTTAGCATAGGCGGAACGATGAGGACCACGCCCACTAGGGCACTGCAGACTATTCTAGATATCCGACCCATTGACATACAGATTAAATGTGAGGCAGCCACTACGGCTATGAGACTTAAGGCGATGGGAGAATGGATTGAGGATGGGAGCAGTTCATACCATCGCAGTATAATCGAGCCGACGATAAGAAACCTGAAAGGAAGTGGAGAGGTTTCCGATCGGATACCTGAGGCGTCACTCGAGGTCGTGTGCGAGGCACTGCTGCCTGTGCCGCAGTCTTGGATTGACGGAACCCTAGTATTGCCACCTGGAAGATCATGCTACAGGCATGGATCAAAGCTAGAGGAAAAGGTATGCCTGGAGGTCTACATTGCGAGCTCAGGAATTAATAATACATAATACGGTCCTGCAGGCGGAGATCCGGGTGATCTCGGAACGCGTGAGATGGTGTGGTGTTAGCGCGAGGACGTCAAGTATGAACATCTTTACGGACAGTAAACGGGTCATATGTGTAATAACAACCAGGATGATAAGATCACGAACAGTCTTGGAATGTAAGAAGGAAAATAACGCCTTCTCTGAGGATAGCACGATCTGCATCGTTTGGATGCCGCGCCATAACTGAGTATGTGGAAATGAAAGGGGAGACGATTTGGCGGTAAAGTCCATAGGACTGTTGTCAATAAACTTGGTTAACCCGAAGCCTTTCGGGTCGACGCAGTCCGAGTTAAGGGCGTGGGCGATGAATGCGCAGGCAACCCTTTGGAACAGCGTAACGGTTGATAGGACGGCGAATACAGCTCCCACATTTGAGCATAATCCATGGAGGTGGGTCCCCACGATTCGGCCCGGCCGAACTTAACGACTTTTGAGTTGTTAATTTTTAACAAACCACTCATTTATTGCTGGCAACTCTGACTTATAAACAAATCATTCGGAAGCACTCCTTACATTCCATTAAATGTTTACAATGTTGTTGGGGAGTAATTAAATTAGAAAAATTGAGAAATAAACTCCTGTTGGTATGTAATTGAAAAATAAACTTTGTTGGCAGAAAGTTTGAAAAAAAGTTTAAAATTAAAATGGACGTACATGAGCATATTGAGGGTGGGCAACACCAACATTTCATTTTCATATTTCAGTGAATAATCTAAAAATGAAAAGGAAAATTGCATTCTATTGTATTTTAAATATTTCCTATGCCCTACTACATAATGTTGGCGGAAATTTTATGGAAACTATCCAAATTTAAATGACCTTTTAATCTTTGAAATTGTAACAAAAACTTATGGTCTTTGTATTGTCCTCGGTGTTGCATAGTTTTTTTTTTGGCAATAGTCCCACGCAAGCAATGCGTAGCTACTGTAGAACCAAACTTTAATATCTTTTTGGGAACGGTTGCAGAACATAAACAATTTAAGGAAACTTATATTAAAGTTAAGAATCTTTTTAAGAAAAAAGTTTTTTTTTGAAACTTTTGTGGTGAACAAAAGAAGGTCGTTAAGCATGCTTCTTTGGAAAGTGATTGGAATTTTAACAGACAGACGGATTGGTAAAAGGGCATGCCTAGATGGATTTAGAATGTCAAGACGATGAAGAAAATTCTTTTTCAAACTGTATGACGAGATTCAAAAAATATCTGACTTTGGTAAATTTTCTTTAAATTATTTTTCTTCCTTATCAGCTCGGCTACCAGCAATCGTCTGAGGTGGATAAATGACACAGATCTACCCAAAACCCTACATACCTTGGATTTGCGAGCCAATCCAATATCACAAATAATGCCAGGAGCATTGCGGAGTATGTCTAAATTAAGAAAATTGTGAGTTTATTTATAATATTTTACTATTTATGTCGAAAACGTACCCCTGATGGGGAGCGTTTTACCTTTGAACCCCCTTTTATAAGTTTGTGCCTAACTGCTAACTTGTAAGTTCCTAGCCCCCAAGCCACCTCCGCGAAATTCGTTCACAGTATTTTAGTTTAATTTTAAATTCTCCTTTATTTCTATAGAATTTTATCAGATGTACGTTTCCTAAGGAATTTTCCCGATTTGGATGGCTGCTATTCCATGGAGATTTTAAAACTAGATCGGGCTGGTATAACTGAAGTGCCGGGAAAATTATGCCATCAAACCCCAAGACTGAGAAGTTTGTAAGTGAGGTTTTTTTTTGGAAAAACGGATTCTTCTTTAAAATGCCATTTTTCTCCACAGAGAACTACAAACGAATTCCATACAAACCATTCCCACATTAGCACATTGCAGAGAATTGAGACTGTTGTAAGTACTATTTTTTTTGTTGCCGTACTACCAAAGACCATTCACTAGTCATGCCCACCTTCCACATCTAGAGATTTATCAAGCAACTTAATTGAACATTTACAAGGACGTCCATTCCAAGGTTTAAAACAATTACACGATTTGCTACTATCACACAATTACATCAAAGCAATACCTCATGATGCCTTTCATGGCATAGTTAAGCTGCAGTTATTGTAAGTATGATGCTTAGAGGGCCTTACCAATTGCATATCCTGTTGCGGATACTGATCAATGATTTTCTTTAGAAATTTAGAAGGTAATCAAATTTCATTTATCCACAAGGATGCTTTTATGGGCTTCAACTCTTTGGAAGATTTAAATTTGGGTAATAACATATTTCCCGAATTGCCTTCGAATGGTTTACAGCGCCTGTTGCATTTGAAGA
This sequence comes from Stomoxys calcitrans, assembly GCF_963082655.1. Taxonomy (NCBI): domain Eukaryota; kingdom Metazoa; phylum Arthropoda; class Insecta; order Diptera; family Muscidae; genus Stomoxys; species Stomoxys calcitrans. The sequence continues at coordinate 190,488,906 of NC_081554.1, read as the reverse complement.
CTCATAATAATCCCAAATTGAGAGATTTTCCCTCGCCTGAGACATTTCCTAGAATACAGACTTTGATATTGTCCTATGCCTATCATTGCTGTCCCTTTATACCTTTGGTAGCTATGTCGGCGAGCAAGAAACCACCCTTGGTACAGGAGGCTGTATTGTTTCCTTCCGACGCAGAGTTTGATATGAGTTTGTGGAACAATAGCAATATGGATATATGGCCGCAATTGCGTAAGTGAAAATTTTCAAAAAATTGTCTATGGAAAATTATACCAAGAAATTTATTCTTCTTCAAAAATAAACTTGCATATAAAACTTATATTTTCATTGAAAAATTTCAAAAGAAATTGTTCAATTTTCTCTTTTGCAAATTTTAGTTTTTTTCGATGAAAGTCGAAGTATTTGATAAAATATTTAATGAAAATCGAAACTTTCAACGAAACTAAAAAATTTCGATGAAAATTTAAACATTTGATGAAAATTAAAATTTTCGATGAACATTAAAATTTTCGATAAAATTAAAATATTCGATAAAATTTAAAATTTTAAATTTTCGATAAAATTTAAAATTTTCGATAAAATTTAATATTTTCGATAAATTTTTAAATTTTCGATTTAATTTAAAATTTTTGATAAAATTTAAAATTTTCGATAAAATTTTAAATTTTCGATAAAATTTAAAATTTTTGATAAAATTTAAAATTTTCGAATAAATTTAAAATTTTCGATAAAATATGAAATTTTCGAAAAAATTTAAAATTTTTGAAAAAATTTTACATTTTCGATAAAAATCGAAATTATCGATCAAAATCCAAATTTTAAATTAGTAAAAAGTTTTTAATGCAATCGAAATTTTCGATGACAAATAATAATTTCGATGAAAATCGAAATTTTTGGTGAAAATAAATATCAATGAAAATTATAATTTTCGATGAAACTTAATATTTTCGAAATTAAAATTTTCGAAAATCAAAATTTTCGACAAAAATTAAAATTTTCGATGAATGTTAAAATTTTCGATGAATATTAAAATTTTTGATGAATATTAAAATGATCGATAAAACTCGAAATTATTGAATAAAATCCAAACTTTAAGTGAGAATGAAGTTTTCTTTCTAATGTAATTTTCGATGGAAATTTAAATTTTCGATGAAAGTTAAAATTCTTTTTAGATGAAAATCGAAATTATCGATCAAAATCCAATCGAATAAATTTTTGATGAAAATTAAAATTTTCGATGAAAATTCAAATTTTCGATGAAAATTAAAATTTTCGATGAAAATTAAAATTTTCGATGAAAATTCAAATTTTCGGTGAAAATTCAAATTTTCGATGAAAATTCAAATTTTCGATGAAAATTCAAATTTTCGATGAAAATTCAAATTTTCGATGAAAATTCAAATTTTCGATGAAAATTTTCGATGAAAATTCAAATTTTCGATGAAAATTCAAATTTTCGATGAAAATTCAAATTTTCGATGAAAATTCAAATTTTCGACGAGAATTCAAATTTTCGATGAAAATTCAAATTTTCGATGAAAATTCAAATTTTCGATGAAAATTCGAATTTTCGATGAAAATTCAAATTTTCGATGAAAATTCAAATTTTTGATAACATTAAATTTTCGATAATATAAAATTTTCGATATTATAAAATGAAAATCGAAATTGTCGATCAAAATCCAAATTTTTAATTAGAATACATATTTTTTATGCAATCAAAATTTTCGACGAAAACTAAAATTTTCGATGAAAATTAAAATTTTCGATGAAAATTAAAATTTTCGATGATAATGAAAATTTTCGATAAAAATTAAAATGTTCGATGAAAATTAAAATTTTCGATGAAAATTAAAATTTTTAATGAAAATTAAAATTTAGAATTTTCAATAATATATTATTTTCATCGAAAATTTTAATTTTCGTCGAAAATTTCGATTGCATAAAAAATATGTATTCTAATTAAAAATTTGGATTTTGATCGACAATTTCGATTTTCATCGAAAATTTTATAATATCGAAAATTTTATATTATCGAAAATTTTATATTATCGAAAATTTAATGTTATCAAAAATTTGAATTTTCATCAAAAATTTGAATTTTCATCGAAAATTTTTATTTTCATCGAAAATTTTAATTTTCGTCGAAAATTTCGATTGCATAAAAAATAGGTGTTCCAATTAAAAATTTGGATTTTGATCGACAATTTCGAAAATTTTCGATAATATAAAATTTTCGATAATGTAAAATTTTCGATATTATAAAATTTTCGATAATATAAAATTTTCGATATTATAAAATTTTAGATGAAAATCGAAATTGTAATCGAAATTTTCGACGAAAATTAAAATTTTCGATGAAAATAAAAATTTTCGATGAAAATTAAAATTTTCGATGAAAATTAAAATTTTCGATGAAAATTAAAATTTTCGATAAAAATTAAAATGTTCGATGAAAATTAAAATTTTCGATGAAAATTAAAATTTTCGATGAAAATTAAAATTTTCGATGAAAATTAAAATTTTCGTTGAAAATTAAAATTTTTGATGAAAATTAAAATTTTCGATGAAAATTAAAATTTTCGATGAAATTTAGAATTTTCAATAATATAAAATTTTCGATAATATAAAATTTTCGATAATACAAAATTTTCCATAACATAAAATTTTCGATGATATTACAATTTTCGAAGAAAATCGAAATTATCGATCAAAATCTTATTTTTAAATTGGAATATTTTTTTTTAATGCAATCAAAATTCGATGATAAATGATATTTTCGATAAAAATTAAAATTTTTGATGATAATTAAAATATTCGATGATAATTAAAATATTCGATGAAAATTAAAATCTTCAATCAAATAAAATTTTCGATGAAAAATTATTTTCTCAATAAAAATCGAAATTTTCGAAGAATATTAAAATATTGGATAAAAATTAAAATTTTCGATAAAAATTAAAATTTTCGATAAAAATTAATATTGTCGATAAAAATTAAAATTTTGATGAAATTTAAAATTTTCGACGGAGATTAAATTGTTCCACGAAAATTAAAATGTTCGATGAAAAATTATATATTCGATAAAAATCGCAATTATCAAAATTCAAATTTTAATGTATTAAATTGAAAATTGAAATTGAAAATTTTCGATGAAAATCAAGTCGCAATTTTGCTTAAAAGCTGAAATTTTCAATATAAGTAGAAATTTTTCGATAAAACTAATATTGTCGATGAAAATAGAAATTTTTGAAGGAAATCGAAATAATCGACGAAAACTTATATTTCGATGAAAATCGAAATTTCAGACGAAATTAATTAAAAATCAAATTTTTGATAAAAATCGAAATTTTCTATAACAACCAATGAGAATCAAAAATTTACAATGAGAAACAAAATTTTTGATGAAAAATGAACCAGAACCTAATATTCTGAATTGTCTAAAATTTGAGATAGAGAAATTATTATTTTTTTTTTTATCGAAACCTTGTTTAATTCTCCTTTCTTCTAGACAATCTCAGCAAGAAGTTTGGCTCTGAAATGCATAGCATCTGGGAAAATTTCGGCCAAGATTTTACCTATCCCGGCAATATACCCACCTACATGGAAGAATACTTTGAAGAAGAAGGCGGCGGTGGCGCTGTGACTGGCGGTGGTGGTGGCAGTTCAGCCACCGGTACCGGAACTGGAATGCAAACATCCACAGGCAGTGCCTCGAATTTTGCTGGAAAGTTTAGCGATGGCAGTCTTTTTGCCACCATTGGCACAGAGCACACTCCAGGCAGTATTCAATGTCAGCCAATGCCGGGACCATTTTTACCCTGTGCTGATCTGTTCGATTGGTGGACTCTCAGATGCGGTGTATGGGTGGTTTTCCTGTTGGCCCTACTGGGCAATGGCACCGTGGTATTTGTGCTGATATTCTCCCGCTCCAAGATGGATGTTCCCCGTTTCCTGGTTTGCAATCTGGCAGCAGCGGATTTCTTTATGGGAATTTATTTGGGCATTTTGGCCATAGTGGATGCCTCTACACTGGGAGAGTTTCGTATGTTTGCCATACCTTGGCAAATGTCTGTTATGTGCCAGGTGGGAGGTTTCCTGGCTGTATTATCTTCAGAACTGTCGGTGTACACCTTGGCGGTTATTACTTTGGAGCGCAATTATGCCATCACCCATGCGATACATCTGAACAAGCGTTTGTCGTTGAAGCAGGCGGCCTACATCATGACAGTGGGTTGGACTTTTGCTTTGGTTATGGCAGTGCTGCCTCTTATGGGAGTGTCTGATTATCGTAAATTTGCAGTGTGTTTGCCATTTGAGACCACAACGGGCATAGCTAGTCTCACCTATGTCATTGCGTTGATGTTCATCAATGGTTGTGCTTTTTTGACTCTCATGGGCTGCTATTTAAAAATGTATTGGGCCATACGAGGTTCACAGGCTTGGAATACCAATGACTCCAGAATAGCCAAGAGAATGGCGCTGTTGGTGTTCACCGATTTTCTATGCTGGTCTCCTATAGCCTTCTTCTCTATAACGGCCATATTTGGGCTGCAGTTGATATCTTTGGAGCAGGCTAAGATTTTTACAGTCTTCATTTTGCCCTTGAACTCCTGCTGTAACCCTTTTCTCTATGCCATAATGACAAAGCAGTTCAAGAAGGACTGTGTCAATCTGTGCAAACATTTCGAGGAGACGCGAGTGACACGTGGAGCAGGAGCTATGACTCGCAGGGGCATGACTACGGAGAGAATTCCCAAGGAATTGCCACCCCTATTGCCGGCTGTACATCCTCCTGGATGCAGATGCCTGCGCATGATGCCTGGGGAAATGCCCATTTGGCATCGCATTCAGGAGAAGGAAGGCTCCATTTGGTCACGCACTTGGCAGCGTATCTGGTCGTATTGTTCATGCTGTGTCACATGCTGCGAGCGTAATCGTCCTCAACGTTTGGATAAGAGGCGGGGTCGCGCTACCAGAGGCAATAAGGGAGATCCCTATCAGTATCAGTTCTCAGAGATGAAGCAGAAGAAACAACTAAGAGCCAGCTCCATTTCAAGTGAAAACTTCTGTTCATCACGCTCTTCAAGTTGGAGAAATGGCAATACTTCAGGCACTCATTTGACGGGACACACCCATGGTCACACATGTTCCATACCCATGAAAATGATGGATCCCAATCGTCGAAGGCACTCCACATGGTTGATAACCAGAAAGACCTCACAGGACTCCAATTTGTCCTCATCAAGAAATGATTCTTCGGCCTCGGCAACAACGGCCAGCACTTCGACATTCCGTCTGTCCAGGTCTAGTGCGGGCAGCACCACACCCTTGCCCTCCATTATAAGTAAAATGAACATGTCATCTTTTAAAGATTTGTGAACTCTAATGAATTCTTTTGTTTTCCTTTGCAGCTCACAACCATAAAAATCAACCACATCAATTCTCCTCCAGTTTGCCCAAGCCTCGCCTGGTGCGTCAAGAGGCTGTGCAAGAGGAAGAGGACTCCTCGCCACCTCGTTTGGGGGTACGTTTTCTGCCCACCATACCCTCGGCGGCTGATAGCTCAGTGGTCATGGAAGATGGTGACTCGGGATTTAGTCCCGACTACACCAATTTCTATGCTGCCCTACACAATCCCCATCATCAAATGACGGTGAAGGCGGTCGTTATAACTACCACAACAGCACCCACTGCCACAACCACAACAACAAAATTAATAAATACCTCAACTCCTAGTAGTAGTCATAGGACATCACCACCCGCTTCACAAACTCCACAGACCCCACAAACACAAACAACGCCATTATCACCACCACCCCAAACAACGCAATCGCAACCACCTGAACCGCAGGATAAACCACCATGACCCATGGTGCAGCAGCAGCAGCAACAACAACAAAAACCGCAGCAAAAGAGGACAATATTTTTTAGACCTATGGGAAATACGGAAGCCTTTCTCTAAGAAAGAGTTTCCCACGAAAAACTATTTATAGTAGGGAGGAAAACAAGGAATTGAGTTTGTTCGATAGTTGAGCCCAAGGCAAGGAAATATTTTTGAATTTAGCTGTTCTTTGCGGGTTAAGATATTCTCTAGTTGTAATCCTTCGACAGCACCAGCTTTATAATTTCAGCTTTATATGAACACATAACAGCTGTATCGAAATTTTGTCCAAAAATTTTGCACCAAACTCTTTACGGATAAGCTATCACGGCAACTTTAACATAACTCACTGTTCCAAATTTCCGTAAAATCGGGAAAAGATGGGATTTATGTGGGTTCAAAGCCGGGAGTTTATGACAAAAAGTGTGCAAAGTTCGGCCGGAACGATTCTTGGGAAACCTCCACCACGGATTCTGCTAAAATATGGGCGCTATATCTAGTCATAGACCGAATTGGACCGTACTTTATCTAGCGTCATGCCTTAAATATTTTTGATAACTCGTGGAGGTAAAAGAGTTCTTGAGAATCTCGACGTAAATAAATCCGATTTGGCTGAAATTTTGCACATAGTGTTCTGTTATGATTTTCAACAACTGTGCCATGTACGGTCCAAATCGTTCAAGAACTTGATATAACTCCCATCTTAACCGATCTATCGATCACCCTTGTTCGGTTCCTTGAAGGTTTAATTTTTGCTGGTTTGACAGAAGTTTGGTAGGTAGAATTTTTGCACAGACCCGTATTTCTTCTGTACGCAGGTTAAGTTTTTGAATTAGGGTCGTAAGCCTATAGCAGGCGCATTTAATGCCCGATTTCGCTGAAATTTGGCATACTGAGTTTTATTAGGCTCCCGATATCCGAACCAAAAACGGTGCAGATCGGAACATATTAGAATATAGCAGCCATGTAGACCGATCTGCCGATTTTGGCTTCGTTGAGATTTGGATCAGTGAGTTGTATTAACTCTCCCAACATCTACCCCGAATATGGTTCAGATCGGGATATATTTAGATAGAGGCGCCATAGAGACCTATCTTCAGCTTTAGGGTATAAAGACCATAAAAGGCGCATTTATTCTCCGATGTTGGTGAAATTTTAAAAAGTTATTTGAACTAGGGGCCTCGACATTTGATCCGAATATGGTGTATTACGGACCATATTTGCATATAGCTGTCATAAAGACCGATATGCTGATTTAGGATCTTAGGCCTATAAAACCAAACATGATTAAGATCGGACTATATTTGGATATAAATGTGGATATAGTGGTGTTATAATAAATCAAAAGTTCGACACGGCCGAACTTGTGCATTTTTATACCTTCCACCATAGGATGGGGGTATACTAATTTCGTCATTTTGTTTGTAACTCCCCGAAATATTCGTCTAAGACCCCATAAAGTATATATATTCTTGATCGGCATGACATTTTAAGTCGAACTAGACATGTCCGTCCGTCTGTCTGTCGAAAGCCCGCTAACTTTCGAAGGAGTAAAGTAAATTTTGCACAAATACTTTTTATTAGAGTAGGATGGTTGGAATTGTAAATGGGCTATATCGGTCCACGTTTTGAAAAAGCTGCCACATAAACCTTTCTTGGGTCTTGACTTCTTGAGCCCATAGAGGGCTCAATTCTTGGATTTGGCTGAAATTTTGCATGAGATGTTTTATTATGACTTCCAACAACAGTGCTGAGTATTGTTGAAATCTGTCCATAACCTGATATAGCTGTCATATGAACCTATCAGGTGTCTTGACTTCTTGAGCCGCCAGAGGCCACAATTCTTATCCGATTTGGCTGAAATTTTGCATGAGATGTTTTATTATCACTTCCAACCACTGTGATAGGTACAGCACAAAACGGAACATTGCCTCAATATAGCTGCTATACAAACCGATCTGGGATCTTGACTTCTTGAGCCTCTAGAGGGCGCAATTCTCGTCCGATTTGACTGACATTTTGCACGTGGTGTTTTGATATCACTTCCAACATCTGTGTTAAGTATGATTCAAATCGGTTCATAATCTGGTATAGCTGTCATATAGCACAAAACGGAACATTGCCTGATATAGCTGCCATATAAACTGATCTGGGATCTTGACTTCTTGAGCTTCTAGAGGGCGGAATTTTCGTCCGATTTGACTGAAATTTTGTACTACGGCTTCCCTCATGACCTTCAACATACGTGTTCAAAATGGTCTTAATGGATCAATGGCTAGATATAGCCCCCATATAGACCGATCAGCCGATTAAGGGTCTTAGGCCCATAAAAACCAAATTTATTACCCGATTTTGCTGAAATTTGGGATTATGAGTTGTGTTGGGCCCTTCGACATCCTTCGTCAATTTGGCTCAGATCGGTCCAATATTTGGATATAGCTGCCCTATAGACCGATCTCTCGATTTAAGATCCTGGGCCGACAAAAGGCGGATTTATTGTCAGATTTCGCCGAAATTTATGACTGTTAGTTGTGTTAGGCCTTTCATTATTCTCTTACAATTTGTCTCAGATCGGTCCAGGTTTGGATATAGCCGTCATATAGACCGATCTCTCGATTTACGGTTTTGGGCCCATAAAAGGCGCGTTTATCGTCCGATGTCGTCGCAATTTGGGACAGTGAGTTGTGTTAGGCCCCTCGACATCTTTCTGCAATATGGCACAGATCGGTTCAGATTTGGATATAGCTGCCATACAGACCGATCTCTCGATATGAGGATTTGGGCCCATAAAAGGCGCATATATAAACCGATTTCGCCGAAATTTGGAACAGTGAGTTGTGTTAGGTTCTTCGACAACTTTCTGCAATTTAGTCCTGATCGATCTAGATTTAGATATAGCTGCCATATAGACCGATCTCTCGATTTAAGGTGTTGGGTCCATAAAAGGCGCATTTATTTTCCGATTTTGCCGAAATTTGGGACAGTGAGTTGTGTTAGGTTCTTCGACAACTTTCTGCAACTTAGTCCTGGTCGATCCAGATTTGGATATAGCTGCCATATAGACCGATCTCTCGATTTAAGGTGTTGGATCCATAAAAGACACATTTATTGTTCGATTTTGCCGAAATTTGGCACAGTTAGTTGTGTTGGACCCTTCGTCAGCCCTCTCCAAGTTTGCCCAGATGGGTTCAGATTTGGATATATCTGTCATATGAACCGATCTATAATCCGATTTCGCTAAAATTGACACAGTGACTTAGGTTAGGCTTTTCGACATCCGTGCATATACGACACTGCATAAATTATGATTTTTTTACCGGATTATGACGAAAGGTGGTTTACAAATATACCCGAGGTGGTGGGTATCCAAAGTTCGACCCGGCCGAACTTAACGCTTTTTTGAGTCTTTCCGTCTGTTGAAATCACGCTTTTTTGTTATCTTCTCATATCTTCTGCCACGTTGTTCCACCAACTTAGTTTCCTCAGTCCTATTTACAATAACTTGCCTCACCCAGCCAACAATCTCGATTCCTTGAAGTAATTTAGTCAATTTTATTGTACAGTTGTTTAGTTATAGTTAACTTAATTGCAAAACTTAAGAGCCAGTATGCGCAAGAGAGAGAGAGAGAGAGTATTATAAGTACATACATATGTCATTAATTTAATGCCAAGCATTCTTTTATTTATTTGTTAATCATTAAGAAAATATAAAATTCGAATGTATTAAGTAAAATAGATAACTAAATTATTTTAAAAACAACAATAAAAACTGACAAACTCGAAAAACCAACAAAAAGAAACCAGAATGTACTTAAAGTATATCAAAAAAAAAGAAAAAAAATAATATATAATAAAGGAAACAGGACTAAAATTTAGTGTGATAATGTATTAAAACAAGAAACAGAGAGAAAAGAGTACAGAAATACAACCCCACTGTGGCGATGCTGACGATTGTATATATATTTATATATTTGTATGTCTATTTATGTATATTTAAGGACTCGATAATGCAAAATCAAGTGATATACTCCTACATATTTGTATGTTAATGTAATGTAAAATGTGTATAAGCAAAAATGATTTGAAAATAAGAAAATAAAATATTAAATTATTTTTAAGTTTGATTGTATAGAAAATATTTAATTAAATATAAAAATTCAGAAAAAATATCAAGATTTTAATTTAAAAAAAATTCTGGTTAAGTTGGGCTTTTTTGACTTTTCTGCTGGTTTTTTTCCTAATAGTTCAGCTACTTAGCTCTTGTGTTGTATCTGTATGCTCATCTTCCAGTCGATCATTGGGCAATAGTACTCCAAATGAGGGATTTTCAATTAGGCGCACCTGCTGCTTATCTCTCACTCGACGATGTCCAATCTCTCGAAAGATCATTATCAGAGCCAAGACACAAACGGCAAAGAGTATAATAGCCACCGTGGCTATGGTCCAGCGCGATACAGGAACACCACTGGGAGTAAACATAATAAATAATTAAGTATCCATTATCTTTTATATGTTTGTTTGTTTGTTCCATAAAGACTCAAAAAAGGCTGAACCGATTACCTTTAAATGTTCACAGATTATATATATCAATTTTTGATACCGGGAGGAGGGCGGACCCTCCCCCTTAGCCCAAAAGTACTACTCTAAAATAAAAGTGGACCGATCGAGACAAAATGGGATTCAAATGAAAGTTATTCAAGAGTAGAGTACGAATTTCATAATAAAAGATGGGTCCAAGTACCTAGGGGCCGCCCCATCTCCAAAACCCCTTAAAATAGGTTTATTTGACGCCCATGACAATATGGGACTCGAATGCAAGGTATTCGGGGGTAGATTACTAATATGGTTAGGAAGTAGGAATAGGATTTATAATTTATTGATAACGGAAGGTCCGCCCCCCTCCACCGCTAACCCATAAACACCACTCAAAATCAAAAGTGGACCGATAATATGGGTATCAAATGAAAAGTGTGCGGGAGTATATAACGAATCTGGCATAAAAATTCATATCGAAGTATGGGGGATCCCCCCACCCCCACAAAAACGGCCAAAATGGGCACATTAGCCAATCACGGATATTAGGGACTCGGTTTGTTTGTTCTGTAAAGATCGAAACACCAGAACCGATTTTCTCGAAATTTTCGCATATTGTGTAGGTTGGTCTGAAAGGAAACGTAGGCTATATAATTTTTCAGTATCGGAAGGGGGACGGACCCTGATGTGTTTGATGTCAAAAACACAAACCGAAATCGAAAGTGGACCGATCGGGACAAAATAGGTATCAAATGAAAGGTATTGGAGAGTAGAACACCAATATGGTATTAAAATTTGAATCTAAGTACCCATTTGGCCGCCCCAACCCCAAAACTCCCCCAAACAGACATATTGGACGTTCATTTCAATATGGGGCTTAAATGGAAGGTATTCGGAAGTAGAATTTGAATCTGGCATACAAAATCAGATCGAAGCATAGGGGGTCACGTCACCCTTCAAAAACGCAATTAGACCCATTATGACTATGTGATACTTGGCTGAACCGATTTTCTTAAAATGTTCATAGATTGTGTACATTTGTCTGGAAGGAAACATAGGCTATATAATTTTTAGATATCGGGGGGAGGCGGACCCTCCCCCTTACTCCAAAAACGCGTATCAAATGAAAGGTATTGCAGACCAGAAAACGAATATGGTGTTAAAAGTTGGGTCCAAGTACCAATTTTGAATCTCACCGGATGTTCGGATGGATTATTAAACACCCTTATCACATTTCGAGGAAATATGTTCAAACTGTTATAACTATGGTTCACAAATGACAACATTATTGCAAATTACCCAAATTTTGATAATGTGGTACTCGTCGAGAAAAGCGTTGTGCAAAATTTTGGCAAGATTGGTCAAAAAATGCTCTTGCATTGGCTCTAGAAGTGAAAATCGGACGATACACATATATGACAGCTTTATCTAACTCTGAACCGATTTCTATGAAATTCACCAGTAATGTCGAGAGTCATTAGAAAATCCTTCCTGCCAAATTTCGAGAAAATCGGCACAGTTGTTGGAAGTCATAAAATTACACCACGTACAAAACTTCAGCCAAATCGGACGAAAATTGCGCCTTCCAGAGGCTCAATAAGTCAAATCGGGTGATCGGTTTATATGGGAGCTATATCAGTTTATGGACCGTACTTGGCACACTTGTTGAAAGTCATAACCGAACACCACTTGCAAAATTTTAGCCAAATCGGACAAAAATTGTGGCTTCCAGGGGGTCCAGAAGTCAAATCGGGAGATCGGTTTATATGGAAGCTATATCTCAATCTGAACCGATATGGCCCATTTGCAATCCCCAACGACCTACATCGATGTTAAGTATCTTTGCAAAATTCCAAGCGGCTAGCTGTATGCGTTCGAGCTCTTTCGCGATTTCGACAGGCGGACGGACGGGTGGACGGACATGGCTAGTTCAATTCAGAGTAACGAGACGATCAAGATTATATATTTTTTATGGGGTCTTAGACGAATATTTCGAGGTGTTACAAACGGAATGACTAGATTAGTATACCCCCAATACAAAAAACCTCATTCGAAATTTCAGCCAAATGGGACACAAATTGCGCCCTCTAGGGGCTTAAGAAGTTAAGATCCATGATCCGTTTATATTGCAGCTTTATCAAAATAGAGACCGATATAGCCCATTTACAATCCCAACCGACGTATATTTATAAGAAGTATTTGTGAAAAATTTCAAACGCCTATCTTTATTCCTTGGCAAGTAAGCGTGTTTTCGACAGACAGACGGACGGAAATGGCTAAATCGACGTAAAATGTCTTGACGATCAAGAATATATATACTGTATAGGGTCTTACGAGACTGTCTCGAGGAGTTACAAACAGAATGACAAAATTTGTATATCCCCATCCTATGGTGGTGGGTATAAAAATCTCCGATCATTGAGTTCGTCCGGAAAGATAAACAAATGAAAATTGTGAAATTAAACGATCTTCGCCCTAACAGGCAAAAAGTAATTAAAAATAAAAATTCTGCCGGCCGGGAGTCGAATCTGGGTACACGGAGCATCATCGAGAGCCGTCGCCTTTGTCTAGCGTTCGAAGCCATTAATATGCACAGAATCATGTGTATGCCATGGGAGTAGTGTAATTGTGTGGACATGAAATCTGCCATTACACAAACACATGCATTGGGAAAAGTAAAGCTAATAGACAGGGTTGTCGAGCGTGGTTAGTATGGTATTTGCGTGATAGAGGCATTTTCGCATCAAATAAAACATACCAACGAACGGCTAATGAAACCATGACACCTAATATGGTTGAAAAGTCTTCTAACCAAATACGAAACGCGTCCCATAGTGGTTGGTGTGTGTTGGGACCTCTAGGCTTTCCCTTTTTATTTGCAAAAAGAAAATCTCCGATCATTGCGCTCGTCTCGAAGGAGAACTAAACAAAAATTATATTTTTCTTAAAATGGTAGAAAATTGGAATTCCCTTATCTTAAACGAATGTTGTTTGACCGCCATTAAAATATTTTCATGATACTAGGTAGAGGTGAATGTTTAGGACCCTATATCAAGTAAAAATAATCCTTCATCAAAGGAAATGTTTGCTTAAAACGTTGAAAATTTACTAACAGATATCTTTAAATTTAGGAAAATTTTTCTCATTTATAATATTGTCACACTTACCCATTAAACAAACGCTCCTTTTCCACATCCTCCGTTACGCACATTCCCCTCAGCACATTGTAGACCAAGCCCGTGGGGCATTCACAAGTGGTCGAAGAGGTACAGCTGCCGCCACGACAATTCCATTCATTGCAAAAGCCCACACATTCATTTAGGCCCGTATCCGGATTGATGCGTGCCACAAATCCCGATTTGCAACTGCAAGTGTTGGGCGCCACACACATGCCATTGGCGCATGACTGTTCGCACATGGGCTCACATTCCACACTGCTGTTGGCCAGAAAACGATAACCCTCCAGGCAGACACATTTGTTGGGTTTTTGACACTCCGCGTTGATGCAGGTCTCCTGGCACACCGCCTGGCAGCTGTGCGGAGTGCTGGCATTGAATACGCGATAGCCTTCATTGCACTGGCACTTGTTGGGCGCCACACACATGCCATTCTCACAGTACGGGCGACAATGCGCCACACATAGATTCGAGTGTTTGGTCTCCTCATAGCCATCCCAGCATTCACAGGTGTTCGGCTCAACACAATTGCTGTTAATGCAGGTGGGCAGGCAAACGGGATCACATATGGACTTGGAACCCTCGCGCAATTTGTGGCCGGCATAGCAGCGACATATGCCACCGGCCGCACAAATGCTGTTGACACATTTCTGGGGACAATGGGGCTCACACTTGCCGGTGACCCATTTCTTTTCGTACCCGGGATCACAGCTGCAGGTGCCAGGGGCTATGCATTTGCCATGTTCGCAGTCGAAATTGCAAATGGGATCACAGACATTAGAGTTGTTAGGATTCTGTTTGTGGCCCATGAAGCAGCGGCAGGTATCGGGGGCCGTACATGTACCATGAATGCAGGGCTTGCGGCAAATTGGAATGCAGTGATAGAACAGCAGAGGTTGATAGCCTGCATAACAGGTGCATATATTGGGGGCCGTGCAATTTCCATTCCTACATCCCTTGGCACAGAAGGGCTCACAAACCTTCTCCGTCTGATCAGTGTAGACATAGCCATCATGGCATTTGCAAGTATCTGGCGCCGAGCAGTAGCCATTGATGCAAGATTCCCGACACACAGGGGCACAACGATGGGGCTCGACTTTCTCATAGCCCTCGTGGCATTCACACTTGCCCGGTTCACTGCAAAAGCCATTTTCACAATCCTTGGGACAGGTGGGCTCACATATGCTGCGCGATCGATTGCGATAGGCATGGCCCTCGAAACAGGTGCATTGATTGGGTGCAGTGCAAAAAGCATTGACACACTTGTCCTTACACACCGGCACACAGCCTTGCGATTCGATATTTCCAAAGTTGGCATAGCCATCCTTGCAGGCACAAACATCGGGCTCCTTGCATTCGCCATTGGTACAGCCACTGGCACACACCGGATCACATTTACTTATAGAGCCCAGACGCAAGGTATAGCCAGACCAACAGGTGCATTGATTGGGTCCTGTGCACATGGCATTCTCACAAGGCTCCTCACAAATGGGAACACAACGTCGCTGTTCCTCATCCCGTTTATAACCCTCATTGCACACACATTGTTTGTTCTCATCACAGTGGCCATTCTTGCAATCGATGTCCCTGGAACATTGGGATATACACTCGCTGCTACTGCCCTCCAATAGCGTATAGCCTTCATTACACGTACAAACATCGGGTTTGGTACATTCGCCATTAACACAAGGTTCAGAGCATACAGGTTCACACAGTGTTGAATTCGCCATATTGCTGTAGCCACTGTGGCATAGGCAAATGTCGGGACGAATGCAACGGCCACCTTTGCAATCGACACATTTGGGACTGCAAGGACTGCGAATGCGAAAAATAAGAGATCCAAGACTTTAAAAGTATTATCAAATTCAAAAAACAAGTAGAAACGTGCTAAGTTCGGCCGGGCCGAATTTTGGGAACCCACCACCATGGATTCTGCTAAAAGTTTACAAAAGATATTATTCTTTGTTTGCCTATAAAGAGACATTGGCTAAAGAACTTGACAAATGCGATGCATTTGTCCCGCCCGGCCGAATAGCAACCCTCGTACTAACGGAATGACGAATTTAGGGGGTATACTAATTTCTCCTATGGTGAAGGGTGTAAAAATAGTGAAAGCCGCCATAGAAATAGATTTCCCCAAAATTGCTTATTGAGCCGCTAGAAAGCTGCAGTTTTCAGCAAAATAGCTTAAAATACTGGGTGACACCAAAACATTTGGAAATATTGATCGATATCCCCTATTATTAAATGCCCCCATTCAGTCCCTGCTTTGCTTTCTTCAAAGATCTACAAGTAGACTATGCTTTGTTGAATAAATCTATAGCAGAATCCATTGCGTTTTCGAGCTGGCTTGGTCGGTTCTTAATTATACCCACCACAGTGGGATAGGGGGTATATTCATTTAGTCATTCCGTTTGCAACACATAGAAATATCTATTTCCGACCCTAAAAAGTTTTTATGTTTCCGATCGTCGTAAAATTCTAAGACGATTTAACGATGCCCGTCTGTCTGTCCGTCCGTCTGTCGTAATCATTCTACAGGCTTCATAAATTGAAATATTGAGCTAAAATTTGGCACACACACGTCTTTTTGTTGGATGCTGGTTAAGTTCTTGAACGGGTCAAATCGGACCATATTTGTATATAGTTGCTATATAGACCGATTTTCCGATAAAGGGTCTAATGCCCATTAACTTAATTTTTCATCCGATTTCGCTGAAATTTGAAACAGTGAGTAGTTTAAGGCTTCCCGACATCTGACCAAATATAGGTCAGATCGGACTATATATAGATATAGCCGCCATATAGACTGATCTGCCGATAAAGGGTCTGAAGCCCATAAAAACTTAATTTTTCATCCGATTTCGCTGAATTTTAATGCAGTGAGTAGACCTACCAACATCTGACCCAAATATAGGTCAGATCAGACTATATTTAGATATAGCTGCCATATAGACCGATCTGCCGTTAAAGGATCTGAAGCCCATAAAAGCTTTATTTATTGCCCAACGTCGCTGAAATTTGAAACAGTGGGTTATTTTAAGCCTCCTGATATCTGACCTAAGTATGGTTCAGATCGGACTATATTTAGATATAGCTGCCATATAGACCGATCTGCCGATAAAGGGTCTGAAGCCCATAAAAGCTTTATTTTTTATCCTATTTCGCTGAATTTTAAAACAGTAAGTAGATTTAGACCTACCAACATCTGACCCAAATATGGGTCAGATCGGATTATATTTAGATATAGTTGCCTTATAAACCGATCTGCCGATAAAGGGCCTGAAGCTCATAAAATCTCTATTTATTGCCCAATTTCGCTGAAGTTTGGAACTGTGAGTTATTTTAAGCCTCCCGACATCTGACCTAAATATGGTTCAGATCGGACAATATTTAGATATAGCTGCCATATGGACCGATCTTCCGATAAAGAGTCTGAAGCCCATAAAAGTTTTATTTTGTAATCGATTTCGCTGAAATTTAAAACAGTGAGTAGTTTAAGGCCTCCTAACATAGGACCCAAATATGGGTCAGATCGGATTATATTTAGATATAGTTGCCATATAAACCGATCTGCCGATAAAGGGCCTGAAGCTCATAAAAGCTCTATTTATTGCCCAATTTCGCTGAAGTTTGGAACTGTGAGTTATTTTAAGCCTCCCGACATCTGACCTAAATATGGTTCAGATCGGACAATATTTAGATATAGCTGCCATATGGACCGATCTCCCGATAAAGAGTCTGAAGCCCATAAAAGTTTTATTTTGTAATCGATTTCGCTGAAATTTGAAACAGTGAGTAGTTTAAGGCCTCCTAACATAGGACCCAAATATGGTTCAGATCGGACTATATATAAATATAGCTGCCATATGGACCGATCTCCCGATAAAGGGTCTGAAGCCCATAAAAGCGTTATTTATTATCCAATTTCACTGAAATTTGAAACAGTGAGTAGTTTTAGGCCAACCGCCATCCGACCCAAATATGGTAAAAATATGACTGTATTAAGGATATAGCTGTCATATCGACCGATAAGGGTATGAAGCCCATAAAAGCTTTATTATACCCTCCACCATAAGATGGGGGGTATACTAATTTCGTCATTCTGTTTGTAACTACTCGAAATATTCGTCTGAGACCCTATAAAGTATATATATTCTTGATCGTCGTGAAATTTTATGTCGATCTAGCCATGTCCGTCCGTCTGTCCGTCCGTCCGTCCGTCCGTCCGTCCGTCCGTCCGTCCGTCTGTCTGTCGAAAGCACGCTAACTTCCGAAGGAGTAAAGCTTGAAATTTTGCACAAATACTTCTTATTAGTGTAGGTCGGTTGGTATTGTAAATGGGCCATATCGGTCCATGTTTTGATATAGCTGTCATATAAACCGATCTTGGGTCTTGACTTCTTGAGCCTCTAGAGTGCGCAATTCTTATCCGATTGGAATGAAATTTTGCACGACGTGTTTTGTTATGATATCCAACATCTGTGCCAGGTATGGTTCAAATCGGTCCATAGCCTTATATAGCTGTCATATAAACCGATTTTGGGTCTTGACTTCTTGAGCCTCTAGAGGTCGCAATTCTTATCCGATTGGAATGAAATTTTGCACGACGTGTTTTGTTATGATATCCAACAATTGTGTCAAGTATGGTTCAAATCGGTCAGTAACCTGATATTGCTGCCATATAAACCGATCTGGGGTCTTGACTTCTTGAGCCTCTAGAGTGCGCAATTCCTATCGGATTGGAATGAAATTTTGCACGATGTGTTTTGTTATGATATCCAACAACTGTGCCAAGTATGGTTTACATCGGTCCATAACCTGATATACCTGCCATATAAACCGATCTTGGGTCTTGACTTCTTGAGCCTCTAGAGTGCGCAATTCTTATCCGATTTGAATGAAATTTTGCACGACGTGTTTTGCTACGATATCCAATAACTGTGCTAAGTATGGTTTACATCGGTCCATAGCCTGATATAGCATCAATACAAACCGATCTTGGGTCTTGACTTCTTGAGCCTCTAGAGGGCGCAATTCTTATCCGATTGGAATGAAATTTTGCACTACGTGTTTTGTTATGATATCCAATAACTGTGCCAAGTGTGGTTGAAATCGGTCTATAACCTGATATAGCTGCCATGTAAACCGATATTGGGTCTTGACTTCTTGAGCCTCTAGAGGGCGCAATTCTCATCCGACTAGACTGAAATTTTGCACATAGTGTTTTAGTATCACTTCTAACAACTGTGCTAAGTATGGTTCAATTCGGGCCATTACCTGGTATAGCTGTCATATAAACCGATCTTGGGTCTTGACTTCTTGAGGCTCTAGAGTGCGCAATTCTTATCCGATTAAAATGAAATTTTGCACCACGTGTTTTGTTATGATATCCAACAACTGTGCCAAGTATGGGTCAAATCGGTCCATAACCTGATGTAGCTGCCATATAAACCGATCTTGGGTCTTGACTTCTTGGGCCTCTAGAGAGCGCAATTCTTATCCGATTTGCCTGAAATTTTGTACGACGAATCCTCTCATGACCATCAACATACGTGTTTATTATGGTCTGAATCGGTTTATAGCCCGATACAGCTCCCATATAAATCGATCTCTCTATTTTACTTTTTGAGCCCCCAAAGGGCGCAATTCTTATTCGAATTGGCTGAAATTTTACACAGGTCTCCAACATATAATTTAATTGTGGTCTAAACCGGATCATATCTTGAGCTCTAATAGCAGATTTTTCTTTCTTTCTTTTCTTATATCATTTTTTGCCTAAGAAGAGATGCCGGAAAAAGAACTGACAAATGCGATCCATGGTGGAGGGTATATAAGATTCGGCCCGGCCGAACTTAGCACGCTTTTACTTGTTTATTACCCGATTTTGTTGGAATTTTAAATACAAAATTCAACAGTGACTTACATTTATAAGACCACTCAATGCCCGTGCCGAATTTGGATGCCTAAGTTATACAATTTTCATCGGATTGCGACGAAAGGGGGTTTAGATATATACCCCATGTGGTGGGTGTCCAAAGTTCGGCCCGGCCGAACTTGATGCCTTTTTACTTGTTTTTATTGTTCATTCTTGTTTGTTAACCCTTTTAGGATTATCTCAATTGATGACTCTCACAACAAATAAATTCTTAGTAATTTCTAACAAACGACTTCTTTGTTAACATGACATACTTACTCTGATTTGCTTCTTCGTTCATAGCCCTCACAGCATACCTCCTCTATATCTGTGTAGGTCTCTTTGACCGGCCTCAAGACAAAGGGATTCAAAGACAAGGGACAATCTAAGCCCACACACTGTTCCGGATATTTGCGCATAGTCACTAGGGTGACACGATATTTGGTGGTTCTAAGGAAAATACAAACCACATTAGTTCAAAGTCCAAAAAGTAACTCTGTAACTGCTTACGAAACTTTTTCGGTACAAGCCCAAACTTCCAACACACCACCCATAAGGAAGACCCATAAAAATATCAACCAATTTTTTTTCATTTTTCACTTCAAGGATACTGTTTTTTCTTTCTACTAAAAAATTCTTAAAAATACTTTTTAAATTTTTTTTCTATTTTCCAACCGTACTTAAGTCTTGCTTATGAGAAATTGATGCCTTAACCATTTCAACAACAATAATGACTGTCCATACAGCAGTCAGTGTCTTATCTTTCATAGAATTTCGCTCGCATGATTGAGACGACTGGTGCTTGTACACGCTGCACTCACATCCCATACGGAGCTTATGAATGTATCATCTTCGTCATTTTGGTCTGTTATTGTCGCCATCTCCCAAGGAAGGGAAGGGAACATTGAACTTTTTCTCCTTAGCGATAATGCAACTGAGTTGCTTGGTTTGTTGGTTGGTGCGTTCGTTCTTTTCTGGCCAAAGGTATACGAACCGATGAAATTATTTTTGATTAAAAATCGATAATACCAGTGATACAATAGCCAAGTCAATGGACCCAATATTTATTATAGACATGTTCCAAATATAAATCTTATCGGGGGACCAAAATTAAAAAAAACAATACTCTGAGGGTAAAACGTTTTAATAATGATAAATGGTGTCAGATGATACAGGGTTGTTAATTGATGAGACCGTTTCTATCTGAAGGATGCTGGAAGAAAATGTCTGATTTTTTATTGTTTTATACCCACCACCATAGGATAGGGGTTATATTCATTTAGTCATTCCGTTTGCAACACATCGAAATATTTCCAACCATTTAAAGTTTTTATATTTCGGATCGTTGTACAATTCTAAGACGATTTAACGATGTCTTTGTGTCTGTCCGGCCTATGGTAGAATGAAACTTAATGACAGAGGTTGCTGTCATCCGCGAACGAGTAGATCGGATTCGTGGTCAGACCTAGTAGATCGTCAATTAAAATAAGAACAAGTAAAAAGGCGTTAAGTTCGACCAGGACGAACTTTGGATACCCACCACCTCGGGTATATATGTAAACCATCTTTCATCAAAATTCGGTGAAAATTTCATACCTTATACTCATATACCTCATACCGATCTGAACTATATACGACACGGATGTCGAAAAGTCGAACATAAGTCACTGTGTCAAATTTCAGTGAAATCGGATTATAAATGCGCCTTTTATGGAACCAAGAATTTAAATTGAGATCCCAAATTTCGGCGACATCGGACAATATATGCGCTTTTTATGGTCCCAAAACCTTAAACCGAGAGATCGGTCTATATGGCAGCTATATCCAAATCTGGACCGATCTGTGCCGTAACGCAGAAGTATGTCGCTTAACTTAACTGTCTGTCCCAAATTTCAGCAAAATCGGATAATAAATGTGTCTTTTATGGGCCTAAGACCTTAAATCGGAGGATCGGTCTATATAGCAGCTATATTCAAATCTGGACCGATCTGATCCAAATTGAAGAAGAATGTCGAAGGGCCCAACTCAACTCACTGTCCCAAATTATGGCGGCATCGGACAATAAATGCTCCTTTTATGGGCCCAAAACCTTAAATCAAGAGATCGGTCTATATGGCAGTTATATCCAAATCTGGACTGATCTGAGACAAATTGAAGAAGAATGTCTAAGGGCCCAACTCAACTCACTGTCCCAAACTATGGCGACATCGGACAAAAAAAGGGGCCTTTTATGGGCCCAAAACCTTAAGTCGAGAGATCGGTCTATATGGTAGCTCTATTCAAATCTGTACCGATCTGTGCCAAATTGAAGAAGATTGTCGAAGGTCCTAACACAACTCACTGTCAAAAAGTTCGGCGAAATGGGACAATAAATGCGCCTTTTATGAAGACAAAGCCTTAAATCGAGAGAACGGTCTATATGACAGCTATATCCAAATCTGAACCGATCTGGGCCAAATTCAAGAAGGATGTCGAAGGGCCTAACACAACTCACTATTCCAAATTTCAGCAAAATCGGATAATAAATGTGGCTTTTATGGGCCTAAGATCCTAAATCGGCGGATCGATTTTTATGGGGGCTATATCAAGATATAGTCAGATATAGCCCATCTTCTAACTTGACCTGCTTAGGGACAAAAAAAGAATCTGTGCAAAGTTTCAGGTCAATATCTCTATATTTGAAGACTGTAGCGTGATTTCAACAGACAGACGGACGGACAGGGCTATATCGTTTTAGAATTTTACGCTGATCAAGAATTTATAGGGTCGGAAGTGGATGTTTCGATGTGTTGCAAACGGAATGACAAAATGAATATACCCCATCCTTCGGTGGTGGGTATAAAAAGAGAGGGAGAAAGGACGGAGCCTTGTGGTACTTCTGCGGTCAATCTATATTCGTCAGATGAGAACCCATCTACAACAGCGATCTCTGAGAAAATTCGATATAAGTCGATCAAAGTTATTAGCGACACCAAAACACGACAAGTTTTGAAAGGAGTGCACCGTGCTAGACCTTATCAAATGCCTTAGAGATATCCAGAGCCACAACCTTACTCTCACCGAACTGGTGAATAGAGCGATTCCAACGTTCAGACAGGAATGCCATCAGGTCACTCGTGGAGCGATTTCTACGGAATCCATACTGTATCTCACAAGATGGTAGACGACCATGCTCTCCATGACCTAGGATAACGTAGAGCATAACGCTATTGGTTAGAAATTCGCAGTGCCAGTTGCCTCACCCTTCTTGGGGATAGGCTGCACATTCGCAATCTTCCAACGCGCCGATAAAACACCCGCACGGTAAGCAAGGTTGAAAAGATTGCGTTAAGAACGAGCAAGCGTCGAAAAACACTTAAACACATAAAACAAGTGACGATATGCCATCCGGGCCCAGGGATTTATTTACGTCGAGAGCTGCAAGAGCCCTTTTGACTCCACGTATTCGAAAATATATCTGAGGCATGGAACTAGATATGTCTTCAATAACGGGGAGTGGTTGATCGCTTTCCAGCAGGAAAGAATTTCCCGCAAACATTTCAGCCAGCAGGTTGGCCTTATCAACCGGGTCAGTGAATATCTTATAGTATTTAAGGAGAGTCGGGATAGCCGATGAGTTGCCCTTTACTCTTTTCACAAACGACCAAAATCTTTTACTTCCCTTTGGAGAAGCAAGAACATTGGCACGAAGACGCTGTTCGTGCAGAAACTTTTCACGTCTCAGTACTCTGGCACACGAAGTTATTGTCTGTTTGCGCAGTTTCTGAATGCCTCCTCTTTAGATCTGACGTCTTTACTGAACGCCTGGCTAAAAAGGCTTTGCATAACCTTGAAAAGAGCAGAGCATAACGCTATGGCTCGGTAGTTCGCTGGGTATATTGCCTCACTCTTCTTAGCTGTAGGCTGCACGTCCGCAAGTTTCCAATTCACCGGGAAAACACTCGCACGGTAAGCAAGGTTGAAAAGATTGCGTAAAGGACGAGAGAGCGTCCAAGAACACTTGCATAAAACAGGTGACGCTACGCTTTCGGGGCCCAGGGATTTATTTACGTCGCACAGTGGGCCAAATGGCAAAAAAATTGGAAATAAGTCTACAACTTTTTATCTGTTGATTTTAGCCATACAAAATGTTCTAGACATTTGTAGAGGAGGACATAGGCTTTCAGAAAAGTGCTGTTGTTGGTCCATATCTTTAATACAGGGTGAGCTACAGGGTGTCAAAGTTGACCACTTTTGACTTCTCCAAGCTTCTGGGGGCCATAACTTTTGATCTACTCAACCGATTTACATGATTTAGGACTCTAGAGAAAGAGCTTGACAAGATCTAAAAAACTTATGCATAAAGTACCATGCCATCGTGTACTGTTAAGGAGTTATGAATTGTTTAATTTTAAAATATGAAAATTTGGCCTTGGTTTTTTTCAGTGTTTTTTAAATAACTCCGTCAATTTTAAAGCTATAAACTTCATACTTCACACAAATTATGCCAGCATATGTGTGCATAAAATACAAAAGGAATCACGTGAATATCTTTGGCGGTTTAAAAATGGCATCGTTTTCAATATGAAAAATATTTTTTTTGTCAAAAAATTGCAAAATTTTTCAAAAAAGATACTCCCATTTCCTTTAAGTTTTCGCAAACTTTGGCCGTCAAAGCATTATCATTTCTTTCCATTTTCACAAAGTCGAGGTATTAAGAAAAGTTTTAAGTGCTAATTTGGCTAATTTCGATATCAAACAACACCGTTATCTTAAGACCAAAATGGCCAATTTTTTTACTAAACTTCAAAAGTTTCTCACTGGAAAAAAAGTTCCACGGGGATTTTTTCGCTTTTTTTGAACTTAAATGAAAGCTTAAAATGTTCCCAACATTTTAAGGTATGTCTCGCCATATCCTAGCCATAAATGAGATCGTAGCGATCAAAATACTGAAAAAAGTCAATTTTCAAGTAGTGCTATATTCATTGCTAAAAAACAAGTATTACGTCACATTTTATTGCAAAGATGTTAAATAAACTTTTATTTGGTAACACTTCTTCTACAAAACACAAAAAGAATCATGGAAATATCTCTATTCTATTCCATTTTATGGAACCGGCAATAAAAAAGTCAATTTTTCAAAAAAGTCGAATTTCCCAAATTTTGTTTTTGTTGTCCTAATTGCACATGACACACTATAGCCATATTTACGCAACATACCTTATCGTAAAGGAAATTTTCATACCTTTCCAACGATGTATAAAACATTTCTCAACTCGGATTCTATCTACTCTAAAATTCATTTACACTTCATTAAACTCTATATAAAAATGTCTATTTGTGAAATGGAACCTTATATGGGGCCTACACTAAAACATTGATAGATTTGCCCAGGGTTTACAATACAAATGTGTTAGAATAAAAAAAGGTCTCCTGCCAAAGTTTAAAAAAATTGGAATAAAAATATGTGTTTTAGAGCGAAAACACTTCGCATCGGCGTGCGTTTGTATAGTACCTACATCTATTTTTAATGTAAGCTGATGATTTTTGAATAAAAAGTAACCTAGAAATATACCTGCATATATATATATATATTTGTGTTAAGATTTGATGCAGACAAATGTTACCTGTTTCGCTATGTCGAATTCCCAGGAAATCCACCGTATCAATGAATGTGAAAAAACCTACCCATAAAAAATTCATTGTCATTTTTTTTAACCAAATTCGAGTCCAGGTAAATAATTATAGAAGAGTAAGTAAAAAGAGGCACTTTGGACCCCTTTTTACGATTGCGTCTGATACCTGAAATGGGTCATTAATTGTGAATATATTGCATAAATATTTGAACAAAATCCAAATTTTCTTCATTATATTTTGTAGAGGCGTAAAGGACATTTATAAGTTATGGAAGTCATACTGAAGTATTCCACTCTTTCGAAAATTGTATGGGACATCAAAAATGATTCCAAATCATACACGGAGTCATTTAAGGAACTTGTTTACACTTTGGACCACATATATGGAATAAGGCTAAATAAAGACGCTTTAGACAAACTTGAAAAATTCTACAAATCATTTGAGAGAAGGTTGCCAGAATGTTCATTCGCAAAAATCAAGTTTTTCAAAATGTATGAGAAGTGGCTGAAATCGGATCTACTTATTGAAATTAAACCGCTGATTCCCGGCCGGCCTAGCAAAGCATACGACGAAGTTACGGAGAAAACCAAAAAGAAAAAACAAGAGGAACTATTGGCGGCACATCCGCCAAATTTAATAAAAGATACGTTCAAAACAGCATTGTTAAAAACACAACCAAAAAATGTTGGACGAATTGTCGATGTTTTACCATTAGCATCTCCGAAAAGGGTAAAGAGAATGGTAGAAAGTATTCCAACTCCAAAATCGACTACAGAATTCACGGAGGAAGATGCACTGGCCCTGATTTTGAACCTAGGCCTCTCAAGAAACAAATACTCAACAATGAGGAAGGCTCTTCGTGAAAAAGGATGGGGTTGTTTACCCTCAAAACATAAATTGTACAACACCAGGACGAAAATGGTGCCATCAAATATATACGTGGACGAATTAAAAGCAAGAGTGAAACTTGCTGATCTTGTTGAAAATACAGCTGTTAGAATTATTTCTAATTTTACTGAAGAACAGTTGAACACATGTAATAATTCCGAAGTGGTTTTGATCAGCAAATGGGGTTGTGATGGATCATCTGGATTTTCCGAATATAAGCAACAAACAGAAATAGATACCAACTTCGCATCAATTTTCATGGCATCATTAGTACCATTGAGAATGAGATTGTACAAGGACCAATCTTCATCATCGAAAGAAAATGCATTTCAAGATATATGGATAAATAGAACACCTGGGTCAAAATATTTATGTCGCCCAATTCGGTTTGAGTATACAAAGGAAGACCGGAACACAACACGATCTTTGGTGAACGAAATAAAGGAAGAAATTGCTGCATTACCCATGATTGTTATAAACCAATTGGGAAGAAATATAAAAGTTTCGTTTCAACTACAACTCACTATGATCGATGGAAAGGTGGCAAACGCATTAACTGGCGTTATGTCCAATTGGAGATGCAATATTTGTGGCAAGAAGAATGGGCAATTCGAGGACAAGTCTGATGAAAATTTAGTAAACGAAAATGCGCTCAATTTCGGTATTTCGCCCCTGCACTGTAGAATTCGATTCATGGAGTATTGTTTGCATTTATCGTATGACCTTAAATATCGGACTAGCCCTGGAAACCGCGATGTCTCTGCTAGAAACAACCAAGATCTTCACAAAATGAGGCAGGAAGAGAAGAATCGAATCCAGTTGGAGTTTAAACAAAAGGGACTTATAATAGATAAACCTCTTTACGGATACGGAAGCACAAATGATGGCAACTCGGCAAGGCGGTTTTTTGAGGACCCCGTATCGACATCTAAAATAACCGGTCTTGATGAACACTTGCTAAGACGATTCAAAGTGATTTTGGCTGTAATCAATAGCAAAAAGATGATAAATTCAACCAAATTTGAAGCTTATAGTAATGACACAAAAAACATTTTATCTGATTTATATTCGTGGAAAGCTTTAACACCGACAGTACATAAAGTCTTACATCATGGCAAGGAAATTGTGGAATACAACATACTTCCGTTAGGAGAACTTACAGAAGAAGCTCAGGAATCCCGTAATAGAGATGTTAAACAGTTCCGGCTTTTCAATACCCGAAAGAGCACCAAATTTAACCAAAATTATGATTTACTTCAATATTTATTGTTATCGTCTGATCCGGTACTATACAGCATCAGAACTAAATGGCTACCAAAAATATGTGACGATATAGATAAGGACGATCCCGATGCCATTCAAATTAAAGAGCTTTTAAATTTTGATACCTTAGATTATTTGGTAGAGAATAAAATCAAATAATACAAAACTAAAATGCTTTTTTATTTTGGGAGTAGCTAATATACATATAAACGCACGCCGATGCGAAGTGTTTTCGCTCTAAAACACATATTTTTATTCCAATTTTTTTAAACTTTGGCAGGAGACCTTTTTTTATTCTAACACATTTGTATTGTAAACCCTGGGCAAATCTATCAATGTTTTAGTGTAGGCCCCATATAAGGTTCCATTTCACAAATAGACATTTTTATATAGAGTTTAATGAAGTGTAAATGAATTTTAGAGTAGATAGAATCCGAGTTGAGAAATGTTTTATACATCGTTGGAAAGGTATGAAAATTTCCTTTACGATAAGGTATGTTGCGTAAATATGGCTATAGTGTGTCATGTGCAATTAGGACAACAAAAACAAAATTTGGGAAATTCGACTTTTTTGAAAAATTGACTTTTTTATTGCCGGTTCCATAAAATGGAATAGAATAGAGATATTTCCATGATTCTTTTTGTGTTTTGTAGAAGAAGTGTTACCAAATAAAAGTTTATTTAACATCTTTGCAATAAAATGTGACGTAATACTTGTTTTTTAGCAATGAATATAGCACTACTTGAAAATTGACTTTTTTCAGTATTTTGATCGCTACGATCTCATTTATGGCTAGGATATGGCGAGACATACCTTAAAATGTTGGGAACATTTTAAGCTTTCATTTAAGTTCAAAAAAAGCGAAAAAATCCCCGTGGAACTTTTTTTCCAGTGAGAAACTTTTGAAGTTTAGTAAAAAAATTGGCCATTTTGGTCTTAAGATAACGGTGTTGTTTGATATCGAAATTAGCCAAATTAGCACTTAAAACTTTTCTTAATACCTCGACTTTGTGAAAATGGAAAGAAATGATAATGCTTTGACGGCCAAAGTTTGCGAAAACTTAAAGGAAATGGGAGTATCTTTTTTGAAAAATTTTGCAATTTTTTGACAAAAAAAATATTTTTCATATTGAAAACGATGCCATTTTTAAACCGCCAAAGATATTCACGTGATTCCTTTTGTATTTTATGCACACATATGCTGGCATAATTTGTGTGAAGTATGAAGTTTATAGCTTTAAAATTGACGGAGTTATTTAAAAAACACTGAAAAAAACCAAGGCCAAATTTTCATATTTTAAAATTAAACAATTCATAACTCCTTAACAGTACACGATGGCATGGTACTTTATGCATAAGTTTTTTAGATCTTGTCAAGCTCTTTCTCTAGAGTCCTAAATCATGTAAATCGGTTGAGTAGATCAAAAGTTATGGCCCCCAGAAGCTTGGAGAAGTCAAAAGTGGTCAACTTTGACACCCTGTAGCTCACCCTGTATTAAAGATATGGACCAACAACAGCACTTTTCTGAAAGCCTATGTCCTCCTCTACAAATGTCTAGAACATTTTGTATGGCTAAAATCAACAGATAAAAAGTTGTAGACTTATTTCCAATTTTTTTGCCATTTGGCCCACTGTGCGTCGAGATCTTCAGAACCCTTTTGACTCCACGTATTCGAAAATATATCTGAGGCATGGAACTAGATATGTCTTCAATAACGGGGAGTGGTTGATCGCTTTTCGGCGGGGAAGAATTTCCCGCAAACATGTCAGCCAACAGGTTAGCCTTATCAACCGGGTCAGTGAATATCTGGTCTCTTTAATAAGAGTGGGGATAGCCCATGAGACCAAAGACCAAAATCTTTTACTTCCCTTTGGAGAAGCAAGAACATTGGCACGATGACGCTGTTCGTGCAGAAACTTTTCGCGTCTAAGTACTCTAGCACACGAAGTTCTTATTTGAACGCCAATTTCTGAATGCCTCCTCTTTTGATCTGACAGCATTCCTGCACGCCTGACTAAATCAGCTTTTGTTCTTTGATTTCACCGAAATAATTTTGGTTAGAATATATAACTCCATTTCAATTAAGATTAATTTGTCTATCATTTCAGCTGCCGCATCTAAGTCAAGAAAGCAAAGCTTCCACTTGAAATTTCGGAAGGAATGATTGAGCTTAGCTCAACGAGCTTTTTCGTACACAAAAATTGTGCGGCACGAAGGGTAGGATACGAAAAAGATGCTGAAATAATGCAATGATCGGAGTTTCCAAGAGGTGCAAGTACATAAACTTCGTACTTTTTAGGATGGGAAGACACATGGAATGTTTGTCGGTTCATTCAATAGTTGCTTCAATTCATTTCTACGCGGCAAAGAGCTCAGCGTATTGGCCCTACGGAGTCGTGTCGCCCAAATAGTAAAGCCAAAAGGAGTTAGAAACATTAAAATCCCCAACGACAATGATATTACTGTCCAGAAAATCCTCCAAAATTCTCGTTATAGAATCGGAAAGAGCTTCCAAGCCATTAATGGAAACCTCCCTTTCCGTTTTTGGACTTCTATAAAAAAAACCCGAAATGTGTAATGTATGCTCCATTCCTGAATTTGACCCATAGGGAGCCAAATTCTGGATTTTGTGAGTGCAGATATGGCCGTCTTTGGAACACTATATCGTTATGGACATATAACATTGGCTGTATCATTACCATATATCATCCCATTGGCTGTATACTACAGTTGTCAGAATAATAATGCTATATGGTGCTGTGTTATGGTGGACGACGCTCCAAATATCCAACTACTCCACAATATCTCTGGTCATAGGTGCTACGTAAACTTCTATATGGATGGTTGTAAAGTACAGGACCGTGTAGCCTAGGGGTACTATGAGGAACTGCATACACTGTGCTATCCTTTCGTGTGGTATCATAATGGTGAGTCTAATTGCAGACAGCCACTAAAAATGTACCTAATATGTTCTTTGAATAACTCGCGTTTTTACATGAGGACTGGCCCAAAGAATTCAAACGCCGACAATAAAAGAACTGATTCAGTTGTACTTCTTAAATACATTTTCATGGACACCATTTGAGTTCGTTTTCATCCTAAAAACGATTATCAAAACTCTCGAAACCCCTTTTCAAGATCATTCTCAGTTTCATTCTCAATTTCATTCATATCTTCATAATGCTATGAAGATATCAATGCTGAATATTAACCACAAAACGCAATACGATATTTATTGCGGTTGTGTCAGTATTACATTGCAGCCCTGGAAAATTGATTATCAATGACCGACTTTTTCCAATTGCATACAAAATATTCTCATACTTTCTGCGGAACTTTTTCAAAAGCAAATCATCGATGGTCAGTCATTGTTTTTTGTCACTCAACCCCATTGATTTTGTTATCTTGACAAAGTGACCCAAGTTGACGAAGTTGGAGTTGCCGATTGCAAAGGAATTCCAATGACATATTTAAAAGAAGAAGAAGAAAACAAGTAAAAAAAACCATTAAGCTCGGCTAGGTCGAACTTTGGTTACCCACCACCACTATATTTCGCTTAAATCTGAAGAAAAATTCGGTCTATATGCAGCTACTAGCCGAACCGGGCCCTCTCCGCAGTTCCTTCTTTAACGCTCTTATACTTATTATTTGAGCCCTGTTTTGGTAGATTTTTAAGATATAAGAGTTTTAAGAGCGTGCTAAGTTCGGCCGGGCCGAATCTTAGATACCCTCCACCATGGTTCGCATTTGTTCTAGATCTATGCGTGGTATCTCTTTTTAGGCAAACAAAGAATATTGAATACTCATCACAGTTATTGGAAATCATAACAAAACACCTCATGCAAAATTTCAGCCACATTGAAGGAGAATTGCGCGCTCTATTGGCTCAAGAAGTCAAGATCCAAGATCGGTTAATATGATAAATAGCTATACCAGATTATGAACCTATTTGAATCATACTGGTTACAGTTGTTGGAAGTGATACCAAATCACTACGTGCAAAATTTCAGTTAAATCGGATGAAAATTGAGCCCTCCAATTTGGCACATATCGGTCCAGGTCTGCAATATGTCACACGTCGGTCCAGATTTGGATATAGCTGCCATATAGGCCGATCTTTTGATTTAAGGTTTTGAGCCCATAAAAGGGGCCTTTATTGTCCGATGTCGCCAAAATTTGGGACAGTGAGTTGTGTTTGGCCCTTCGACATTCTTCTTAAATTTGGCTCAGATCGGTCCAGATTTGGATATAGCTGCCTTATAGACCGATCTGCCGATTTATGGTCTTAGGCCCATAAAGCCACATTTATTATCTGATTTTCCCAAAATTTGGGACAGTGAGTTGTGTTAGGCTCTTTAATATATTTCTGCAATTTCACTCAGATCGGTTAAGATTTGGATATAGCTGTCTTATAGGTCGATCCGCCGATTTAAGGTCTTGGGCCCATAAAAGCCACATTTATTATCCGATTTTGCTGAAATTTAGGACGGTTGAGTTGTCTTAGGCCCATCGACATCCTTCTTCATTTTGGCCCAGATCGGTGCAGATTTGAATATAGCTGCCATATAGACCGATCTTTCGATTTTAGGTTTTGAGCCCATAAAAGTCTCATTTATTGTGCGATGTCGCCGAAAATTGGGACAGTGAGTTGTGTTGGGCCACTCGACATCTTTCTTCAATTTGGCCTAGATTGGTTCAGATTTCGATATAGCTGCCATATAGACCGATCTCTCGATTTAAGGCTTTGGGCCCATAAACGCCACATTTATTATCCGATTTTGCCTAAATTTGGGACTGTGAGTTGTCTTAGGCCCTTTGACATTCTTCTTCAATTTGGCCCAGATCGGTCCAGATTTGGATATAGCTGCCTTATAGACCGATCTGCCGATTTATGGTCTTAGGCCCATAAAACCCACATTTATTATCCGATTTTGCTGAAATTTGGGCCTGTGAGTTGTCTTAGGCCCATCGACATCCTTCTTCATTTTGGCCCAGATCGGTGCAGATTTGGATATAAATGCCATATAGACCGATCTCTTGATTTAAGGCTTTGGGCCCATAAACGCCACATTTATTATCCGATTTTGCCAAAATTTGGGACAGTGAGTTGTGTTAGGCTCTTTAATATATTTCTGCAATTTCACTCAGATCGGTTAAGATTTGGATATAGCTGCCTTATAGACCGATCCCCCGATTTAGGGTCTTTGGCCCATAAAAGCCACATTTATTATCCGATTTTGCTAAAATTTTGGACAGTGAGTTGTGTTAGGCTCTTTAATATATTTCTGCAATTTGACTCAGATCGGTTAAGATTAGGATATAGCTGCCTTATAGACCGATCTTTTGATTTAAGGGTTTGAGCGCATAAAAGGCTCATCTATTGTCCAATTTTGCCGAAATTTGGGACAGTGAGTTTAGTTTAGCCCCTCGATATACTTCTGGAATATGGCACATATCGGTCCAGATTTGGATATAGCTGCCATATAGACCGATCTCTCGATTTAAGTTTTTGGGCCCATAAAAGGCGCATTTATTGTCCGATGTCGCCGAAATTTAGGACAGTGAGTTGTGTTAGGCCCTTCGACATCCTTCTTCATTTTGGCCCAGATCGGTCCAGATTTGAATATAGCTGCCATATAGACCGATCTTTCGATTTTAGGTTTTGGGCCTATTAAAGACGCATTTATTGTCCGATGTCGCCAACATTTTACAGTGAGTTGTGTTAGGCTCTTTAACATATTTCTGCAATTTCAATGGGACAGCAAGTTATGTCAGGTCCTTTGACATCCTTCTTCAATTTGGCTCAAATCGGTCCAGATTTGGATATAGCTGCCATATAGACCGATCTTTCAATTTAGGTTTTGAGCCCATAAAAGGCGCATTTATTAACCAAAGTCGCCGAAATTTGCAAGAGTAAGTTGTACTAGGGTCTTCGACATCCCTCTTCAATTTTACCCAGATCGGTCCAGATTTTGATATAGCTGCCATATAGACCGATCTCTCGATTTAAAGTCTTGGCCACCTAAAAGGCGCTTTAATAGTTCGATTTCGCAGAAATTTGACACAATGACTTTGTTAGGCTTTTCAACACCCGTATTGTATATGATTCAGATCGGTCTATATTTGGTTATAGCTATCAAAAAAACCAATATTTTGTTCTACAAAATTGAACAATGATTTGTACCACATTAGACCCCTCAATGTCTATATTCCGATATAGCTAGGGGGGCATAATTTGTGCATTTTCACCGGATTATGACGAAAGGTGGTTTGCTTATATACCCGAGGTGGTGGGTATCCAAAGTTCGGCCCGGCCGAACTCAACGCCTTTTTACATGTTTCAGAATCGAATTCTTTCTTTCACTTCGCAATTGCCCTCCGTATCACTTAGAATTGTTTCTCTGACACAAGTTTCACAAGGAAAACAAAGATAACATTTAGCAAAAGTAGCTATCAAAATCAGGGCAAACATAAGCAAAACAAAAATGCCATATTTCTTTCCCTTAGCTATAATATCACATAAAAAGAAATTAAACAAAAAGATCAATGTGATTTGCAAATGCGTCATAATTTCGCTAATAAACTCCAGCTAGGCATATTAGAAATCATTCATGCTACTAAATGCTCTCAGCTAGTTCTAAGCTAGTTCAAATCCAGGAAGATCAACGATTCGTATTAGTAATTCATAAGAGAATCTCCCACGACTACTACTACCCAATACTACTCGTCGGAGTGGTTAAGTACATCGAAATGTAATAAAAGCTTTAGTTTTGCCAGCGCCATCGTATGCCACTGATCCAAGTGCAGAAGAACAGTTTACGCGCAACTTTAAAAGCGGAAACACCATCAAATCAAACCGTCCAAAGGGTGACTAAGACCTTCTTTGCCGAAAGTGACATAATTTTTTATTCATATTTTTATAAACAAAAGAAAGAAAGTGACCACAAAACAAAAAAAAATGATATATTTGAAAATAATCGTTCTGTTGAGTTTTGCCACTTTAGCCATAGCGGGAGCTGCTAATATGTGCCCGCGTAAAACGTCCCGACCTGTAGTCAAAACGGTTATGAGAAATGGCAAAATTGAAAAAGAGGCAAGTGTGAGAAAAAGTGTAGTGCAATCAAGGTCATTGTAAGCTGATCTAAGAAAACGATATGTAAAAGAAAAAAAAAACTAGTTGAAATGCATTAGGTTCGGCCGTGCCAAACTTTGGACACCCAACACCAAGGATGTACATATTCTAAAAAAAATATGGATGTGTGCCAAATTTCAGCTTAATATCTCTATTTTTAAAGGCTGTAGCGTGATTTCACAAGACGTACAGACGAACGGCAATCAAGAATATAAATACTTTGCAAGCACGAAAATGCATACTTCGTTACAAAAGGAATGATAACAAGTAAAAGCGTGCTAAGTTCGGCCGTGGCGAATCTTGGGAACCCACCACCATGGATTCTGCTAAAAATTCATTTACAATAAATTTAGTTGAAGGGCATAATTTTATTCGACAAGGATGGACCAATTTAGACCGTAATCAGCACAGTTGTTGAAAGTCATAACAGAACACTATTTGTAAAATTTCAGCCAAATCGGATAAAAATTGCGGCTTCTAAGGGTTCAAGAAGTCAAATCGGGAGATCGGTTTATATGGGAGCTATATCAGGTTGTAGACCAATTTGGAGGGTACTTAACACAGTTGTTGGAAGTCATAACAGGTCACCATTTCAGCCAAATCGGAAAAAAAATTGCTTGGACCTTTATTGTGCCCATCGGACCACTTTCGGATATGGGTGGGGTTTATGGGGAAAGGGGAGGGTCCGCCTCCATCCGATACCTAAAAATTATATAGGATATGTTTCCTTCCAGCCAAGTATCATATAGTCATAATGGGTCTAATGGCGTTTTAGAGGCGTGGCGTGGCCCCCTATACTTCGATCTGATTTTGTATACCAAATTCGAAATCTACTCCCGAATACCTTTCATGAATGTCCAATATGTCTGTTTGGGAGAGTTTTGTAGTTGGGGTGGGCGGATGGGTACTTAGACTCGAATTTTAATACCATATTCGTATTCTACTCTCCAATACCTTTCATTTGATACCTATATTGGCTCAATCGGTCCACTTTTGATTTTGGGTTGTGTTTTTGGCATTCCGAGAAATTATATAGCCTATGTTTCCTTCCATAGCAACCCACACAATATGCGAAAATTGTGTGGTGTTTTTGGGGTAACGGTGGAGGGTCCACCCTCTTTCGTTATCAATAAATTATAAAGCCTATAGGCAAACAAAAGAATCAAAAGAAATATTGAAGAAGAATTGTTATGCTATTGGAGATATATCAAGTTATAGTCCGATTCGGACCATAAGTGAATTGAATGTTGAATACCATACTAGAAGTCATTGTGCAATATTTCAGTCCATTTGGATAAGAATTGCGCTGTATCAGGTTATGTACCGATTTTCGCCATACTTAGCACCGTTGTTGGAAGTCATAACAAACAACTTAATGCAAAATTTCAGCCAAATTGAATAAAAATTACGCCCTCTAGTGGCTCAAGAAGTCAAGACCCAACATCGGTTTATATGGCAGCTATATAAGGTTATGAACCGATTTCCGCCATACTTAGCGCAGTTGTTGAAAGTGATACCAAAACAACACGTGCACAATTTCTGCCAAATCGGATAAGAATTGCGCCCTCTAGATGGTGAAGAAGTCAGGGCCCAAGATCGGTTTATATGGCAGCTATATCAAAACATGGACCGATTTGGTCCGTTTACAATCCCAACTGACCTACAATAATAAGAAGCGAAAGTTTGCGTGCTTTCGACAGTCGGACGGACAGACGGATAGATATGGCCACATCGACTTAAATGTCATGAGGATCAAGAAAATATATATTTTATGGGGTCTTAGACGCATATTTCTAGGTGTTGCAAACGGAATGACGAAATAAGTATATCCCCATCCTATGGTGGAGGGTATACAAATAAAAAACGTTATTAGGGGATGATCACTGGGCACAGTGAGAATAATATTGGGTTGCCCAAAAAGTAATTGCGGATTTTTTAAAAGAATGTAAATGCATTTTTTATAAAACTTAGAATGAACTTTAATCAAATATACTTTTTTTACACTTTTTTTTCTAAAGCAAGCTAAAAGTAACAGCTGATAACTGACAGAAGAAAGAATGCAATTACAGAGTCACAAGCGGTGAAAAAATTTGTCAACGCCGACTATATGAAAAATCCGCAATTACTTTTTGGGCAACTCAATAGTATTCACGTACGATGTGCATGGCTTGCCAACATTTTGTCAAGTTATAGTTGACGCCGCCATGTTCCGTATCTCTCCACATTCATCGAGGATAAGTCATTGCGTCCACCTGTCCCGACTCTCATTCTTCCCAAATGCCGCCATTGACCTAGGAAATGTTCCAACGTCACATCATCTTCCCCACATGCCATACACACGCGTTCCCTTGCCGCAGTTAGTCGCTCAAGCCCTGAACTTGAACTACCTCTACCTTCTACCACCCATCAAGTGTATTGATGACAGTCCTCTGGCTCTTACAATTCGTATGTCCTCTCATAGCCCCTACTCAGCTCTGGCCCGGCAATATATTAGACCACTCAATGTCCGTGCCGAATTTGGGTGCGTATGTTTTCCAATTTTCACCAGATTGTGCCGAAATGGGGTTTACATATATACCCAAGGTGGTGGGTATCCAAAGTTCGGCCCGGCTGAACTTAATGCCTTTTTATCTTCAACTCTACTTCTGCCCAAAGAGGTCTTAATAATTTTTTATTTTTTTTTTTATTTGGCCAAACATTTGGTTTGCCCTGCGATTTGTATCTGAGATTTCTATATTTTTTTTTCAGACTACCTATGTAACGCGTACAGTGAATTTCTGCTGCAAGGGCTATCGTATGATCAAGAGCGTTTGCGAGCCCATATGCCGCAATGGCTGTGAGAATGGTAAATGTGTTAAGCCCAATCAATGTGAATGTCTGGAGGGTTATAAATATTTTAGTGAATATGTCAAGCATAGGTGAGTTTGAATAGCCTTGAAGCATCACCCCCAAAGAGTTCTAAAAAAAAGTTTGTTTTACTTTCTTTCCTCCCTGCATTAGATGTATTCCCGAGTGTGGCTTGTGTCGCGGTGGCTTTTGCAGTGCTCCCGGCAAATGCAGCTGCTATGAAAATTTCGAATTGGTGGGCGATACCTGTCAAGCGGCTTGCAAAAATTGTGAAAACGGTTCCTGTCTCAAGCAACCGGGCAAATGTGAATGCAATCCTGGCTATGAAATGTCCAGCGATCATGAATGTGAACCCATCTGTGAAAAGCCTTGCTCAAATGGTGTCTGCAGTGCTCCGGGGGTGTGTAGCTGCAATGCAGGCTTCCAAAAAAATGCCAACGATAAATGTGTGCCGATTTGTAAGAATGGCTGTCTCAATGGACGTTGTGTGGCTCCAAACCTATGTGAATGTCAGCGAGGCTATGCCAAGTTAACGCCCTCAGAGTGTGCTGCTGTTTGTCATGCGGGCTGCCCTAATGGCCAATGTGTGGCCCCCGATAAATGCGAATGCAATGATGGCTATGCCATGTCCGAGGAAGGAGAATGCCAGCCGGTATGCAAGGCAGGCTGTTCGAATGGCCAATGTGTGGCCCCCAACCAGTGTGTTTGCAATAAAGGATATGCCCATAATGCAGAGAGTGGACTATGCGAACCCATTTGTGAGCCAAAATGTGAGCATGGACAGTGCATAGCCCCTGATTTTTGCCAATGCCATGAGGGTTACAGCCTTAAGGCAGGCAACCAGTGTAAGCCAGTATGTCAACCCTCATGCAAGAATGGTCAATGTGTGGCCCCCAATCAGTGTGAATGCCAGCAAGGTTATGGAAAATCCTCCTCGAAATCGCATGAATGTCAACCCATATGCCAATCAGGTTGCCTCCATGGCAAGTGTGTGGCTCCAGGCCAGTGTGAGTGTGACAAAGGTTATCGCCAGACAGCTGATGAGATGTGCGAGCCCATTTGTCTTAATAATTGCTCCCATGGACGCTGTGTGGCCCCGGGCAAGTGTGAGTGCAATAAGGGCTACGCCAATAAAACGCCCATTTTGTGTGAGCCCGTTTGTAAATCAGGCTGTCCCCATGGCACTTGTGTGGCACCTGAGGTGTGTAATTGTCTGGAGGGTTATAAAATGGAGAAAAATGTCTGCCAGCCTCAATGCCCCGGGGGTTGTGAAAATGCCACCTGCATAAGCCCCAATAACTGTGAATGCCTGCAGGGTTACACCAAATTGAATGCCAATAAATGCCAGCCTAATTGCTCAGAGGGTTGTCTCCATGGCCATTGTGTGGCACCCAATCAATGTGCCTGTGAGCCAGGCTACAGTCGCATATCGCCAAAGGAATGTGTGCCAGTTTGCCAATCGGGATGCCCAAATGGCCTTTGTATTGCTCCAGGGACTTGTCAATGCAATCAGGGATATCTATCCTTGGCTCCTGAGCTGTGTCAACCCGTCTGTGATAATAATTGCCCTCATGGAACGTGTGTGGCCCCTAATGTTTGCTCTTGCCATAAGGGCTATAAAAACCTGTCTTTGCAGGAGTGTGGGCCTATTTGTCAGAATCCTTGCCAGAATGGCAAATGTGTGGCACCCGATGTCTGTGAGTGTCTGGAGGGCTATAAGATGGTGGAGGGTAAATGTGTAGCTCAATGCCCCCAGGGTTGTGAAAATGGTCTTTGTATTCGTCCAGGCACCTGTGAATGTCTGCCTGGCTTTAGCCCAAAATCATCGCAGGTGTGTGAACCCATATGCGATTCCAAATGCCCAAATGGGGTGTGTGTCGCTCCAGGCTTGTGTAAATGTAACGCGGGGTACCGTTATCTGGCCCCTGAGCAATGTGAGCCCCTTTGCGAAGGCGGGTGTCCTCATGGCCAGTGCAAGGCCCCAAATAGCTGCCAGTGCGATGAAGGCTATGCAAATACTGATCCCCTGAACTGCCAACCAATCTGCGATTCGGAATGCCTCAACGGACTTTGTGTGGCTCCGGGTAAGTGTGAATGCCTAAAGGGCTATGAGATGGTGAGACCCAATGTTTGCGAGCCCATTTGTGAGCAAGGTTGTCGCAATGGCCTATGTGTGGCCCCGAATGAGTGCCAGTGCCTGGAGGGCCACTCAAAGGCGGATAATGCCACGTGTCTACCCATTTGTGAAACGGAGTGCATTCATGGCTTGTGTATATCACCGGGAGTGTGCAGTTGCCTCGATGGCTATGGCATGGTCTCACCCAATCACTGTGAACCTTTGTGTCAAGGTGGCTGCCCCCATGGCATGTGTGTGGCCCCCAATGTGTGTGAGTGTCTGGAAGGCTTCAGCAAATCCTCAGCCAATACATGTGAGCCCATATGTTCGAAAGGATGCCCCAATGGCCTGTGCATTGCCCCCGAAAAGTGTCAGTGCGTGGAAGGTTTTAAAATGAATGGCCAACAACAATGTGAACCCATTTGTGCCCAAGGTTGCAGCAATGGCCAATGTGTGGCTCCCAATACCTGTGAGTGTGAAAAAGGCTATAAGGCAGCCTCCCCCAGCCAATGCATAGCGGTGTGTTCAACAGGATGCCCATTTGGTGAATGTGTGGCGCCTGAAGTTTGCCAATGTCTAACAGGCTTTCAGATGGATGCCAATCAACAATGCATGCCAGTGTGTTCGCTGGGTTGCCACCATGGCATGTGTGTGGCCCCCGAAACATGTGAATGCCTGAAGGGGTATTCAAGCTACAATCAATCGGTTTGCCAACCCATCTGCGAGCAAGGCTGTTCCAATGGCGAATGTATAGCACCGGGAATTTGTGAATGTCTAGAGGGTTATAAATCACATAGTCCCACTCATTGCAGAGCCCACTGTGAAGGGGATTGCCCCAATGGCCAATGCATAGCCCCCGGAACCTGTGAGTGCTTGGAGGGTTACTCAAATAGGACGCCCTTAGTTTGTGAACCTTTATGTCAACCTGAATGTCAAAATGGTTTTTGTGTAGCTCCTGGTGTTTGTCAATGCTCCCCAGGCTATGAGCTGGTGGAAAACAAATGCTCTCCCCTGTGTGACCAGGGATGTGAGAATGGCTTGTGCGTACAGCCGAATGTTTGTGAGTGTACCAAGGGTTTCTCTCAAAACACCGAAGGTAAATGTGAGCCCATATGCTCTGCAGGCTGCCCCAATGGCCATTGTGTAGCTCCAGAGATTTGCCAATGCCAGCTGGGATATTCCCAAGATGCAGCGACTGGTCAATGTGAACCACAATGTGAGACTGAGTGTACCAATGGCATTTGTGCTTCCCCCAACAATTGTTTGTGTAATACAGGATATGAAATGGATAACCAAGGCAGCTGTGAACCCCAGTGTTTGCAGCAATGTCTGCAAGGTTCCTGCATAGCTCCCAATGTATGTGAATGTCATCAAGGATATACAAAAACTTCTGAATATGAATGTATGGCGGTATGTGAACCTTCCTGTGTCAATGGTAAATGTGTGGCACCCAATAAATGTGAATGCCAAGAGGGGTTTAAACTAAATTCCACCAACTACTGTGAAGCCCATTGCCCCCAGGGTTGTATACATGGTCTATGTATAGCCCCGAACACATGTGAGTGCCTTAAAGGATATACCAGCTCCGACGATGGTAGTTGTCTACCCCATTGTCAAGATGAATGCCCAAATGGCCGTTGTATAGCCCCAGAAGTTTGCGAATGCCTGGACGGCTACTCCAATGATAACGGCAAAACATGTGAACCTGTTTGTGAAACCGGTTGCCCTCAAGGTACATGCACTCAGCCGGGAGTTTGTGTTCCCGGTCCCAACGAGGACTCTGACAATGAATCCATAGAAGTGAAGGAAAGAGAATTCTCCCCATGCTCCTCAGAGACTTGCATTGAAGGTTCTTGCCTTAATGACCTTTGCGTTTGTAACAAGGATTTTGTTCCGCTGCAACTGGAAGACTCCATCAGAGTTTGTATACCCAAATGCTATGATGACTATCAATGTCTACGAGGTTTCTGTCGCTCCAATGGTACTTGTGCATGTGACGAAGGCTATCGTTATTCGCATACACTACGACGTTGTGAATCACAATTGCTGCAAGCAGGTGCCGATTTACTAAAAACGAAGTCTTGGCTAAAATGGTTCTTCATTTTGGCCGTAATCTCCTGTGTATTGGCTTTCAATATTTTGATAATATTTTGTATACAGGCACGAAGGAAGATATCTTATCATGTGGATAGTAAAGGTGAGAGAAAAAAAGTAAAAGCGTGTTAAGTTCGGCCGGGCCTCCACCATGGATTGCATTTGTCCAGTTCTTTGCCTGATAACTCTTTTTAGGCAAACAAAGGATAATGGATAAGAATTGCTATGCTATTGGCGCTATATCAAGTTATGGTCCGACTCGGGCCATAAATGAATTGAATTTTGAAGACCATGGTAGAAGTCATTGTGTAAGATTTCTGCCAATTTGGATAAGAATTGCGCACTTTAGGAGCTCAAGAAGCAAAATCGGGAGATCGTTTTATATGGAACCTACAACAGGCTGTAGACCGATTCAAACCATATTTCACACTTACGGTGAAGGTAATGGGCGGAGCGGTTGTACAAAATTTCAGCCAAACTTGATAAGAATTGCGCCTTCCAGAGGCTTAAGAAGCATAATCGGGAGATCCGTTTCTTGGGAGCTAAAATTGTTTCAGAATTGGATATAGCTTCCCTACATATATATATATTTATTTATATAGGGGAGCTATATTCAATTCTGAACCGATTTTAGCTCCCATATAAATCGATCTCCTGATTTGACTTCTTGAGTCCTGGGAGCCTCAATTTTCATCCGATTTGGTTGAAATTTTGCACAAAGTATTCCGTTATGAC
This sequence comes from Stomoxys calcitrans, assembly GCF_963082655.1. Classification (NCBI taxonomy): domain Eukaryota; kingdom Metazoa; phylum Arthropoda; class Insecta; order Diptera; family Muscidae; genus Stomoxys; species Stomoxys calcitrans. Next base: position 190,446,705 of record NC_081554.1, on the reverse strand, counting down.
TCTTAACAGGTGAGCCATGTACGGTCGGAATTGGTCTATAACCTGATATAGTTCCCATATAAACCGATCTCCCGATTTTGACTTCTTGAACCCCTGGAAGCCTCAATATTCATCTGATTTGGTTGAAATTTTTCACATATTATTCCGTTATGACTCTTAACAACTGAGCCAAGTACGATCCAAATCGGTCTAGAACCTGACATAGCTCCCATATAAACTGATCTCCCGATTTGACTTCTTGAACTTCTGGAAGCCTCAGTTTTCATTCGATTTGGTTGAAATTTTGGAGATGGTGTTCCGTTATGACTCTTTACAACCATACTAAGTACGGTCCGAATAAGTCCATAACCTGATGTAGCTCCCATATAAGCCGATCTTGAGCCCCTGGAAGCCTCAGTTTTCATCCGGTTTGGCTGAAAATTTGCACATGCTGTTCTGTTTTGACTTCCAACAACTCTGCCAAGTACGGTTCAAATCGGTTTAGAACCTGTTATAGCTCCCATAAAAACCGATGTTATGCGTCCCAAACACAATGACAAGTACGGCCCAAATCGGTCTATAACCAGATATAGCTCTCATATATTAGTAGAATCCATGGTGGTGGGTTCCCAAGATTCGGCCCCGCCGTACTTAGCACGCTTTAAATTATTAATTGCTAATTTATTTATTTTTTTTTTATCACAGAAAATCAATATGGACTGGTCAAGATGTCAGCTCAACAAGCAGATGTTATTCGAAATCCCGAAAGTACCGAAGTTTAAGGAGATCTCAGCCAATAGCATTGCAAGCATAATAAGAAGCACAATTAGAAGTTAGGTTTATTTTAATTTGTACACATTGTTTTGTTTATTTCTAACACGTGATCACTATAATACTCAAAGAAGGCAAGGAAACAGGTGTAGCATTCTAAAAGGGAGGAAGTTGAAATTCATAAAGTTCAATAAAAGCAATTATAAGATCTGTGTATTCTTTTATTGCAGCCAGTGCTGCCAGTATTTTTATACCCTCCACCATAGGATGGGGGTATACTAATTTCGTCATTCTGTTTATTACACCTCGAAATAAGCGTCTGAGACCCCATAAAGTATATATATTCTTGATCGCCATGTCATTTTAAGTCGATCTAACCATGACCGTCCGTCCGTCTGTCTGTCGAAAGCATGCTAACTTTCGAAGGAGTAAAGCTAGCCGCTTGAAATTTTGCACAAATACTTTTTATTCGTCTAAATCGGTTGGGTATGTAAATGGGCCAAATAGGTCCATATTTTGAAATAGCTGCCATATAAACCGGTCTTGGGTCTTGACTTCTTGAGCCTCTAGAGGGCACAATTCTCGTCCGATTTGGCAGATATTTTCCACGTGGTGTTTTGGTAAGACTTCCAACGACTGTGTTAAATATGGCGCAAACCGGTACTTAACCTGATATAGGTGTCATATAAACCGATCTTGGGTCTTGACTTCTTGAGCCTTTAGAGGGCACAATTCTCCTCCGATTTGACTGAAATTTTGCATGTGGTGTTTTGGTATGACTTTCAACAACTGCGCTAAGTATGATTTAAATCGGTACATGTTTTGATATAGATACCATATAAACCGATCTGGGATCTTGACTTCTTGAGCTTCTAGAGGGCGCAATTCTCGTTCGATTTGACCGAAATTTTGCACGTGGTGTTATGGTATGACTTCCAACAACTGTGTTGAGTATGGCGCAAATCGGTTCATAACCTGATATAGCTGCCATATAAACCGATCTGGGATCTTGACTTCTTGAGGCGCAATTCTCATCCGATTTGACTGAAATTTTGCACGTGGTGTTTTGGTATGACTTTCAACAACTGTGTTAAGTATGACGCAAATCGGTACATAACCTGATATAGCTGCCATATAAACCGATCTGGCGCAACTCTCATCCGATTTAGCAGAAATTTTGCGCGTGGTGTTTTGGAGTCACTTCCCATAACTGTGCTTAGTATGGCGCAAATCGGTTCATAATCTGGTATAGCTGTCATATAAACCAATCTTGGATCTTGACTTCTTGAGCCTCTAGAGGGCTCAAATTTCGTCCGATTTGACTGAAATTTTGCGCGTGGTGTTTTGGTGTCACTTCCCATAACTGTGCTTAGTATGGCGCAAATCGGTAGATAACCTGATATAGCTGCCATATAAACCGATCTGGGATCTTGACTGTTTGAGCCTCTAGAGGGCGCTATTCTCATCTGATTTGGCTGAAATTTTGCACGAGGTGTTTTGGTATGACTTTCAACAACTGTGTTAAATATGGCGCAAACCGGTACTTAACCTGATAAAGGTGTCATATAAACCGATCTGGGATCTTGACTTCTTGAGCCTCTAGAGGGTGCAATTCTCATCCGATTTGGCTGAAATTTTGCACGTGGTGTTTTGGTATGACTTCCAACAACTGTGCTAAGTATGGCGCAAATCAGTATATAACCTGATATAGCTGCCATATAAACCGATCTGGGATCTTGACTTCTTGAGCCTCTAGAAGGCGCAATTCTCATCCGATTTGGCAGAAATTTTGTACAACGGCTTGTTTCATGACCTTCAACATACGTCTGTAATATGGTCTGAATTGATCAATAGCTTGATGCAGTTCCCACATAAACCTATCTCCCGATTTTGCTTCTTAAGCTCCTACAGGACGCAATTCTTATCTGAATGAACTGAAATATTGCACAATGACTTCTACAATGTTCAGCATTCATTTATGGTCCGAATCAGACTATAACTTGATATAGCTCCAATAGTATAACAGTTCTAATTCAATATTTTTTGTTTGTCTAAAAAGAGATACCGCGCATAGAACACGACAAATGCGATCCATGGTGGAGGGTATATAAGATTCGGCGCGGCCGAACTTAGCACGCTTTTACTTGTTCCTTCTCTTGTCCCCAAATTTTGAATCTTTTCTTTTCCAACTACAGGTAAATTTCCCTAAAAAATCGTTCCCATTTTCGAAAATAAATCCCCGATTTTGGGAGAAATTCCCAACACTGGCAACACTGATTGCAGCTATATCCAAATATTATCACAACTGAACCTTGTTTGGATAGATATCAATGAGACAAAAAAAAATAATATTCTCGTGGGTTTGGCGAAATATGCCTTTTCAAGCGTAGGGAAGGGTTCGTCAAGCTTTTGGCAAGTATTGTTTGCAGTCACATATCTGTTAACAGAGGTGTTTACTATGCAGTTGCCCTAAGCAGTGCCGTCAACCATATTTCTTCTATACGGTCTAGATCGGACTATACTTGAATATAGCTGTATATATGGCTTCAACTATGAATGCATTTTTTTTTTTCAATTTTAAGCAAAATTTTACTTTTTTCCCTGATTTTTTTTTTTTTCAAAATTATTTCATTCAAAATAGAAAAGAGATATGGGTCTGTTAATTTGACTAATAAACAGAATAAAAATTAACAGCAGCAGAACATTTTACAATAGATGATCTAACAGAATTGTATGGCAATAAAACACAAAATTATTTTAAATTTTTTACAATTTATTTGTAAATGAGATAAATTTGTTAAATTACTAAAAAGTCATATAATTAAGATATGTATAAGAATATGTAATAATAATAAAAATACTTTTGATTTATTTCAACTAGTAAACCATTATTTGACTGCGATCAAAAAAATGTTCACTATAATACTCAGGAGAGGCGGGGAAACAATTGTAGCATTCTGAAAAAAAAGAAGAAAAATATAATTAAAATCTTCATTCACTAAAGACATTGTCAAAAAAAGGTTATGTCTGGTTAAAGATCAGTACCTAAGATCGTAGAGTGCTTTAAAAATATGGATAGAAAGATGTATGGTAGGGTCAACCCACTTACAAAGCATATAGCTAGCTCAGGACAATATATGATAAAAAAAAACAAGTAAGGAAAGGCAAAAGTGTCGACTATATCATACCCTACCACTACCCTAAGGGTGGAAATTGGGAGCTATATATAAATAGAAGTGAAAATCGGGTAATATATATGGGAGCTATATCTTACTATGAACCGATCTCTGTGAAATTCTCAGTTTTAAAGTGAGTCCTAAGTAAATCCCTCCTGACATATTTCGTGAGAATAGGTTACACAATAACCAGATTATTGCAATATTACTCAAAATCGGACGAAAATACATATATGGAAGTTATATCTAAATCCGATTAACCGTCCTAAACCGGCCCTAAACCGATTTCGACCCAACTCCTTAGATTTTGTGGTAGATGTATAGAAAAGTGTTGTGCAAAATTTTGGGAAGATTGATCAACAAATGCGCTTGCAGTGGCTTTAAAAGTGAAAATCGGGCGATATATATATGGAAGTACTCTCAAAAAGCAAAATCGGGAGATTGGTTTTTATAGGAGCTGTATCAAGTCCTATATCGATTCAGACCATATTGGACAATTATGTTGAGGGTCATGAGAGACGACGTTGAACAAAATTTCTGCCAAATCGGATGAGACTTGCGCCCTATAGAGGCTCAAGATGTCAAGATCCCAGATATGTTTATATGGCAGCTATATCAGGTTATGAACCCATTTGCGCCATACTTAGCACAGTTATTGAAAGCCATATCAAAACAGCTCATGCAAAATTTCAGCCAAATCGGATAAGAATTGCGCCCTCTAGAGGCTCAAGAAGTCAGGACCCAAGATCGGTTTATATAGCAGCTATATCAAATCATATACCGTTTTTAACCATACTTAACATGGTTGTTGGAAGTGACATCAGAACATCACGTGCAAAATTTCAGTCAAATCGAACGAGAATTGCGCCCTCTAGAGGCTCAAGAACTCAAGATCCAATATCGGTTTATATGACAGCTATACCAGATTACGAACCGATTTGAATCATACTTAACACAGTTGTTGGAAGTGCTATCAAAACATTACGTGCAAAATTTCAGTCTAATCGGGAAAGAATTGCGCCCTCTAGAGGCTCAAGAAATCAAGACCCAAGATCGGTTTATATGGCAGCTATATCAAAACATGGAGCGATTTGGCCCATTTACAATCCCAATCGACCTACATTAATAAAAGGTATATGTGCAAAATTTCAAGCGCTTGGCTTTAATGCTTTGAAATTTAGCATGCTTTCGACAGACAGACGACACCTCAGCTATGTATGTAAGCCACCTTTCGTCATAATCCGTTGAAAATGAATATCTTATGCCCCCATAGCAGTTATATCGAAATATGGTCCGATTCGATACGGATATTTAGTTGTCTAATAAGTACAAGTCATTGTTCAATTTTTTAAAACAAAATATTGGTCTTTTTGGTAGCCATATCCAAATATAGACCGATCTTAACCATATACGACATGGATATGGAAGAGACTAACATAAGTCTCTATGTCAAATTTCAGCGAAATCGGATTATAAATGTGCCTTATATGGGGCCAAGACTTTAAATCGAGAGATCGGTCTATATGACAGATACATCCAAATATGAAACGATTAGGGCTAAATTGAAGAGGGCTGTCAAAGGGCCTAACACAACTCACAGTCCCAAATTTTGACGAAACGGACATTAAATGCGCTTTTCATGGGCCCAAAACCTCAAATCGAGCGATCGGTCTAGCCTAACGCAACTCATTGTCACAAATTTCGGCAAAATCGGACAATAAATGCGCCTTTTATGGACCTAAGACCATAAATCGGCGGATTGGTCTATATGGCAGTTATATCCAAATCTGAACAGATCTGCGCCAAATGGACTGCACTTTCACTGTCTCAAATTTCAGCAAAATCGGATAATAAACGTTCGGCGAAATCGGACAATAAATGCGCCTTTTATTGGCCAAACACCCTAAATCGGAGGATCGGTCTATATGGGGGCTATATCAAGATAAAGTCCGATATAGCCCACCTTGGAACTTTACCTGCTTATGGACAGAAAAAGATTCTATGCAAAGTTTCAGCTCAGTATCTCTATTTTTAGAGACTGTAGCGTGATTTCAACAGACAGACGGACGGACATGTCTAGATCGGCTTAGATTTTTACGCTGATCAAGAATATATATACTTTGTATGTTCGGAAATTGATATTTCGATGGTTTGCAAACGGAATGACAAAATGAATATACCCCCATCCAACGGTGGTGGGTATAAAAAGGACCCAACAACAAACAATTTCCTGTTCTACATTGGGACTGTAAATGGGCCCAATCGATGTTTTAATGTTTTAATATAGCTGCCATATAAACCGATGTGGGATCTTGACTTCTTGAGCCTCTGGGGAGCGCAATTCTCATACGATTTGGAAGAAATTTTGTACAACGGCTTCTCTCATGACCTTCAACATACATGTGCAATATGGTCTGAATCGATAAATAGCTTGATACAGCTCCCATATAAACCGATCTCCTGATTTTGATTCTTGAGCGCCTACAAGACGCAATTCTTATCCGAATGAACTGAAGTATTACACAATGACTTCTGCAATGTTCAGCATTCATATATGATCCGAATCAGACTATAACTGGATATAGCTCCAATAGCATAACAGTTCTTATTCAAAATTCTTTGTTTGCCTAAAAAGAGATGCCGCGCATGGAACTCGACAAATGTGATCCATGGTGGAGGGTATATAAGATTCGGCGCGGCCGAACTTAGCACGCTCTTACTTGTTTCACTTAGCTTTGAGAGTTTTTTAAGGACAAAAAAGAGATATTTACCTACCTGTTCTCACTTGCCGATGTTTATTGATCTGTATATGCCTCATAATTACGCCCAGGACTATAAGGACAGCCAATACGCAAACGGTTATTATGACACACCACACATTAAGCCACGAAGGCATATGAAGTTTACAAATCGCAGGACTTTCGGTTATGTCATCACGCTCAAAAGTTTCCATAAAATTAAAAATCGAAGATCCCACTGTGCTGCTGATCATTCCATGAGCTGAGGTTTCATTTTCAAAGTCTTGCTCTTCCGAAATTTGATGGGAAAGAAATTCAGCTAGGCGGCCCATGGATTTTATATTTTGGGATAGTTGCAAGGCTTTTATGGGGTTGGAAATTTTTTTAATGTTTTCTAAGGAAAGAACAACGTTTAATATCTTCAGCTTACTATCACCGAATGAAACATTATGTTGTTGATGGCTTTGCGGTTATGTGCCTCAATGGGGCACCAACAACACAAGTCACTAAGCCAGCATTCAGGCTGCGGCGACAGCAGCAGCTTCAAACTACAGTGATAGCATTCGCCCGACTCATTGTCAGTCTTGTGGGAAGCATCAGCTGCAAGCACTGCTAAGGCAGTAGCAGCAGCATGTGACTTCAAGTACGTTCGAGGGTCTGGGAAATTATCTTGTGCGTACCCAAGAAAAACAACTATAAAATCTGCTGCACTCATGCCGCCAGAGTGAATAGCTTCTAGAATTTTTGTATGAGTGCTTCTTTTTTTATATTTTTCTTATTTTCTTAAAAATAACTTATAGTTCTTTCATTAAAAACAAAATAAAAAAATGCATATGCCTATATCAATGTTTGTTTGTTTTGTTCTGGAAACAAAGAGTTCGTACTCGGTCTGTGATATTGTTGTTGTCGCCGTTTTACTTTTGTTTTTCTTTTCTTTTTGCCATCAATCCACAATGAAAATTTTCCAAGCCTAAATAAAAAAATATTAAAACTAAAAGAAAAGCAACTAAGAAGGAGGTGATGCAGCCCATGCATAAAATCACGCTCCATGAATGTAGTTCAAAACGAAACGTCTGACTTGAGCTTGGAAAAGTTTTGCAAAATCTCTTCGCAGTGACAAATCCGTTAAGGGAATCTGATTAAAGTTCAAAGTTCGTCCTTAAAAAAAAATAACATTGACTAATGATATTTCTCTTATGACCTTTCATTGCACCCGCCTTGGAATATGATAAGGAACATTGTCCGTTAATCATCGTCAGGTGACGTCTTTTTGCTGATACTAGAGAAAGAACGGATTTTCATTAACGAAAGAAGAAATGAATCACAGAAATAACGAACTAGCCTAACAAATGTGGCCTCTTTAAAGTCGGAATACTATTTGAAAATTAATGAAAAGTTTATATTTAGAGAAAATTTTGTACAAACCTCGATTTCGAAGCGATTGATATTGGGTTCCATGCATTTAAGGACCTATCTGGGCCATATTTGGTGTCTTCATTAGACGGCTTGGGTAGAATTAAAAAATAAAGCCTTTTACGCCCAGCAAAGTACTTAAAAAATAATATTGGGTTGCCCAAAAAGTAATTGCGGATTTTTTAACAGAAAGTAAATGCATTTTTAATAAAACTTTGAATGAACTTTAATCAAATATTTAATTGCCATTTTGTTCGATAACCTTTTGCCATCTTCCTGGCAAATTTAGTATTCCACGCTCATAGAACTTCTGGCCTTTATCAAAAACTGCAAAAAACTGAACCAAGTGCGATTTTATAGCCTCATCATTGCCGAAAGTTTTACCATTTAAGGAGTTCTGCAAAGATCGAAATAAATGGTAGTCTGATGGTGCAAGGTCAGGGCTATATGGTGGATGCATCAAAAGTTCCCAGCCAAGCTCACTCAGTTTTTGGCGAGTGACCAAAGATGTGTGCGGTCTAGCGTTGTCCTGGTGGAATATGACACCTTTACGATTGACCAATTCTGGTCGCTTCTCCTTGATGGCTGTATTCAATTTGTCCAAGTGTTGGCAGTAAACATCCGAATTAATCGTTTGGTTCCTGGGAAGCAGCTCAAAATATACCACACCCTTTCAATCCCACCAAACAGACAGCATAACCTTCTTTTGGTGGATATCAGCCTTTGAAGTGGTTTGAGCTGGTTCACCATGCTTGGACCATGATCGTTTTCGACTTACGTTGTTGTAAACAATCCATTTTTCATCTCCAGTTATGATTCATTTTAAAAACGGATCGAATTCATTGCGTTTAAGGTGCATATCACAAGCGTTGATTCGGTTTGTTAAATGAATTTCTTTCAATACATGTGGTACCCAAAATATCAAGCTTTTTCACCAGTCCAAGACTTTTTATGTGATAATCAACCGTTCGATTTTGGTATATTTAACTTCTCTCCTATCTCAAATTAATGAATTTTATTATCAAAATACGTGCTCTGTTAAGAAAGTTCATCGGGCGCTTCTTCCACGAAGCTCACTTTTGGCTCAATGGTTCGGCCATGCCGAATCTTGGGAACCCACCACCATGGATTCTGCTAAAATATGGAAGCTATATCTAGTTATAGGTCGAATTTGACCGCACTTGGCGCAGTTGTTAAGAATCATAACAGATCACTATATGCAAAATTTTAGCCAAATCGGATAAAAATCGAGGCTGGTAAGGGCTCAATAAGTCAAATCGGGAGACCATTTTATATGAACCGTACTTAGCACAGTTGTTGGGAGTCATAACAGAACACCATGTACAAAATTTCAGCTACATTGGATGAAAATTGAGGCTTTCAAGTGCTCAAGAATTCAAATCGGGTGATTGGTTTATATGGAAGCTGTATCAGGTTATAGACCGATTTGAACCATACTTGGCACAGTTGTTGGAAGTTATAACGGAGCACTACATGCAATATTTCAGCCAAAAATTGTGGCTTCCATGGGCTCAAGAAGTGAAATTAGGAGATCGGTTTATATGGAAGCAATATTAGCTTATAGACCCATTTGGACCGTACTTATCACAGTTGTTGGAAGTCATTACGGAACACTATGTGCAAAATTTCAGCCAAAGCGGAAACAAATTGTGGCTCCCATGGGCTCAAGAAGTCAAATCGGGAGATCGGTTTATATGGGAGCTATATTCAAATTTGAACCGATGTGACCCATTTGCTATCCCCTACGATCTACATCAATATTAAGTATCTGTGCAAAATTTGAAGCGGCTAGTTTTATGCGTTCGATCGCTATTGTGATTTCGACAGACGGACGGACGGAAGGACATGGCTAGTTCGAATCAGAATGTCGAGACGATCAAGAATATATATACTTTATGGGGTCCTAGGCGAATATTTCGAGGTGTTACAAACGGATTGACTAGATTCGTATACCCCCATCCTATGGTGGTAGGTATAAAAAGTCACAGTTTGGTGCGGTTTATGGGCTGGTGGCGTCATTGGACCGTACTTCTTCAAAGATGATGCGAATCGTAAAGTAATTGTTCAGATTTAGAGATAGCTCCCATATATATCTTTCATCCGATATATCCCTTTAAGGCTGTAGTAGTCACTAATAAGGTCCACTCGTAAAAAATCTTACAAGGTTTTATTCGATATTTGAATAGGCTCCGCTTGACTTAGGTCTTTTCTTACTGGTTTTGTAATGTATATCGTTGAGGATTACAAATAGGCAATATAGATTCTGATTGCATATAGCTCCCATATAAACCGATCTCCCCATTTGACTTCTTGAGCCCTTACAAGCCCCAATTTTTAGCCGATTTGGCTGACTTTTTGCACATGTTTTTCTGTTTTGGCTTCCTACAGCTGTGCCAAGTATGATTTAAATCGGTGTACAACTTTATATAGCTCTTATAAACCCATCTCCTGATTAGTCTTCTACGATCCCAAGAAGCTCGTTCACTTTTAAAATCGTATATATATTATATTTTTTTTTTTTTATTATTTTCAAGATTTCGTTTTTAAATCAAGTTACAGATGTTTCGAATAGTTCGATGTCGAGTCGGATCGCGAACACGTTATATGTCTTATTGCTGGCGCTATAAAAGATAAACTGAGCAATTCGATATTGTACTCAGTGTGAATAAAATTGCTGGAAATATAAGACAACAAATCAATTCACGATGATTTTCTGAACTTGATTTGATTCATTACTATCATTATTCCAAGATTCATTGTGATGTTGTAACATCATATAAAGAATACGGAGAATTGCTATATATGAATAAGGTGTTGGGCATTAGGGTGGTGTGATTGATCATCATTGAATCATCATCATCAAATAAGCCACAACACATCTAAGGAAGATGGGCTGACCTTTGATTAAATAACTTAAGCATACTTTTACTTAAAGTAAGTAAGAGATCAAGTTTAACAAGTAAAAGCGTACTAAGTTCGGCCAGGTCGAATCTTGGGAACCTACCACCCTGTATTCTGCTAAAAATTTATACAAAATAAATTTAGTTAAAGGGCATAATTTTTTTCTACATACCAAACTTCAGTCAAACCAGCAAAAATTAAAGCTTCTAGGAACCGAACAAGGATGATCGAGAGACCGATTAACATTGGAGCTATATCAGGTTATAGATTTATTCGAACTGTATTCGGCACAGTTGTTGGAAGCCGTAACAAAACACCGCATGCAAAATTTCAGCCAAATCGGTCGAAAATTGCGGCTTGTAAGGACTCAAGAAGTCAAATCGAGAGATCGGTTTATATGGGAGCTATATCAGGTTATAGACCGATTTGGACAGTACTTGGCACCGCTGTTGGAAGTTATAACAAAACACTATGTGCAAAATTGTAGCTTAATAAATTGCGGCTATCAGGGGCTCAAAAAGTCAAATCGGGACAGTTGTTGAAAGTAGTAACAAAGCACGGTACGCAAAATTTCAGCCAAATCGGACAACAATTGCGGCTTGTAAGGGCTTGAGAAGTCAAATCGGGTGGTCGGTTTATATGGGGCTATATAAAGTTATAGACCGATATGAACCATACTTAGCACACTTCTTGGAAGTCGTAATAGAACACTATGGGCAAAATCGAACGAAAATTGCGGTTTCCAATGATAATACCAGGCGGTATTAGAAAAGTACCGTAATTTTTCTATCAGTGCATTTGCCCCTGTTCCTTAGTGGAATTGTCATGGGCAAAATTTGCATTTTTGCATTCGTAGAGAATTTTAACATGGCTAATACTACCACATTAATGTAAATAGCACTAGTGACAGCATAATCACTTTTCAAAAAAAATTTGCAGATCTACTGGGCAATATTCGAACCCAATAGTTCAGCGTCATTGATAGACACTGCAATTGCATGTGACTGGGCCTCGGCATTCATATTGGTATAACATTTAGTCCTCACCTTCAGGTAGCATTCAGTCCCAAACTATTTGAGGTCTTGAGAAATAGGCCGGATCAGAGTACTTCAAAGTCTTAACACTCAACAAGTATGTATACCCACCACCTCGGGTCTATATGTAAACCACCTTTCCTCAAAATCCGGTGAAAAATGCATGCCTTATGCCCTATAGCAGCTATATCGAAATATGTTGCGATTTGGACTAAATATTAATAAGAACAAGTCATTGGTCAATTGTGTATAACAAAATATTGGTCTTTTTAGTAGCTATATCTACAAATAAAACGATCTGAACCATATACGACAAGGATGTCGAAAAGCCTAGCAGAAGTCACTGTCCCAAATTTAAGTGAAATCGGATTATAAATGCGCCTTTTATGGGGCCAAGACTTTAATCGAGATATCGGTCTATATGGCAGCTATATCCAAATGTGGACCGATCTAAACCAAATTGAAGAAAAATGTCGAAAGGCCCAACACAACTCACTGTACGAAATTTCGCCGAAATCGGACAATAAATGCGCCTATATGACAGTTATATCCGAATTTGGCACGATCTGAGCCAAATTGACGAAAAATATCGTAGGGCCTAACACAACTCACTGTCCCAAATTTCAGAAAAATTTGATAGTATATGTGACTTTTAAGAAGACTCTAAATCGGCGAATGGGTCTATATGGCAGCTATATACAAATCTAGACCGATCTGAGCCATATTGAAGAAGAATATCGAAGGGCCTAACACAATTCACTATCCCAAATTTCACCAAAATCGGATAATAATAGTGGCTTTTATGGGCCTAAGACCATAAATCGGCGAATCGGTCTATATGGCAGCTATATCCAAATCTGGACCGATCTAAACCAAATTGAAGAAGAATATCGAAGGGCCTGACACAACTCACTGTCCCAAATTTCACCAAAATCGGATAATAATAGTGGCTTTTATGGGCCTAAGACCCTAAATCGGCGGATCGGTCTATATAGCAGATATATCCAAATCTAGACCGATCTGGGCCATATTGAAGAAGAATGTCGAAGGGCCTGACACAACTCACAGTCCCAAATTTCAGCAAAATTGGATAATAAATGTGGCCTTTATAGGCCTAAGACCCTAAATCGGCGAATCGGTCTATATGGCAGCTATATCCAAATCTGGACCGATCTGGGCCAAAATAAAGAAGAATGTCGAAAAGCCTAACTCAACTCGCTGTCCCAAATTTCAACAAAATTGGATAATATATGTGACTTTTATAGGCCTAAGACCCTAAATCGGCGGATGGGTCTATATAGCAGCTATACCCAAATCTGTACCGGTCTGGGTCATATTGAAGAAGAATGTCGAAGGGTCTAACACAACTCAATGTCCCGAATTTCAGCAAAATTGGATGATATATGCGACTTTTATGGGCCTAAGACCCTAATTCGGCGGGTCGGGCTATATGGCAGCTATATCCAAATCTGGACCGATCTGGGCCAAAATTAAGAAGAAGGTCGAAGGGCCAAACATAACTCCCTGTCCCAAATTCAGCAAAGTCTGATAATAAATGTGGTTTTTATGGGCCTTAGACCCCAAGTCGACGGATCGGTCTATAAGGGGGCTGTATGAAGATATAGTCCGATATAGCCCATATTCGAACTTAACCTGCCTATGGACAAAAAAAAGAATCTGTGCAGAGTTTCAGCTCAATATCTCTGTTTTTAAAGACTGTAGCGTGATTTCAACAGACAGACGGACGGGCGTGGCTAGATCGACTTAGATTATTACGCCGATCAAGAATATATATACTATATAGGGTCGGAAATGGATATTACGATGTGTTGCAAACGGAATGACAAAATGAATATACCCCCATCCTTCGGTGATGGGTATAAAAGAATCATTTTTCTTTCTTTCAACCTTTGATAGGCCTAATTCAAACCTTTGCTCCCTAATTAAAAGCAGTCATTCTTACACCAACTAAAACTTCATGCTCCATACATAAGTCATCCTCATAATTTTCCTACAATGTTGTAAGCTAAACTGAGCCAGATAACAATGTCGTTTGCAAAGAAAACAATAACAACGGAAGTGTATTTTTAGTATCAAATGCGTAGAGGGTATGAATGTGTGCATAATATTGTAGTAGTCTTCTAAGTATTATTTGCACAAAAGTGCAATGACTCAGGAAATTGGAAATATGTAGATCCCCTCCTTCCTAAAAGTCTATTTTTTGCAAGATGCTTCAGCTTCTTGTTTGGCTAAAAAGTTTTTGATTTGAATTTTGTAATTATGAGCTTTGGATTATTTGAATAATAAAGCTTGAATCTCTATGATGTTCAAACTGTAAACCTAGATTGTGTGCCATGAGTTTTGTCTAGGATTGACTTTCGTACATATTGTAGTCTTGTGAAAGCTTTGTAATAGGGTGTACCGTGAAAAAATTTTTAAATGAAAGCTTACATAAAAAACACCAAAATATGGTAAGAACAATGAAAAATGGTAAGGAATGGGATAGAGAAAGGAAGAATATAAAATTTTATTTTAAAATATATTTTAATTACTTGGTATGTACAAAACAGAGGTCTGCACAAGACCACTCAATTCTGCTTTAAAGACACATTAACATCCATAAGAATTTCAAGAACTGAACTCTTCGTTTAAAAATACCACATTGTATGAGGCAATTGAGAACTGAGTAAAACAGATAGTAACACATCAAGACAAAGAGATGAGTGAATGCAAGAGACCTTCAGCAAAAAGAAAGATTGATTCCGATTTCAGTGAGTGCATGTTGTACAATCCATATATTCGTGTAAATTTTGCTTCAGATAAAGTATTTTTTTTATCGTCTGCTTTCGTAGTAGAAAATTCAATTCGTACGAAGGCAACGTGGTTGATCGGACAAAAGCATGGGTAAACAGAAAGCAGAAGTCTTGAAATGCAACGTCATGTGGGTTCAGTGTTTACAAGTTCAGCAAAAGCAATCACCAATGAATAATTTTGATTAGGCCTTTGATGCAAAAGTCAAAGAAGTCCCGTAGAGTTCCCCAAGGTGGGGTGATAACTGCGGCACTGTTTAAACTCTACCTCTCCTTTATTTCACATTGCATTTGCCCAAATATAGATTGAACAATTTTAATATTGCATAAAAATTCGAACTCTAGTCGTCAGAAGGGAGCATATATTGCATAGGCCTCTCAAATTCATATGCACCCATTTGGCTTACCCATTATTAACACTCCTGATAAACTATACTAAATTCGCAAATTTATTAAAACATTTGAGCGACTAAGCGATAGAGTAAATGAACGAAAATCACATCATTTACGTTGTAAATATTAGGTGTAGCCATTAATGAAATGCCTTAAGAAATATTGGAGAATTTTGGGAGGCTTTAAACTGCGCACTATTCCAAATTTCAGGGAAATTGGATAAAATATAAAGCTTTTATGGCCTTCAGACTCTTTATCGGCAGATCGGTCTATATGGCAGCTATATCTAAATATGGTGCGTTCTGAACCATATTTGGATCAGATGTCGGGAGGCTTAAAATAATCCACTATTTTAAATTTTAGCGAATTAGGGTCATAAATGAAGCTTTTATATGCTTCAGACCCTCTATCGGGAGATCGGTCTATATGGCAGCTATATCTAAATATAGTCCGATCTGAACCATATTTAAGTCAGTAGTAGGGAAGCCTTAATCTACTCACTGTTTCAAATTTCAGCTAAATCGGATGAAAAATAAAGTTTTTATGGGCATTAGACCCTTTATCGGAAAACCGGTCTATATAGCAGCTATATCCAAATATGATCCGATTCGGCCCTTTCAAGAACTTAACCAGTGTGCATCGAAAGGATATATCTGTGCCAAATTTCAGCTCAATATCTCAATTTTTGAAGGCTGTAGTGAGATTACAACAGACGGACGGACAGATACACGGACTTCGTTAAATCGTCTAAGAATTTTATTTGACGATCCGAAATATATATACTTTGTAGGGTCGGAAATTGATATTTCGATGTGTTGCAAACGGAATGACTAAAAGAATATACCCCCCTATCCTACGGCGGTGGGTATAAAAAAGCTCATCGTCGAACTTAGCCTGCTTATTATGTCTTGATATAGCTGCCATATAGGCCGATCCTGGTTCTTGACTTTTTGTGCCTCTAGATGGCGCAATTCTGATAATAATTTTTCTGAAGTTTGGTATGTGGTGTTTTGTTCCGACTTCAAACAACTACGCAAAGTATGGTCGACATCGGTTTATAACTAGAAGTCTCAACTGATTTGGTCGATTTGAGTTATGACTTCCAATATGCATGCCCATCGGTCCGATATCAAACGATGATCCGATGATCCCTTCTAAGGGCTGAAGAAGTCAAATTCGGGGATCGGTTTATATGAGGTCTAATCAAATATAGATCTCATATAAACCGATCCCCGAATTTGATTTCTTCAGCCCTTAGAAGCCTACATTTTCATCTGATTCGCCTGAAATTTGGCCCAGAAACCTATCTTATGACTTGCAATATCAGTTCCAAGTTTTATAGGAATTTGTCCATATGGTGATATAGGCCCCCCTAAATACCAATATCCCAAAATGACTTCTTAAGACCAAAATAATTCAAATACAAACTCAGTTAATAAAGGTAAATTTTTAGCGGAATCCATGGTGGTGGTTACCCAAGATTCGGCCCGGCCGAACTTAGCACGCTTTTACCTGCTTTCTTTAACGATTTCAAAGTTCTTTCGCCAGTTCAGGCCAAATACTTTTACATCCCCCTAATACATTTTTTATCAGTTAATTCAATTCTTAAAAAAAGACTTTATAATTATTTTCAGAATTTGAAAAGTAAGGCAATTTGCGAAATAGTTGATATCAAACTTTATCCGAGAGAACATAAACGACTAGGGCACCATGCCTGCTAACGGGATCCATGGACATTCGATGATCCTAATTGCGGCGTTTGTCATTACATTTTCATTGTGCGTGATAGTGGAAGCACAAATGTGCTTTCAAGAGAGAACCAAATTGATGACCGTCAAAAGAAATGGACGGTTGGAGAAGGTGCCCATAAAGACCATGGTGAAAGAATGCTGTGAAGGTTACATTGCTGATAAGACCAATCGCTCAATGTGTGTATCGCTTTGCCATGATGGCTTTGTCCTCTCCGGAGGCAGTTGCATACCCAGTTGCGATAACTGTGACAATGGCGAATGTTTGGCTCCAGATGAGTGTAAGTGCAATGAAGGCTACATAGAAACCAGCGAGGGATGTGCCCCCATATGTGAGGATTGCATCAATGCCGAGTGCATAAGGCCGGGAGTTTGTGGTTGCAGAGAGGGCTATGTATCCACACCTGACGGTTGTGTGGCCCAGTGTGAAGGTTGTGATCATGGCTTCTGCCTTAAGCCTGGGGAATGCCAATGTTCACCTGGCTACAGAATGTCTATAAGAGATTTCAAATGCAAACCACGTTGTAAGAGACGCTGCCAAAATGGTTATTGCTCTGCTCCGAATAAGTGTAGCTGTCATGAGGGCTATCGCAAATTGGCCTCCAACGAATTTGTTTGTGTGCCCAAAAGTTGGGAAGAGGATGGCTATGATGATGCAGAGGACGAAGATGATGTGCTGGATGTCAGCAACACTGTCAGCAATTCCTATCTCATAAATGAGCAAATTTTAAAAAAGTTTCTTAGAATTGCCCCTGAAAAACAACCGCTGCTGGTTATACTGAAGGTGCTATAAGGAAGGATACTCAGTGCTTTATATGTAAGAATTGTTTTAATTTGTTTTTATTAGTTTTTAAAATAAGGAATAAAAACCAATGGAAGTTTATAAAAATTAATAAAAAAGAATTTGTGTAGTATAATAACAATAAACAGGAAAGTTAGTAGAAATTATGCAAATGTAAATTTTGCCCATGAACATTCCACTAAGGAACATGGGCAAACTTCTCACATATGAAGGAGTGCAGTTCGATTTAAGTTTTAAGCTCAATGATAAGGGGCCTCCTTTTTATAGCCGAGTCCATTAGACAGATCTCTCGATTTAAGGTCTTGAACCCATAAAAGGCGCATTTATTTTAAGATGGGTTATATCGGACTATATCTTGATGTAGCCCCCATATATACTTATCCGCCGATTTAAGGTCTTAGGCCCGTAAAAGCCACAATTATTGTCCGAAATTTGAAACAGTAAGTTGTGTAAGGCCCCTCGACATCTGTTTGCAATTTGGCCCAGATCGGTCCAGTTTTGGATATAGCTGTCATATAGACCGATCTCTCAAATTAAGG
The DNA here is from genome assembly GCF_963082655.1 of Stomoxys calcitrans. Classification (NCBI taxonomy): domain Eukaryota; kingdom Metazoa; phylum Arthropoda; class Insecta; order Diptera; family Muscidae; genus Stomoxys; species Stomoxys calcitrans. Next base: position 190,428,380 of record NC_081554.1, on the reverse strand, counting down.
TTTTGGGCCCATAATAAGCGCATTCTTTGTCCGATTTTGCCAAATTTTGGAACAGTGAATTGTGTTAGGCCCCTCGAAATCTTTCTGCAATTTGGCCCAGATCGGTCCAGATTTGAATATAGCTGCCACATAGACCGATCTCTCGATTTAAGGTCCTGGGCCCATAAAAGGCGTATTCATTGTCCAATATTGCCAAATTTTGGAACAGTAAGTTATGTTAGGCCCCTCGACATCTTTCTGCAATTTGGCCCTGATCAGTCAAGGTTTGGATATAGCTGCCATATAGACCGATCTCTCGATTTAATGCTTTGGGGTCTTAAAAGGCGTATTTATTGTTCGATTTCACTGAAATTTGACACTTTGACTTATGCTAGGCTTTTCGACATCCGTGTCAATTTGGTTCAGATCGGTTATATTTGGATATGGCTACCAAAAAGACTAATATTTTGTTCTACAAAATTGAACAATGACTTGTACTTATTAGTGGTTGGTCCAAATCGGAACATATTTCGATATAGCTGCTATGGGGCATAAGGTATAAATTTTTCACCAGATTTTGACGAAAGGTGGTTTACGTTTATACTCGGTTCAGATTTGGATGTAGCTGCCATATAGACCGATCTCTCGATTTAAAGTCTTAACCCCATAAAAGTAACATTTGTAATCCGATTCCGCTGAAATTTGACAGTGACTTATGTTGGGCTTTTCGACGTCCGTATCGTATGTATTTGGATATGGCTGCCAAAAAAACCAATATTTGTTCTACAAAATTTAACAATGATTTGTACTTATTAGACCACTCAAGTTCCGTGCCGTATTTGATCCAAATAGGACCATATTTCGATATAGGTGCTATGGGGCATAAATGATGCATTTTTCACCGGATTATGACAAAATGTGGTTTACATCTAGACCCGAACATTTTTATTTGTTTGAGCTTAAAACCCTTAACCGGGAGATCGATATACATGACAGCTATATCTAAATATAGTATGATTTTGCTCATTCAAGAACTTAACCTGCGTATAGATATAATACTAATCTGTGCCAAACTTTAGGTCAATACCTTAATTTTTTAATGCCCTAGCGAGATTAAAATGGACGGATGGATAGACACACGGACATTGTTATATTGTCCTAGAAATATACGATGATCCTGAATGTGTATTTAAAAGATTTTTATTTTGTCAGAGCGGAGCAGATTTTGAGATTGGAAACCTCTACGCTCCTGCTCCGCTCTGTGCTCAAAAAATGGAGCTCCGGCAAAATTAGGCGTGCTCCGATTCGCACCACGCTCGACTCCGCTCCACTCCACGCTCTACTCCGCTCCGCTCTACTCCGCTCCGCTCCACGCTCTACTCCGCTACGCTCCACGCTCTACTCCGCTCCGCTCTACGCTCTACTCCGCTCCGCTCCATGCTCTACTCCGCTCCGCTCCACGCTCTACTCCGCTCCGCTCCACGCTCTTCTCAGCTCAGCTCCGAATCCCTGATATAATGAACGAATTTAGTATTTACCATTTGTATACCCAACAGTAAAGGACATATCAAAATAGCCATCGACAATTCTAATACGATGTAGCTGTTGGCCTTCTTTTCTTCTGTCCCTCTGTTTGTGTATTGATATTACACTACAGTCTTAAAAAATGAAGATATTGAGCTACAACTTTGATGGGGGTATCCGTCCGTCTGTCCGGCCGTCCGTATGTCTGTAGAAAGCACGCTATCTTTCGAAGGAGTAAAACTAGGCGCTTGAAATTTTGCACAAATACTTCTTCTTATTGTAGGTCGGTTGGGATTGTAAATGGGCTATATCGGTCCATGTTTTAATATAGCTGCCATATAAACCGATCTTGGGTCTTGACTTCTTGAGCCTCTAGAGGACACAATTCCTATCCGATTTGGCTGAAATTTTGCATAAGGTGTTTTATTATGAATTCCTATAACTGTGCTGAGTATGATTGAAATCGGTCTATAACCAGATACTTGTTTTTTAAACCCACCACCATAGGATGGGTGTATACTTAACTAGTCATTCCGTCGAAATAGATATTCTTGGTCGTCTCGACGTTCTGAGTCGATCTAGCCATGTCCGTCCCTCCGTCTGTCGAAATCACGATAGAGATCGAAGGCGTAAAGCCAGCCGTTTAAAATTTTGCACAGGAACATAATACCGATGAAGGTCGTTGAGGATTGGAAATGGGTCATATCGGTTCAGATTTAGATTTAAACGGATCTCCCGATTTGACTTCTTGAGCCTCTGGGAGCCGTTATTATTGTCCGATTTGGCTGAAATTTCGCATGTAGTGTTCTGTTATGACTTCCAACTTATTGTGATTAGTACGGTCAAAATCAGTCTATAACCTGATATAGCTCCCATATAAACCGACCTTCCGATTTGAATTCTTGAGCCCCTGAAAGCCGCATGTTATGTCTGAAATTTTGCATGTAATGTTCTGTTATGACTTTCAACAAATGTGCCGAATACGACCCAAGTCAATCTATAACCTGACCGGTCTTTCGATCATCCTTGTTCTTTCCTAGAAGCTTTTAATTTTTGCTGGTTCGACAGACGTGTGGTATGTTGAATAAAATTATGTCCTTCAACTAAATTTATTTTGTATAAATTTTTAGCAAAATCCATGGTTGTGGGTTCCCAAAATTCGACCTGGCCGAACTTAGCACGCGTTTTCTTGTTTTCTGTACCATAATAAGGTTGAATTCGAAGATGGGCTATAGCTTGATATAGCCATCATGTAGAACGATGGTCTGTGACCCATAAAGGCGCATCATTACCTGATAAGCAAACTTTGACACAATGAGTTGTGTTAGGTCCCTCGACATTCGTAACGGGTATGGTTCAGGTCAGTTCACATTTGGGTAACGGTGCCATATAGACTAATCTCCCGATTATCATAAAAAACCGAATTTTCTGAAATTTACAACAATGAGTGGTATTAAGTGGTAAGTATTCTAAGTTCATACTGGTCAAAATTTTTTAATTTTTTGTTAATTGTTATTTTTTTTTTCTTTTTCCCTGCAAAATAATAATACTCACATACAACTTCTTATCGCAATTTTTGCAAAATTAGGACAGTTGTATATAAAAAGAAAACCTTTAGCTCCATTAAGCTCAACACCAGATGGAGAATTTAATGTAGTAAAACATGTTTGTTGTGGTTGAAAAATATTGCAAGCATGCTCTTACGAATTACCGCAAGCTTTTTGCCATTGAGATAAAATTTTAATATTTTCAAGAAATATTTGTTCTTTGCTTTTTTTTTTTATCGATGGCATTTTTAGAACATTGATATCCTATATTTCTCAAACTCTGAAGCGTCATATTTTTCTTGCATTTGTGGTTTACAATTATTGCATAAGTTTGTTCGGTTTTAAATTTGAAATTTTAGGATGACGTCAAAAAAGTTTTGATAACATTTTTAATTTGTAAAAACTGGACAGATTTTTATTGTACAGTATTCGTCGAGTGTATGCTGGTTCCGGTTACTTACTATAGGATGTACGTCAGCAGTACATATGAACAAAATATTTACTTAATAGCATAAGCGGATGACGCAGAATCTATAATTATGACACAAAATCGTGTAGGGAACATATTTCCTAGGGTTCCAGTCTCGGGTTATCATATGTCTTTCTCAACTTTACCTTTGCATGAATGTTTAGGTTGTTATTTATGCCCACCATTTATGAGTGTAGATTCCAATGTTTTCTACTCACAAAATAGATATCACAACACTCATAGAAAAGTTTGCTAAAAATAGCAAACACTGACTGCTGAATATTAGTAGTTAAAGTTTTGCTGCAATTGTAGCAGTAGTTCTGCTATTACAGCAGTCGTACTGCAATTTCAGAGTAGCAGGCTTACTGCTGAAAAATTTGTTGTTTGCTGAAAATGACTGCTGCTTAATTATGAAGGAGATGTTAGAAGAAACAAGTAAAAGCGTGCTAAGTTCGGTCGGGCGGAATCTTAGGAACCCCCGACCAAGGATTCTGTTATAAATTTAAAAAAAATAAATATATTGTAGAGCATAATTGTATTATACATACCAAACTTCTGTCAAAACAGCAAATAATAAAGCTTTTAGGAATCAAACAATGATAATCGAAAGACCGGTTTACATGGGAGCTATATCAGGTTATGGACTGATTTGGACAATATTTGGCAATGTTATTGGAAGTCGTAACAGAACACTACATGCAAAATTTCAGCCAAATCAGACAAATCAGGGGCTCATAAGGGCTTAAGAAGTCAAATCGGGAGATCGGTTTATATGGGAGCCAGGGACGTAGCCACACTCCCCCTAAAATGATCTTTTCTAAAAAAAACAAGTAAAAGCGTGCTAAGTTCGGCCGGGCCGAATCTTATATACCCTCCACCATGGATCGTATTTGTCGGGTTCTTTTCCCGGCATCTCTTCTTGGGCAAAAAAATAAGATATAAGAAAAGATTTGCATTTCTATTAGAGCGATATCAAGATATGGTCCGGTTTGGACCACAATTAAATTATATGTTGGAGACCTGTGTAAAATGTCAGCCAATTCGAATAAGAATTGCGCCCTTTGGGGGCTCATGAAGTAAAATAGAGAGATCGATTTATATGGGAGCTGTATCGGGCTATAGACCGATTCAGACCATAATAAACATGTATGTTGATGGTCATGAGAGAATCCGTCGTACAAAATTTCAGACAAATCGGATAATAATTGCGACCTCTAGAGGCTCAAGAAGTCAAGATCCCAGATCGGTTTATATGGCAGCTATATCAGGTTATGAACTGATTTCAACCATACTTGGCACAGTTGTTGGATATCATAACAAAACACGTCGTGCAAAATTTCATTCCAATCGGATAAGAATTGCGCACTCTAGAGGCTCAAGAAATCAAGACCCCAGATCGGTTTATATGGCAGCTATATCAGGTTATAAACCGATTTGATCCATACTTGGTACAGTTGTTGGATATCATAATAAAACACTTCGTGCAAAATTTCATCCCAATCGGATAAGAATTGCGCACTCTAGAGGCTCAAGAACTCAAGACCCAAGATCGGTTTATATGGCAGCTATATCAGGTTTTAAACCGATTTGAACCATACTCGGCACAGTTGTTGGATATTGTAAGAAAACACGTCGTGCAAAATTTCATTCAAATCGGATAAGAATTGCGCACTCTAGAGGCTCAAGAAGTCAAGACCCCAGATCGGTTTATATGGCAGCTATATCAGGTTATGGACCGATTTGATCCATACTTGATACAGTTGTTGGATATCATAACAAAACACTTCGTGCAAAATTTCATTCCAATCGGATAAGAATTGCGCACTCTAGAGGCTCAAGAAGTCAAGACCCCAGATCGGTTTATATGGCAGCTATATCAGGTTGTGAACTGATATCAACCATACTTGGCACAGTTGTTGGATATCATAACAAAACACGTCGTGCAAAATTTCATTCCAATCGGATAAGAATTGCGCACTCTAGAGGCTCAAGAAATCAAGACCCCAGATCGGTTTATATGGCAGCTATATCAGGTTATAAACTGATTTGATCCATACTTGGTACAGTTGTTGGATATCATAACAAAACACTTCGTGCAAAAATTTCATCCCAATCGGATAAGAATTGCGCACTCTAGAGGCTCAAGAACTCAAGACCCAAGATCGGTTTATATGGCAGCTATATCAGGTTTTAAACCGATTTGAACCATACTCGGCACAGTTGTTGGATATTATAAGAAAACACGTCGTGCAAAATTTCATTCAAATCGGATAAGAATTGCGCACTCTAGAGGCTCAAGAAGTCAAGACCCAAGATCGGTTTATATGGCAGCTATATCAAAACATGGACTAATAAGAAGTATTTGTGCAAAATTTCAAGCGCCTAGCTTTACTCCTTCGGAAGTTAGTGTGCTTTCGACAGACAGACGGACGGACGGACAGACGGACGGACATGGCTAGATCGACATAAAATTTCACGACGATCAAGAATATATATACTTTATGGGGTCTCAGTTGAATATTTCGACTAGTTACAAACAGAATGACGAAATTAGTATACCCCCCATCCTATGGTGGAGGGTATAAAAATTAACTTAAATTTTTTCTGGGTCCTCCAGGAGCTCAAGAATTCAAATCAGGATGCCAATTTGAACCATACTTCACACAATCGTTGAAAGTCATAACAAAACAATACAAGCTAAATTTAAGCCACATCAGAAAATAATTGTGGCTTCCAGGGGCTCAAGAAGTCAAATCGGGAGATCGGTTTACATGGGAGCTATATCAGGTTATAGACCGACTTAGACCATACTTTACACAGTTGTTGGAAGACATAACATAACACTATGTGCAAAATTTCAGCCAAATCGGACAAAAATTGCGGCTTTCAGAGACTCAAGAAATCAAATCGGGAGATCGGTTTATATGGGAGCTATATCAAGTTATGGAATGATTTTGACCGTACTTCACACAGTAGTTGGAAATCCTGACGAAACACTGTATGCAAAATTTCAGTCAAATCGGACAAAAAATTTTGGATTTCAGAGGCTCAAGAATTCAAATCGGGAGATCGGTTTATATAGGAGCTATATCAGGTTATAGACCGATGTGGACAGTACTTGACACAGTTATTGGAATTCGCAGTACATCACCACTTGCAAAATTTCAGTCAAATCGGACAAAAATTGCGGCTTCCAGGGGCTCAAGAAGTCTAATTGGGAGATCGATTTATATGGGAGCTATATTTAAATCTGAACCGGGACAGCGACGGACCATTCGCTTTCCCCAACGACCTTCATCAATATTAAGTATCTGTGCAAAAATTCAAGTGGCTAGCCTTACGCGTTTGACCACAATCATATTTTCGACAGGCGGACGGACATGGCTATATCTTCTTAAAACGTCAAGGCCCTCGGTCCCGGTTTATATGGGAGATTGGTTTATATCATAAGACTGGTTTATATGGGAGTTATATAAGGTTAAAGACTGATTAAGACCGTACTTGGCACAGATATTGAAAGCCATACCAGAACACTATGTGCAAAATTTCAGCAAAATCTGCAAAATTGCGGCTTTTAAGGGCTCAAAAAGTCAAATCGGAGATAGGATTTTATGGGCGCTAAATCGAAATCTGAACCTACCTACCTTCATCAATATTAAGTATCTGTGCAAAATTTGAAACGGCTAGCTTTACGCGTTCCACCGCTATCGTGATTTAGACAGAAGGACGAACGGACATGGCTAGATCGACGCAGAATGTCAATACGATCAAGAATCTAAATACTTTATGAGGTCTTAGCCCTATAAACTGATCTTGGATCTTGACTTCTTGAGCCTCTAGAGGGAGCAATTCTTATCCTATTTGGCTAAAATTGTGAATGAAGTGTTTTGTTGTGACTTCCATTAACTGTGATAAGTATGGTTCAAATCGGTTCATAACCTGATATAGCTGCCATATAAACCGATCTAGGATCTTGACTTCTTCAGCCACTAGAGGGCGCTATTCTTATCTGAATTGGCTGAAATTGTACATGATATGTTTTGTTATGACTTCCAACAACTGTGCTAAGTACGGTCTAAGTTGGCTAATAACCTGATTTAGCTACAACATGAACCGACCTGGGATCTTGAATTCTTGAGCCTCTAGAGGGCTCAATTCTTATCCAATTTTGCTGAAATTTTGTACAACGGCTTCTCCCATGGCCTTCAACATACGTGTGTAACATGATTTTAATCGATCAATAGCTTGATACAGCTCCCATATAAACCTATCTCCCGATTATGCTTCTTGAGCCCCTACAAAGCGTAATTCTTATCCGAATGGACAGAAATATTACCCAATGACTTCTACTATGGTCTTCAACATTCAATTCTCGTATGGTCCGAATCGGACTATAACTTGATATATCTCCATTATGCTTTGTTTGTCTAGAGAGAGAGATATCGCGCAAATAACTCGACAAATGCGATCCATGATGGAAGGTATATAAGAATCGGTCGGGCGAACTTAGCGCGCTCTTACTTGTTAAATACTCTCTACACGTTTTTTTTTAATAATTTTGATAAAACCTCAAATTTTGAGCTAATTTTTTTAGTTAATAAAGTTTATTTGAGCTGCACAACATTTGCGATAACATTAAGAAATCCGCAGTAGCATATGTGCTGGCGACATAAATATTAGGGCGGCCAAAAAAGTTTTGGCCATTAAATTATTTAAAGGCCTAATATGTCATTCAATATTAACTTTAGCTTTAGCTTTAAAATTTTCAAATAATAGGGAAAAGAGTAAAAACTCTAGATAATAACAAGTAAAATCGTGGCCGAGACGAATTTTAAATAACCTCCACCATGAATAGCATTTGTCGAGTTCTTTGAGCGGTATCACTTTTTAACAAACAAAAAACAATGAATAAGAACTCTTATGCCTTTAGAGCTATATCAAGTAATAGTCCTATTCGGATCATAAATGAATTCAATGCTGAACATTGTAGAAGTCATTGTGTAATATTTCAGTCCATTCGGATAAGAATTGAACCTTGTAGGGGCTCAATAAGCAAAATCGGGAGATCGGTTTATATGGGAGTTGTATCAAGCTATTGATCGATAAAGACCATATCACACACGTTTGTTGAAGGTCATGGAAGAGGCCGTTGTACAAAATTTCTGACAAATCGAATGAAAATTGCGCCCTCTAGAGGCTCAAGAAGTCAAGATCCGAGATCCGTTTATATGGCGGCTATATCAGGTTATGTATTGATTTGCGCCATACTAAGCACAGTTGTTGAAAGTCATAACAAAACACCTCATGCTAAATTTCAACCAAATCGGGTGAGAATTGCGCCCTCTATAGGCTCAAGAAGTCAAGATCCAAGATCGGTTTATATGGCAGCTATATCAGGTTATGAACCGATTTGAACCATACTAAGCACAGTTGTTGGAAGTGATATCAAAAAACCACGTGCAAAATTACATCCAAATCGGATAACAATAGCACCCTCTAAAAGCTGAAGAAGTCAAGATCCCAGATCGGTTTATATGGCAGCTACATCAGGTTATGTACCGATTTGCGCCTTACTAAATACAGTTGTTGGAAGTCGAAATAAAACTCCTCATGCAAAATTTCGGCCAAATCGGGAGAGAATTGCGCCCTCTAGAGGCTCAAGAATTCAAAACCCAAGATCGGTTTTCATGGCAGCTATATCAAAACATGGACCGATTTGGCCCATTTACATTCCCAACCGAGCTACACTAATAAAAAGTATTTGTGCATAATTTCAAGCGCCTAGCTTTACTCCTTCGAAATTTAGAGTGATTTCGACAAACTGAAGGACAGACGAACGGACGGACAGACAGACGGATAGAGAGACGGACAGACAGACGGACAGACAGACAGACGGACAGACAGACAGACGGACAGACAGACGAACAGATAGACGGATGGACAGACGGGTGGACAGACGAATGGACAGACGAGCATGGCTAGATCGACTTAAAATGTCATGACGATCAAGAATATATAATCTTTATGGGGTCTTAGACGCATTTTTCGAGGTGTTTCAAACAGAATGACGAAATTAGTATACCCCCATCCTATGGGGGAGGGTATAAAAGGAAATTTATTAACATAACATAGTCCATGTGTGCTGAAGAGAATAGCAGAGAACTTAAACTACAACATAACTGCAAATGCAAATTCTGCCATAAACATTCCACTAAGGAACAGGAGCAAACTTCTCACATAACAATGAGTTCAGTCCGATTCAAGTTTAAGCTACTCCTTTTTATAGTCGAATCCAAACACCGGTGCGACACCTCTTTGGAGAGAAGTTTTACATGACAAAGTACCACACAAATGTTGCCAGCGTTAGGAGGGGGAAACCACCGCTGAAATTTTTTTTCTGATGGTCTTGCTAGGATTCGAGCCTATGCTTTCATTTCATTAAGAAACAGGGGCAAACTCCCCACATTTCAATGAATGCAGTCTGATTCAAGTTTTAAGCCTAATGATAAGGGACCTCCTTTTTATAGCTGAGCCCGAAAGGCAAGCCACAGTGCGACACCTCTTTGAAGAGAAGTTTTTACATGGCATAGTACCTCACATATGGCGGCAGAATTGGGAGGCGTTAACCACCGCTAAAATTTTTTTCTGATGATCTCGCCAGGATTCGAACCCAGGCGTTTAGCAAGCCTCCGCGCTACGGTGACCAGTTTATTTTAATGCAATCGTTTTGAAATGAGCCCTTGGGGGCTTGAGTAGTAACTGTGGCCATTTACTTTTGATGACCCCTAATACAATAATAAAAAAACTTAACCAAGCCAATCATGTACTAAAACCACACTTTCAACAAATTCCAAGGCAGTTCGCTTAAAACTCTAAGCAAGAGTTCTCAAACATTCACCATGCCTACGCTGCGTCTTATTTTCATTTTAATGGAAATCGCATTTTTAATGCAAATTTTTACTTTGGTTCAAACTCAAATCTGTCCCGCAAATATAACTAAAATAATTAAGGTTTTGAAAAATGAGCAATGGGCTGAGGAAAGTATAATTCAAACAAGAAATTTTTGTTGCGAAGGATACGTAGCCGTTGATAATAGAAACTGTGTGCCTTTGTGCCGAAAATGTGAAAATGATGACTGCGTTGTCCCGGACCTCTGTAAGTGCACCGGAGAGGATGCTGTCTGTGTAAATGGTTTTTGCAACAACCTTGGAAAGTGTGCTTGCATTGTGGGATACAAGAAATCTCCACAAAATGCCAACGAGTGTATACCAAGTAATGAGGAGACTTTCGATGGCAATGGTCCTGATATTCCACCAGAAATATCCCATGATATACCGAATAATGATAAAGAGGATGTCCATATGGAGGGAGTGTTAAATGTCCACGGTAAACGATTTCATTTTAAGGGAAACTTGGAAGTGAATCTGAATGAAATTTAGAAAAAAAGTTTTTTATTTGTTTCTTCATACAATTTAATGTTAAAATTTTGAAAATATATGATACATACAAAATTAAATAAAATTTATAACAAGCTTTGGCATGTATCCATGTTTTTCAGTGTTGGGAAACGGGTTAAAGGTTCCATGGTGCGTAGACTAGTAAGTTCCCATATGGCGCTGATCCTCCGGGAGCCGACAATTAAGTCTTCAACAGCAATATATAAATATATATGTATATGAGAGCTTTATCTAAATATGAACCGACTTTCAAACAGATCGTTTGAAAATTATTGTTACTACTGCCATATAAGTGCAAATCCAGCTATACATATGTATGGGTGCTACATCCAAATTCGAACCGATTTTGATACAATTTTGCAGATATGTAAGGATCAGTGACAAAACAATCCGTGCCAAATTTTGTTCACATCTGTTAAAAATTGTAGCTACTACGGTCATTTAAGTGCACATCGGGCGATACATATATATGGGAGCTATATCTAAATCTGAATCGATTTTGATGAAATTTAGCAGATATGTTAAGATCAGTAACTGAACAATTCATGCAAAATTTTATGCAGATTGGTTGAAAATTGTAGCTGCTACGGCCATTTAAGTGCAAATCGGGCGATACATGTATATGGGAGCTATATCTAAATCTGAACCGATTTTGATGAAATTTAGCAGATATATTAAGATCAGTAACAGAACAATCCACGCCAAATTTGGTTGAAAATTGTAGCTGCTACGGCCATTTAAGTGCAAATCGGGCGATACATGTATATGGGAGCTATATCTAAATCTAAACCGATTTTGATGAAATTTTGCAGATATATTAAAATCAGTAACAGAACAATCCACGCCAAATTTTGTGCAGATTGGTTGAAAATTGTAGTTACTACGGCCATTTAAGTGCAAATCGGGCGATACATATATATGGGAGCTATATCTAAATCTAAACCGATTTTGATGAAATTTTGCAGATATATTAAAATCCGTAACAGAACAATCCACGCCAAATTTTGTGCAGATTGGTTGAAAATTGTAGTTACTACGGCGATTTAAGTGAAAATGGGGCGATGCATATATATAGGAGCTATATCTAAATCTGAACCGATGTTTACCAAAATCAATTGTGTTCGTCTTGGGCAAAAAAAAGATATGTGCAAAACTTCGTTATGATTGGACATCAAATACGACCTGCATTTTGATTACAACAATACATGGACTTACAGGCGGACATGACTAAGTCGAATCAGAAAGTGATTCTGAGTCGATCGGTATACTTTTCAATGGGTCTAACACTTCTCCTCCTTCTCCCTCCACCATAGGATGGGGGTGTTTGTAACACCTCGAAATATGCATCTGAGACTGGTTTTCATGGGAGCTGTATCCGTCTTAGATGACCATCTTAGACATGTATGTTGAAAGTCATAAGAGAAGCCGTTGTACAAAATTTCTGCCAAATCGGATGAGAATTGCGCCCTCTAGAGGCTCAAGAAGTCAAGACCCCAGATCGGTTTATATGGCAACTTTATCTGGTTATGGGCCGAATTAAATTATACTGTGCACAGTTGTTGGAAGTTGTAACGAAACACGTCATGCGAAATTTCAGCCAATGTCAAAATATGGACCGATTTACTTGACCGACCATTTACAATACCAACCGACCTACACTAATAAAAAGTATTTTTACAAATTTCAAGCGGCTAGCTTTACTCCTTTGAAAGTTAGCGTTCTTTCGACAGACGGACGGACAGACGGTAGGACGGACATGGCTAGATCGGCTGAAAATGACATGACGATAAGGGGTCTCAGACTCATATTTCGAGGTTTTACAAACAGAATGACGAAATAAGTATACCCCCATCCTATGGTGGAGGGTATACAAATATCTTCCTGTAAAACTGCGATAATATTATTGACCTGAGAAGATTTTATTACCACAGCAACTGCCTTAGACAACTGTAAAAAAATATCTCAGCAACACCTCCTTCCATATATGAGTCATCCAGGCATTCTGTATATCAATAAATTGTTGATATGAGCTTATTTTAGAATTTAAACTTTTGTGTACTTTACCCCGAAAAACATCATATCCAACTCTAATTCCAAATATTTGAAATTCTTCACAAGTTCTTATCAAAATTGGGAATTTGTGGTTTTTAATTTTCAATGTCGCTCAAAAGAAATCCCAACAATTATCATACAAACTTTCAGCAGTTTCTTTGAGAAAGTCAAACGACCAACACAAGTTCACGGTTTCTGTTAAGGGGAATAAAAAACACTAAGTCAAGATTACAAAAAGCAGAGAGAAACAAAGAAAAAAAAATGCCAAAATTATTTTTAAGTGTTATTATATTATTCTTAATTGTCACCAAGGTCGAATGTAAATGTGGACCAAATGAGCTGCTAAATCATAATGGAATCTGTTTAAGTCCGGTGGGTCTACCCGACTGCAATCCCTCCGAATGCGGTGAATTTATGAAGTGTAACCAATTGAATGAATGCGTTTGTTTAGAGGGTTTTGAGGAGTACATGGACTATAAAGACTATAGAATAAAATGTTGGAAATCCATTCCTAAAGTGTCCCCAAGTTCTACAGAGAAAATTTACACTTTAGAATCAGTATGGCAGCAGGTATTACCAAAAAATCAAGCACATAAAGGCGAGGATGTAAATACTTCAACGGCGAAAAATTCTGAGAAGCAAACAACTGTAGCATTAACTAAAAGCCAAGATGAGTCGCTTAATGCCAGTACTTCTAGCTCGCCGGAAGGTAAGTCCATACGAACCATAGCTCAAGATTTCAAATTAACATATTTTCCCCACATTTTTTAAAAATTACAAAAATTTTACTTTTGAAATTGACAAAAACAAGTAAAAAGGCGTTATGTTCGGCCGGGCCAAACTTTGGATACCCACCACCTCGGGTATATACGTAAACCACCTTTCGCCAAAATCCGGTAAAAAATGCATACCTTATGCTCCATACGAGCTTTATCGAAATATGTTCGATTTGTACCAAATACTTATAAGTACGACTCATTGTTCAATTGTGTATAACAAAATTTTCATCTTTGTAGTAGCTATATCTAAAAATAAACCGACGTGAACTATATATGACACGGATGTCGAAAAGCCTAATATAAGTCTCTATTCCAAATTTTAGCGAAATCGGATTATAAATGCGCCTTTTATGGGGCCCAGACTTTAAATCCAGATATCGGTCTATATGACAGCTATATCCAAATCTGGACAGATTTGGGCGAAGTTGCCGCTAAATGTCGTAGAATGCGCCTTTTATGGCTCCAAAATCTTAGATCGAGAGATAGGTCTATATGGCAGCTATATCCAAATCTAGACCGATATGTGCCACATTGCAAAAGTATGTCGAGGAGCTTAATTTATCTCACTGTCCCAAATTTCGGCGACATCCGACAATAATTACGCTTTTTATGTGCCCAAAGCCTTAAATCGAGAGATCGGTATATATGATAGCTATATTCAAATCTTGACCGATTTGATCCAAGTTGCAGAAAGATGTCGAATGGCCTAACACAACTGACTATCCCAAATTTCGACGAAATCGGACAATAAATGCGCCTTTTATGGGCTCAAAACTTTAAATCGAGAGATAGGTCTATATGGTAGCTATATCCAAATCTTGACCGTTCTGATTCAAATTGCACAAAGATGTCGAAGAGGCTAACATAACTCACTGTTCCAAATTTCAACGAAATCGGACAATAAATGCGTTTTTATGGGCCCAAAACGTTAAATCGAGAGATCGTTCAATATGGCATCTATATCCAAATCTGGACCGATCTGAGCCAAATTGAAGAAGGATGTCGACTGGCCTTACACATCTCACTGTTCCAAATTTAAGCAAAATCGGATAATAAATGTGGCTTTTATGGGCCCACACAACAACCAACAACTCTGCCAAGATTCCTCGATTTGACTTCTTGAGCCCTCGGAAGCCTCAATTTTCATTCGATTTGGCTGAAATTTTGCACATAGTATTCTGTTATGACTCCTCATAACGGAGCTAAGTACGAACCAAATCGGTCTATAACCTGATATAGTCCCATATGAACCGATCTCCCGATTGGATTTCTTGAGCTCTTACAAGCCGCGATTTTTATACGATTTGGCTGAAAATTTGCCCTCAGTGTTCCATTATGACTTCAGAATTCAGAGTGGTGGGTTCCCAAGATTCGGCCGGGCCGAATCTTGTACAATTGTTTTCCTAAGCAAGCAAATAAAAAACCAACCAAAACAAAAATCAGCTGTTGTTCTGCAAATTTTCAGTGGAAGTTGTTCGCGTGCTGTTGCTTGCAAATTTTTTAAAGAGAGTAAAAGGGCTTTTACTCTCCTGAAAAAGTTTTTACTGGAAAATTACTCGAACAGACCTATTGTGTTAGACTTTTCGACATTCGTATTCAATATGGTTCAGATCGGTCTCTATCTGCATACAGCTGTCAAATACATATACCGATTTATGCTATTGGGCCCGTGCATTTTTTAACCGATTAATTTGTTACAATGAGATGTGTTAGATCCTTACATGGCCTTTCAGAATGTGGTGGAGATCGGACTAAATTTAGATATAACTGCTATGGATTGCATTTTTTACCGTATTACAACGAAATGTGGTTAATATGTATATTCGTACTGGTAGATATACCAAGTTCGGCCCGGCCTTTTAATTGTTCTCAAACATTTAGAAGGCAGAAAAACAATATCGGTTCAGGTCACCCACTTGAACCATGATGCTCTCCAGCTTCTAAACAATTTAGCTATTTCAAATATGTTCCAAGAATTTTGATAATAATTGATAAACTATTTTTTCCAGGACATTCAACCACAGAAGTATCTCTAACTAATGCAACAACAGAAAACAAAGAAGCATCAACTCTAGGTACTGATTCTACAAAACCATTTCAAACGAATACAACAGCAGAAGACACGGAACCATCTGCTTTTGGTAGCGAAAACTCGAGTAAGGAAATTTTTGTCTAAGATGAACCATGATTCCGGTTTTTTATTGGGTATCGTTGAAAGATCTTTAATATATAATATTATGAAAATGTCTTCATTTCAGTTCCAAAAAAATCATCGAACGTTACAACTCCTGTATCCAATGACGTCGAAACTTCCACGAATACATCTGTAGCAGCCCAAAATGCAACTCATTCACCACTAAGCAACAACATGTCGGAAAATATTTTGTATTCGAATTATAGTACCAAACAATCTCAAAATACACTTCAAACAACTTTAACTGATACTTCATCAACGATAAATGTAGAATATAATAATCAAACTCCCACTTCAACTGAAGATTCTCTTACTGAACCACTTTCCAGTAACATTAATACAGAAATGAATAAAATCAAAGAATTGTCTGAGCAAGTTATCAATGAATCAGAACCAACTGTAAAATCACTTTTAAGACAAAACCAAACTGAATTTGGGGTATCTGCAAATCAAATCAGCAAACATGCTCTTGAAGAAATTCAACAGACTATTACAACTGAACACAAAAAAAGCCTAGTTCAAGGTGTGGAATTACCGATTGCAGAAGTCGATAAATCTTCAGAAGAATCAAAAATAAAATTCACTACTTCCGAAAATCTGCTTGAATCATCGACTGTGCTAATACCAACGAATATACTTCCGGAAAGCAACAATTCACACACAACATTAAAAAATGGGCAATCGAGTTCAACGAATTCATATATTACATCAAAAGGGCTAGAAACCATTACTATTCAATCTCCAGCTAATTTGAGTACCCCAATCAATGGATCCTTAACTGATTATTCAGAACAATTGATCAATACTTGGGATCATATGTCAAATCAACTTATGGCTTCAACAATAACTATGGAATTAGAATCGCACACAACACTAAACAATCAGCAATCGAGTTTTACAAATTCATACACTACATCAAAAGGGCTAGAAACCATTACAAGTCAATCTCCAGCTAATTTGAATACCCCAATCAACGGATCTCTAACTGATTATTCAGAACAATTGAACAATACTTTGGATCATATGTCAAATCAACTCATGGCTTCAACGATAACTTCGGATTTAGAATCGCACACAACACTAAACAATAAGCAATTGAGTTCAACAAATTCATACACTATTTCAAAAGGGTTAGAAACCATTACAAGTCAATCTCCAACTAATTTGAGTACGCCAATCAATGGATCCTTAACTGATTATTCAGAACAATTGAACAATACTTCGGATCATACGTCAAATCAACTCATGGCCTCAACGGATACTTTGGAATCCTCAGCTACCATTTCTATTTCTTCTACAGTTGCGCCATTTGAAATTTCCTCAATATCGACAGTTTCTTCTTCGGATCCCACACAAAGTCTCAACGCTACAGATATGAATGAAACTCTATTGGATAAAGAAAATCAATCAAAACAGCAGCAAATATCTGATAATCTATCTCCAATTATTACGACTTCAGAAGTGTATGAATCTACAACTCTGAGCAGTAACCATTTCGACAACATGGAATCATCTTCAATATACAGTTTAATTAAAGCCAATACATCTTCAACTGACAGCATCATGGAGGTTGAAAAATTTTCAACTGACAGCGTCATGAGAGACAAAAAACCTTCAACTGACAGCACCACGGAAGTCAATTCAGCTTTGGGTTATAAAACTAAACAATCGACTGAGGAAATAAATGAATTGGATTTGGAAATTATTACTAACAAACCCTTCCCCATCAACAAAATTACAGAACTCAATGGATCATCAAATGCTTACATCGATTATGCCAATAACAATATCCTTCACGAGTTAGAAATGAAGGAAATTTTGAAAAATCCCTCAGAAATGACGACAGATCATTTAGAATCTACTTCCGTTACTACAGAAGATGGTGAACCTTTTACTCTTACACCCAAAACCGAATCGGCTAAGTTACCATTGAATAATCCAACTAATCATTCCGGTTTTAGAGAATCATTTAATGATACATCTACAAAGAACTTCAATAGAGATGTTATTGGTTCAGACTTAACGCCAATCGTAGTAACTCTTAATCCTGACGAAGAACAATTGTCTCAGGAAAATGATTCAATATCGACGCCCAACTTATATACTACTAACATCTTTGCAGATATTAAAGAAACCTCTACTCTAGGTACCAAACAACCATCCATGCCTAACGTACAATCAACCATTTCTACAGAACATTTAAACATTTCTACCGACGAACAATTAACCTTTTCTACAAAATCTGTATCCAACATCATGCCAAACATTAATGAGTTTTCTACTCAAAGTACTGACCAATCAAAAAGTACTACAACTTCAGAAAATCCAGATGAATCTACAGAGTCTTCCACAGAATCCCATGCATTTGTCAGTGTTATGACTGGCAATACCTATCATATAGGATCTTCCACTTCTGAACAAGAATTAACAGATTCCACTATTGATTTGAATACCAAAGTGATTACATCTGAATCACCAAGTGATATCTCTACAAAATCCAATGATTCTGCTGATATAGATATAAACAATATTTATAAATCAGGGACTTATACTAATACATTCGAATCGACAGAACCTACTGATAATCAATTTCCAAGAAATCAAACTTCAGATGGGTTATCTAGCATTTCTACTATAATAGAAATCTTTGAGTCTTCAGTTAATAACGAACAATCGACTTCTTCAATCACTTCAGAATTAAATGGGACAACAACTTTAAATGATTCTTCAGAGCAAATGGAATCATCAAGTGAAGAAATGAATATTACAAACACAACATTGATCAGTAGACACTTGTTGAAGTTAAATAATACCAAATTGAAAACATTCGAGGAACCAAAACAATTGTCAGAATCAACGGAACTGTCTGCTACTACAGAAAACGAGAAATATGCTGATCAATCGACGGAAAATTATTTGAACTACAACAACACTAACCCATCGTCGACATTTACCACTTCAGATTATTCATGGCAATCAAGGACGACAACCACTGTACCATATGTAATCTATAAGTCTATGCTTAGTAGCGGTAAATCGCCTTCTTCAATCCCTTCAGAGTTCAATGGTACAATAACTTTAAATGATTCTTCAGAGCAAACAGAATCATCAACTGAAGAAATTAAAACATCTTCAACATTGATTAGTCAAAAATTTACTTCAGATAACTCATGGCAATTAACAGAGTTATACACTGCTCCATATGTAATAGGCAGTAATACACGATTCAATGTTTCTACTAATACAACAACTTCAACATCTTCAACAAACAATCCATCTTCAAATGATGCCGATACTGCATCAACGGCAGAATATACTGATGAACCTTCTACAAACCATGGTACTGTATACAATGGATCTTCAAGTTATGATATTGAACATTCAACTGAAAGAAATTTCTTGAGTTCAACAAATTCGTTAGCCAACATCTTCCCTACTCACAACAATACTTCGATATACACAGAGTCATCCATTGACTTTTCCCTTCTTAACAATAATAAGCAGTTAAGGGAATCTTTAAATGATATGAAATCATCAACAACAATTCATTTAATGAATACATCAGAATCATCTACAAATACTTCCCCTATTGAAAGCAATACATCATATGCTAATGGATCCCGCAATCATAATACTGAAGAAACCTCAAAGATGAAGTATAACACAGCAACTTCAACAACAGTTTCATATAATCTTTCATCGACTATTGATTTAAGTTTGCCCAACGTAACTACCACTATGTTGCCCAAGAACATCTATCCCAACAAAGTGGATACATCCTTGGAAAGAAACAATTCCGTAGATCAATGCTTGAAAGGTGAAAATATCTGTTCTACACTATGCTGTAGGGGAAAATCTATTTGTGATCAAGTCAAAGGTTGTCGCTGCCTGCAAGGTTTCAAAGCGGCTCTGCTAGGAAATACCACAGCCGTTTATTGTGTACCTAATGAGGATGTAAAAAAGTTACCTTATCGATATCCTCCTTTTTATATTATCACCGGTTTCGTTTGCATAGGATTTGCCCTTGGATATTTGTACACCATGTTGTTATGTTATACTCAAAAATTCTAAAAAGTTTCCTATTTTTGCTCATTTTAACTATTTAACCAGCTATGCAACATGATCTTAAGAAGCTCTCATTAGTTTTTGTAAGAAGTTAAATTAACATGAAAATTGACAACAACAAAAAGATTTTTTGCAGTAATTTTAATAAAATTAAATTATTAAAAAATTTAAATATTTTTGAAAACAAAATGATTTTTTTTTTTTTGAGATTCATTGAAATTTATATTTAATAAATTACCTGGACAGGGCCCGCTTCGCTGCGCCCTCTCTCACTCTCTTATTTTATCTGAGCTCTATACTGGCACGGTCAGGAAAGTCCTTCATGGCGCTACTGGTACAGCCTTTTCAGATATTTCGCCCCAATGTGAATATCATATTGGTGTTCTACTCCTATTGTCATAATCCACAAGTATGTGTATGGCGCGGCCACTAACGCACTTAGACCTGAAAAAATATCAGCATCATGCTCTACTCTCACATTTCTTTTACTCGAGCCACAATAGCCATTGGTTTAGCGGGAGTTTATGGGCTGAGACGACCCTCAAACACTAGGCCCCAAAATTGGATATCAAATTTGTATTCTACTATCAAATACCTATTACAATATTTATCGTCATAGTACGCAAACATGGCCGTTTTGCGTACCACAGCCTTCAAAAATTGAGATATTGAGCTGAAACTTGGCACAGATACATATTTTTGATGCACGCTGGTTAAGTTCTTGAACAGACCAAATCGGATCATATTTGTACATAGCTGCTATATAGACCGATCTGATGATAAAGGGTCTAATGCTCATAAATGCCTTATTTTTTATCCGATTTCGATGAAATTTGAAACAGTGAGTACGCTTCCCAACGTAGGACCAAATTTGGTTCAGATCGGACTATATTTAGGTATAGCTGCCATATAGACCGATCTCCCGATTAAGGGTCTGAAAACCATAAAAGCTTAATTTGTTAACCGATTTCGCTGAAATTTTAAACATTGAGTAGTTATAGGCCTCCCAATATTGGACTCAAAAATGGCTAAGATCGGACTTTATTTAGATACTAGAAGATTTTACCAAATGAACCGTCCCCCCAACACATGACCCCAAAATAGGTTATCAAATTTGTTTTCTAATCTCAAATACTTTTCGTTTGAGACACATATTGCCATGGTCGGTAAATTTGTACTCACTCTTTGGGGACGTTTTGGAGAAGAACGTGACGTTTAGAGTCCAATATTTCGATAGTCAGTAAATAATTGCTGATTGTGGGGTGTTTTGGGGAAGAGGTAAGACCCCCAGCAAATTGGTCCCGAAAATGGGTATCAATTTCGTGCTCTACTTCCCAAAACCATTCATTTGACATGGTTTGGTAAATAGGGGCAGCCTCCCAGTGACTTGGCCCTGAAAATATATATCAGATTCGTGTTCCCCATATTGCACGGGTCAGCTAATACGTCCTTTTTGGGTGGTGTTATGGCGGTGAGAGGTGACGTCATAGACACTTTTCCCGAATATTGTTATCAGATTCGTGCTTTACTCCCAAAGACCTTTCATTTGAGCCCCATATTGCTATGGTCGTTAATTTGTCCTCTTTGGGTGGTGATTTTAGAGACGGGCGGCCCCCCCAACACTTGGTCCCACATTTGGATATCCCATTCGTATTCTACACCCAAATACCTTTTATGTGAGCCTCATATTGCCATGGTCAGTAAATAATTCCTGTTTTGGGGAAGGGGTGGACCCCCAGAAACTTGGTCCCACATTTCGATGTCAAATTCGTAATCTACTCGCAAATACCATTTATTTGAGTCCCATATTCCCATTGTCGGTACATATGTCCGACTTAGGGATAACAGATTCGTATTTTACTCTTAAATACCTTTCATTTGAGTACCATATTGTCGTGATTGGTCTAAATCTATATTTGGTAGGTTTTGGGGGAGGGGCGTCCCCCCATTTTTGATTTAAGGTTACTAAAAGAGAGTACACAAAATGTCGCTTAATTCGCACCACCCATCTTCGAGATCTGGCGTTTCTGAAAATTTGGGTAAGTAGGAGGGTCCGTCCCCCTTCAGATATCAAATATGTAGTACCTTATTTTCACCTCGGGATCATTATGCACCATCTGTGAAAATTTTAAGAAAATCCTTTCAACAACATTTGTGAGATACTATGCCATGTAAAACTTCTCTCCAAGGAGGGTCTCATAGTAGCACGCCGTTCGGATTTGGCTATGAAAATGAGGCCCCTTATCATTGAGCTTAAATAACTTGAATCGAACTGCACTCATTGATATGTGAGAAGTTTGCCCCTGTACGTGGAGTGGTCAGGGGTAAGATTTGCAAAAAAATTTGCATATCTGCAATATAGCCCGATTTGCCGATTAAGGGCCTTAAACCCATAAAAGTTACATTTATAACCCAATTTCGCTGGAATTTGGAAGCCACCCGTCATTTGACCAGAATATGGTCCAGATCAGATTAAATTTAGATAAAGCTGACATATAGACCGATTTTTCAATTTAGAATCTTAGGCCCATAAAAAGCGGATTTCTGGCCCGACTTAGCTGAAACTGATCTATACCAGCTCCCATTTGCATGTTAGTGGAGTTTCATATAAAACACGATTTTTAATTTATCCATGGTGGCGGGTATCCAAAGTTCGGCACGGCAAAACTTAATGCGTTTTTACTCGTTCAATTTGCATAAGGCGATAAAGATTTTATGAAAAAAAAAACCGCAACAGTTTTTCAATTAAAATTCCAACTTATGTTTAACCACACCAAGTCGATGGTATATGAAAATGTTCTAAAATTATATCAAATTAGTTTAGTTGAAGTTCTCAGTCCAACAAGAAGAACCCACAGAGGCGGCTAAACCATGTTCTACAGACTTCTGTTACTTTTTATAATTTTTAAACTTGTTAAAATGGAATGTGGAGAACACGAATTTAAAAGTGCCAATGGCTCCTGTCTGACACCTGAAGTATCGGAGGACAGTTGTCGACCCAATGATTGCGGTGAATATATGGAGTGCAACGATTTAAACAAATGTCAATGTCGGCAAGGATTTTTCGAATACTTGGATGAAGAGAAAAATCAAAGCAAATGTGTCTTTCCCATACCATTGAAATGCGATAAAGATGTGGATTGTGGACCCAAGGCCAAGTGTGCGAATAAAAATTTTTGTGTATGTGCGAAGGGCTATGAAAGTAAAATGATTGCAGATGATATATGGTTTTGTGAGAAAGTACTGCCAAAATGCCCGTTGGGTTATACGGAGTGTTTGGAAAAGTGTTGTGCCCCTGCAGGCCAATGTGTGGGGGACAAATGTCTGTGTGATGCAGGATTTTTGCCAAAAATTTATGAAGATAAAAATATTGTGGAGTGTGAACTGATGGAGGAGGTAGATTTGGGTGAGAGTGCAGGCTGCCAACAAGAATGTGGTCCCAATAGTAAATGCCTGGAGGGGGTATGTAAATGTGATGAAGGCTTTTATGCCAGTCTAAATTCCTCAGCATGTCTGCCTAAAAGAGAAGTTATAGCTGAGCTAGCTTGTGATCAAAACAGAGATATTTGTTCAGGCATATGTTGTCCGGCCCAAAGTCATTGTCTTAAGGGAAATCAGTGTGTATGCAATCCAGGCTTCCAAGAAGAATTTGAAGTCAAGAGTAATACCACACTGTGTGTAGCTGTAAATAGTTCTGTAAGTGAATTACCCCATCTCCACATTGAGTGTCCTTTCGGTAGCACTCCTTGCTATAGCAAATGTTGCAACCCCACAGAGAAATGTGTTGAGGAAAAATGTCAGTGTCCATTGGGATTCAAGCCTAAATTCAATGAGAAGCTCAATTCATCCACATGTGAGAAATGTCCTGAAAACTATGCACCATGTGCAGATTACTGCTGTGGTCCCAACTCCCGATGCCAACAAGGCCAATGTTTATGCACAACGGGTTTTATAAAAGTGTCCCAATTAGACCATAGCCTGATAAGCTGTGAAACTAAAAATAATGTCGCTAATGTAGACTATTCCATTCTGGAGATGTTCGAATTTGACAATGACAACAAAAGTATTTGCCTTCAACCTAGTGAGCATTGCACCCAAGAATGTTGCGGTCAAAATGCCTATTGCAATGAAAATTTTCAATGTGTTTGCACTTCGAATGATTACTCCGAAATGCGATCACCCATAACAAAGGCCATAAACTGCATACCCCAAGTTAACATGGATATTATGTCAATTTATGATTTGAAAGACATCTGCCTTGATGCCAAACATAGTTGTTCCAAATTGTGTTGTGGTCCCCAAGCCCATTGCAATGCAGATCATGAGTGTATATGTTCCCATCCCGATCATCGAGTGCACCATTCGGCAGTGACCAAAGCCAAATCATGTGAACCTCTTCCAATGCGGACAAATTCAATATACATAATGTTAGGAATAGTTTGTGTCATACTAGCACTAGCCTTATTATGTATTAAATTTATTTATACTATAAAAGTAGATAGGAATAATATATAAGATAAGCATAAAGCTAAGTTAAAAAAAAATAAATTAAAACTTATAAAAATATTCCAGTGAAATGCTTGAAATTCCTTTAATAAACATTGAATTGAAAGAAAAGGCTACAGTTTTTGAAAAATTTTTTTTTTATAAAAATACTAGCTGGACCGGCACTGCTCCGCAGCGCCTTCTTTTACTTTATATGGAACAAAACTTACCTTGGAATATTTATTTTCTACAATTAAAGAGCTACAATGATACGGAAATAGTATATCGTTTGACAAAGAGTTTAACAATTGAAGTCTCTTTATCTGAATCCCATATGATCTTTATTGGTCTACGAATAAAAGTTTGGATGCAAAGTGTACTCCATTCTTAAAAGACATAACTTCAGCCCGATATCCTCATAATGTTTGATTTAGGGGTGTTTTTGGGGTGAGGTGGTCCCCCAGACACTGGGCCCTGAAAAATATCAGCATCGTGCTCGTCTCTCAAATACCACTTTTTTAATCCCTATAATTCCATTGCTTTTGAGGGGAGTTTACAGGATGAGGCGTCCCCCCAACACATGGCCCCAAAATTTGTTATACAAATACTTTTTCTAATCTCAATCGCCTTTCATTTGAACCACATATTGGCCTGGTCGCAAAATGTTCACCCTTTGGGAGGTGTTTTGGGAAAGGGGTAATGCCCTAAATACATGTTCCTACATTTGGATATCAAATTCGTATTCTACTCCCAAATACCTTTTTTTGAGCACCATATTGCGATGGTCAGTAAAAAATAGCTGTTTGTGGGGTATGTTGGGAAAGGGATAGACCCCCAGAAAATTGCTCCCGAAAGTGGGTATCAATTTTTGCTCTACCCCCCAAATTACTTTCATTTAAGTCCCACATTGACATGGTGGGGCGTATCCAATCCGAAATTGGGATACGAAAATTTAATTTGTAGGTTACTATTAGAGAGCACACAAAATTTCGCTTAAATCCCACTATCCAACTCCGAGATCTGGCGTTTCTGACAATTAGGGCAAGGGGGAGGGTCCGCTCCCCCTTCAAATATCAAAAAATGTGGTAACCTATTTTCACCATGGGATTATAATGCACCATCTGAGAAAATTTTAAGAAAATCAGTTCAGCCGTATCTGAGTCTAAGGAACACACAAACAAACACAAATTGATTTTTATACCCTCCACCATAGGATGGGGGTATACTAATTTTGTCTTTCTGTTTGTAACACCTCGAGATATGGGTCTAAGACCCCATAAAGTATATATATTCTTGATCGTTGTGACATTTTAAGTCGAACTAACCATGTCCGCCCGGCCGTCTGTCTGTCGAAAGCACGTTAACTTTTAAAGGAGTAAAGCTAGCCGCTAGAAATTTTGCAAAAATACTTCTTATTAGTGTAGGTCGGTGGGGATTGTAAATGGGCCAAATCGGTCCTTGTTTTGATATAGCTGTCATATAAACCGATCTTGGATCTTCACTTCTTGAGCCAATAGAGCGCGCAAATCTCATCCGATTTGGCTAAAATTTTGCAAGAGATCTTTGACATGACTTCCAAAAACTGTTATAAGTATGGCGCAAATCGGTCCATGTTTTGATATAGCTGCCATATAAATTGATCTGGGATCTTGACTTCTTGAGCCTCTAGAAAGCGCAATTCTCATCCGATTTGGCACAAAATTTGTACAACGGCTCCTCCCAAGGCATTCAACATACTTGTGCAATATGGATACAGCTCCCATATAAACCGATCTCCCGATTTTGCTTCTTGAGCTCCGAATCGGACTATTACTTGATATAGCTTCTCCTCCTCCTTTTCCTTTGCCCGTATTCATTATTTTTTGTTTGCCTAAAAAGAGATACTGCGAAAAGAACTCGACAGATGCGATCCATGGTGGAGGGTATATAAGATTCGGTCCGGCCGAACTTAGCACGCTCTTACTTATTATACATAAGATAGGATATTTCGATGTGTTGCAAACGGACTGACAAAATGGCTATACCCCCATCCTCCGGTGGTGGGTAGGTCAAAATCAATTTAAAACTCACATTATGGCGAGGCATACCGGGCCAACACTTTAGCCTGTCTGTGTGCCATATATTTATATGATCAAAGTTATCCCATTGGATCACCTTTGGTATTGACATACATGGACATCTATTTTACATGGCCGGATACATCAGAAATATGGCCAGCTTTAGTGAATAGAAAACCACCAGCCCTTAAGCACCATATTCGGTCATGCTGTACTATGCGCCACAGTGGCCTTCATAGAACTTTTATTTACGACACATTTTATTGACACGTATATGGTATATGAAAATGTTCTAAAATTATATCAAATTAGTTTAGTTGAAGTTCTCAGTCCAACAAGAAGAACCCACAGAGGCGGCTAAACCATGTTCTACAGACTTCTGTTACTTTTTATAATTTTTAAACTTGTTAAAATGGAATGTGGAGAACACGAATTTAAAAGTGCCAATGGCTCCTGTCTGACACCTGAAGTATCGGAGGACAGTTGTCGACCCAATGATTGCGGTGAATATATGGAGTGCAACGATTTAAACAAATGTCAATGTCGGCAAGGATTTTTCGAATACTTGGATGAAGAGAAAAATCAAAGCAAATGTGTCTTTCCCATACCATTGAAATGCGATAAAGATGTGGATTGTGGACCCAAGGCCAAGTGTGCGAATAAAAATTTTTGTGTATGTGCGAAGGGCTATGAAAGTAAAATGATTGCAGATGATATATGGTTTTGTGAGAAAGTACTGCCAAAATGCCCGTTGGGTTATACGGAGTGTTTGGAAAAGTGTTGTGCCCCTGCAGGCCAATGTGTGGGGGACAAATGTCTGTGTGATGCAGGATTTTTGCCAAAAATTTATGAAGATAAAAATATTGTGGAGTGTGAACTGATGGAGGAGGTAGATTTGGGTGAGAGTGCAGGCTGCCAACAAGAATGTGGTCCCAATAGTAAATGCCTGGAGGGGGTATGTAAATGTGATGAAGGCTTTTATGCCAGTCTAAATTCCTCAGCATGTCTGCCTAAAAGAGAAGTTATAGCTGAGCTAGCTTGTGATCAAAACAGAGATATTTGTTCAGGCATATGTTGTCCGGCCCAAAGTCATTGTCTTAAGGGAAATCAGTGTGTATGCAATCCAGGCTTCCAAGAAGAATTTGAAGTCAAGAGTAATACCACACTGTGTGTAGCTGTAAATAGTTCTGTAAGTGAATTACCCCATCTCCACATTGAGTGTCCTTTCGGTAGCACTCCTTGCTATAGCAAATGTTGCAACCCCACAGAGAAATGTGTTGAGGAAAAATGTCAGTGTCCATTGGGATTCAAGCCTAAATTCAATGAGAAGCTCAATTCATCCACATGTGAGAAATGTCCTGAAAACTATGCACCATGTGCAGATTACTGCTGTGGTCCCAACTCCCGATGCCAACAAGGCCAATGTTTATGCACAACGGGTTTTATAAAAGTGTCCCAATTAGACCATAGCCTGATAAGCTGTGAAACTAAAAATAATGTCGCTAATGTAGACTATTCCATTCTGGAGATGTTCGAATTTGACAATGACAACAAAAGTATTTGCCTTCAACCTAGTGAGCATTGCACCCAAGAATGTTGCGGTCAAAATGCCTATTGCAATGAAAATTTTCAATGTGTTTGCACTTCGAATGATTACTCCGAAATGCGATCACCCATAACAAAGGCCATAAACTGCATACCCCAAGTTAACATGGATATTATGTCAATTTATGATTTGAAAGACATCTGCCTTGATGCCAAACATAGTTGTTCCAAATTGTGTTGTGGTCCCCAAGCCCATTGCAATGCAGATCATGAGTGTATATGTTCCCATCCCGATCATCGAGTGCACCATTCGGCAGTGACCAAAGCCAAATCATGTGAACCTCTTCCAATGCGGACAAATTCAATATACATAATGTTAGGAATAGTTTGTGTCATACTAGCACTAGCCTTATTATGTATTAAATTTATTTATACTATAAAAGTAGATAGGAATAATATATAAGATAAGCATAAAGCTAAGTTAAAAAAAAATAAATTAAAACTTATAAAAATATTCCAGTGAAATGCTTGAAATTCCTTTAATAAACATTGAATTGAAAGAAAAGGCTACAGTTTTTGAAAAATTTTTTTTTTATAAAAATACTAGCTGGACCGGCACTGCTCCGCAGCGCCTTCTTTTACTTTATATGGAACAAAACTTACCTTGGAATATTTATTTTCTACAATTAAAGAGCTACAATGATACGGAAATAGTATATCGTTTGACAAAGAGTTTAACAATTGAAGTCTCTTTATCTGAATCCCATATGATCTTTATTGGTCTACGAATAAAAGTTTGGATGCAAAGTGTACTCCATTCTTAAAAGACATAACTTCAGCCCGATATCCTCATAATGTTTGATTTAGGGGTGTTTTTGGGGTGAGGTGGTCCCCCAGACACTGGGCCCTGAAAAATATCAGCATCGTGCTCGTCTCTCAAATACCACTTTTTTAATCCCTATAATTCCATTGCTTTTGAGGGGAGTTTACAGGATGAGGCGTCCCCCCAACACATGGCCCCAAAATTTGTTATACAAATACTTTTTCTAATCTCAATCGCCTTTCATTTGAACCACATATTGGCCTGGTCGCAAAATGTTCACCCTTTGGGAGGTGTTTTGGGAAAGGGGTAATGCCCTAAATACATGTTCCTACATTTGGATATCAAATTCGTATTCTACTCCCAAATACCTTTTTTTGAGCACCATATTGCGATGGTCAGTAAAAAATAGCTGTTTGTGGGGTATGTTGGGAAAGGGATAGACCCCCAGAAAATTGCTCCCGAAAGTGGGTATCAATTTTTGCTCTACCCCCCAAATTACTTTCATTTAAGTCCCACATTGACATGGTGGGGCGTATCCAATCCGAAATTGGGATACGAAAATTTAATTTGTAGGTTACTATTAGAGAGCACACAAAATTTCGCTTAAATCCCACTATCCAACTCCGAGATCTGGCGTTTCTGACAATTAGGGCAAGGGGGAGGGTCCGCTCCCCCTTCAAATATCAAAAAATGTGGTAACCTATTTTCACCATGGGATTATAATGCACCATCTGAGAAAATTTTAAGAAAATCAGTTCAGCCGTATCTGAGTCTAAGGAACACACAAACAAACACAAATTGATTTTTATACCCTCCACCATAGGATGGGGGTATACTAATTTTGTCTTTCTGTTTGTAACACCTCGAGATATGGGTCTAAGACCCCATAAAGTATATATATTCTTGATCGTTGTGACATTTTAAGTCGAACTAACCATGTCCGCCCGGCCGTCTGTCTGTCGAAAGCACGTTAACTTTTAAAGGAGTAAAGCTAGCCGCTAGAAATTTTGCAAAAATACTTCTTATTAGTGTAGGTCGGTGGGGATTGTAAATGGGCCAAATCGGTCCTTGTTTTGATATAGCTGTCATATAAACCGATCTTGGATCTTCACTTCTTGAGCCAATAGAGCGCGCAAATCTCATCCGATTTGGCTAAAATTTTGCAAGAGATCTTTGACATGACTTCCAAAAACTGTTATAAGTATGGCGCAAATCGGTCCATGTTTTGATATAGCTGCCATATAAATTGATCTGGGATCTTGACTTCTTGAGCCTCTAGAAAGCGCAATTCTCATCCGATTTGGCACAAAATTTGTACAACGGCTCCTCCCAAGGCATTCAACATACTTGTGCAATATGGATACAGCTCCCATATAAACCGATCTCCCGATTTTGCTTCTTGAGCTCCGAATCGGACTATTACTTGATATAGCTTCTCCTCCTCCTTTTCCTTTGCCCGTATTCATTATTTTTTGTTTGCCTAAAAAGAGATACTGCGAAAAGAACTCGACAGATGCGATCCATGGTGGAGGGTATATAAGATTCGGTCCGGCCGAACTTAGCACGCTCTTACTTATTATACATAAGATAGGATATTTCGATGTGTTGCAAACGGACTGACAAAATGGCTATACCCCCATCCTCCGGTGGTGGGTAGGTCAAAATCAATTTAAAACTCACATTATGGCGAGGCATACCGGGCCAACACTTTAGCCTGTCTGTGTGCCATATATTTATATGATCAAAGTTATCCCATTGGATCACCTTTGGTATTGACATACATGGACATCTATTTTACATGGCCGGATACATCAGAAATATGGCCAGCTTTAGTGAATAGAAAACCACCAGCCCTTAAGCACCATATTCGGTCATGCTGTACTATGCGCCACAGTGGCCTTCATAGAACTTTTATTTACGACACATTTTATTGACACGTATATGGCCTGTTTTTTAATTTTCTTGATGTCGGTTTAGATTTTGGTATAGTTTCCGTACATATACAATATTAACGCCTGATGTGCAATCATGAAAACGGTGTAAGTCCATTTGATGCCTGATATTTTAGCACATGAAAAACTGGTATGCAGATTGTATTGGTGTATGCAATAAGTCCCATTATAGCAAGGCGCAAAATATTCTAAAAATCGTCTCATCTACAACTTTTAAAACTGTTTCACTAACTTTTGAACTACTTGACACTTATATACCACATGGACTTTAGTCTATTTCACTATTTTTTTCTTTCATAATTTTTTTTTTCTCACAAAAACCAATAAAATGTTTATTTTGCACTTTTTTCGTTTTGTTGTGATGTATTTATTTAATTCAATAAACTGAGACCACATTACAATACATTTAGGAAACTACACTACACGCTAGGCTTATAAATAAAATCAGGACTCACGCACTTATTGCTAAAAGAAAATACACAAGGATATGCCTACTTAGTCTTTTGAAAGTTTCCATTTAACTTTTTCTCATTTGAAGCTGTTGCCTAAATCTTCATCCTCATCATCATCATATTGCACATCGTTAAGTCCTTTTGCCAACTTACGCCCCACTCTCTGCATCAGTTGCTCCAAATTCAATTCAACTCGTATGCACTTCCGCTGATGTACATCGTACACTTGATCACCGGGACACTGAATACGCTCACAGCGCATGGGGGCATACCAAGGGCTAGCATCCTTAT
Organism: Stomoxys calcitrans; assembly: GCF_963082655.1. NCBI lineage: Eukaryota > Metazoa > Arthropoda > Insecta > Diptera > Muscidae > Stomoxys > Stomoxys calcitrans. The sequence goes on along the minus strand of NC_081554.1, from coordinate 190,396,709 downwards.
AGCCGGGGCGACAGGCACACTCGTTGTGACCCACACAATGAGTGTGGGGCGCCGTACAACCTCCCGCACAAATGGGCCTACACTCCAGATTGTAGGATTTGCTGGGAGCGATGGAGCGCACATGATGATTATGGGATTGTTCATAGCCACGCATACATTGGCATTTGTCTGGCTCATAGCAATGGCTGTGGGGGGGACATTTGATTTGGCAGATGGGTTCACAGAGACCAAAAATGATGGTCCTATAGCCGGGACAACACATGCGTACCGTATCCACTCGCACGCGATCCTCCATTTCGACGTAGTATTCCAAATTGCGGGTCTCCAAGTTGAGGCGGCTCTTTGACACTGGCACTTGATGTTTCACGGTGACGTTCTTGAAGCAGTGACTGGTGGTTATGGTCAAAGCCATGCCATAATGTATTAGCTGGTGAATGTGCACTATTAAATAAATTATGACCCAGGCCGACCACATAGTTTTTGAAGCTGAACAGATGTTAGACGCGCTTCAATGCTTAAGCGAATGATTTTGGGAATGCCGTTTTTCTTTGTCTTGACAACGTTTTGTATGTGACAACTATGAATGAAAGAGGCAGCGAGCTCTTCTCATAGCTGTAGAATTTTTCCATTGACTCATGGTATGCAAAAGGCACTGGTAACTCATGTAGCTTTGTTGATAAGAAGTCAATAACGAATTGGGAAATATGCTACAGGGTACAAAAAAGAAAAAAAATATACTGAAATAAAATAAACTAAAATAAAATAAAATAAAATGAAATAAATTAAAATAAAATAAAATAAAATAAAATAAAATAAAATAAAATAAAATAAAATAAAATAAAATAAAAAAATAAAATAAAATAAAATAAAATAAAATAAAAAAATAAAATAAAATAAAATAAAATAAAATAAAAAAATAAAATAAAATAAAATGAAATAAAATACAAAAAATATAATACAAAATAAAATAAACACAAAATAAAATAAAATAAAATAAAATAAAATAAAACAAATCAAAATAAAATAAAATAAAATAAAATAAAATAAAATAAAATAAAATAAAATAAAATACAATAAAATAAAATAAAATAAAATAAAATAAAATAAAATAAAATAAAATAAAATAAAATAAAATAAAATAAAACAAAATAAAATAAAAAAAGTAAAATAAAATAAAATAAAAATAAACCGTTTCGGAACATATTGGGTTGCCCAAAAAAGTAATTGTGGATTTTTCATATAGTCAGCGTTGACAAATTTTTTCACAGCTTGTGACTCTGTAATTGCATTCTTTCTTCCGTCAGTTATCAGCTGTTACTTTTAGCTTGCTTTAGAAAAAAGGTGTATAAAAGTATATATGATTAAAGTTTATTCTAAGTTTTATTAAAAATGCATTTGCTTTCTTTTAAAAAAACCGCAATTACTTTTTGGGCAACCCAATAATTGAATTGAATATAAGAATCATTGTCAAAAAATTTCAGCCAATTCGAATAAGAATAACGCCTTTTAGGGGCTCCATAAGTAAAAAAGTGAAGTCGGTTTATATGGGAGCTTTATCAGGCTAAAGACCGATTTAGACCATATTGGACACGTATGTTGGAGGTCATGGGAGAAGCCGTTGTACAAAGTTCCAGCCAAATCGAATAATAATTGCGCCCTCTAGAGGCTTAATAGGTCAAGATCCCAGATCGGTTTATATGGCAGCTATATCAGATTATGAACCGATTTAAACTAAACTTAGCAGAGTAGTTGGAAATAATTTTAAACCACGTCATGAAAAATTTCAGCCAAATCGGATAAGAAGTTCGCCCTCTAGGGGCTGAAGAAATCAAGACACCAGTTCGGTTCATATGAGAGCTGTATCAGGCTAATCTAGACTTCAAGAGGTCTACTGCTTTGCTGTAATTGGCTAGAACAGTCATTGTGTCCGCCATGACAGGTCACTGTCTAATCGCAAAACATGCTGACAGACTGAAGGTTGCCAGCAAGGACTTTTGCAGAAGCTGTAGGGACATCGAGGAAGAAGACACTATAGATCACCTTCTGTGTGTGTGTCCCGCACTAGCAGTTAGAAGGAGTTACAGTTGGGGTTCTCATTTCTTTGAGAACCTAAAGTGTAACTTTATCGATCGGTATATATGGAACACTATCTGTAAAACTTCTACTAAATCGGACAAAAATTGCGGCTTTCAGTGGCTCAAGAAGTCAAATCGGGAGATTGGTTTATATGGGAGCTATATCAGGTTATAGACCGATTTGAACCGTATTTGGTACAGTTATTGGAAGGCATAACAGAACACCACATGCGAAATTTCAGCCAAATGGTAAAAAGGGAGCTATATCTTAATCTGAACCGATATGGCCCATTTGCAATACCCAATAACCTACAGCAATATAAAGTATCTGTGCAAAATTTCAAGTGGTTAGCTCTACGCGTTCGACCGCTGTTATGATTGCGACAGACGGACGGCTGGACATGGCTTCATCGACTTAGAATGTCGAGACGATCAAAAATATACCTTTTTATAGGGTCTTAGACGAATATTTCGAGGTGTTATAAGCGGAATGACTAGATTAGTATACCCCGTCCTATGGTGGTGGGTGTAAAAACGACGATTATTAATGATCGTGTTTACTTTAATGCTGCTTACATGTTGTTTTAAGCACCATCATCACCACTTGTAGGGTGTAAAATCCCTCCAATCAACAGCTCGGCTAGACTAGTTGCTGATAACAAAATACAAAATTCAAGTAAAAGCGTGCTAAGTTTGGCCTAGTCGAATCTAATACACCCTCCACCATGGATCGCATTTGTGAGTTTATTTACCCTGTTTATCTTCAGAGGCAAACAAAGGATAATGGTTAAGAATTGCTATGCTATTAGAGCCATATCAGGTTATGGACTTATTCAGACCATACTTGACATGTATGTTTAACGTCATAGAGGAAACCATTGCTTGAAACTGGATAAGAATTGTGCCCTTTAGGGGCCAAAGAAGTATAATTGACAGATCGGTTTGAATGGGAGCTATATCAGGTTTTGGACTGATTTAGGCCATTCATAGCACATATGTTGCAGGTCATGGCAGAATTCATTGTTCAAAACCCATTTGGATCAGAATTGCACCCCTTGGGATTCAAGTAAACTAGATTCATGTAAAATCTAGTTTACATGGAAGCTATACCCGGTTATGTACCAATTCACACCATACTTGGTATGTATGTTGAAGGGTATAGTAGGGGCTCTAGAGGCTCAAGAAGTAAATTCGGGAGATTGGTTTATATGGAAGCTCTATCAAGTTTTCGACCGATTCAGACCATATTCAGCATATTTGTTGAAAGTCATAGCAGTCCAGTTAAGCATATCGGTTAAGTCGAACAAGAATTGAGCTGCCTAAAGTAAAATGCAAATTTGCCCATGAACTTTCCATTGAGGAACTGGGGCAAACTTCTCACAAATCAATGAGCACTGTCCGATTAAATTTTTAAGCTCAATGATAAGGGACTTCCTCTTCAAAGCCGAGTTCGAACGGCGTGCAGCAGAGCGACACCTCTTTGGGGTGAAGTTTTTACATGGCAAAGTACCTCACAAATGTCGCCAGCATTGTGAGGCATTAAAACATGGATAGATCGACATTATGGAGTCTTATTTCAATATATCGCTATGTTACAAATAGCATGACAAAATTAGTACTCCCATCATGTGGCGGAGGGTATACAAACTGAAATAATAAACAATTGCTTCTTCTTATTCTTCGAACGAAGACGGAACATCATCATCATCTGTTTACAAAGGCGCATATTTCGGAGCACTTCAATCTCAGAGCCTCTGGACTGATAACACGAACACAAAATGCACCATTAAAATCTCACACTAAAATGAGACATACGAAAATAGGACTCACACATATTTACATACATATGAATTTATTATACAATAAATGATGTTTAATATATGTATGCTGGTTTAAATTAAGTTAATTGTGTTTTGTTTTTGGTTTTTGTTTTTTTTTTTATTTTTCATTTGTGTGTGACCCTCTTTCCGAGTCGCGGGAGAAGTTCGAAAAACTTTATCACAGATAACGATGCCAACAAAACTGGCGTGATGTCGCAAAATACATTTAAAAATAACCCAGTGAACAAAGTAGCAAGAGATAATGCAATTATAACGTGAACCAAACAAACAAACCTAAAGTGCACTTTGCTGCTGACCAGCAAGGTAGGAGATTTCAATCAGTTTGAATTCACAAACGGTAGTTTCTTATCTCAAATGCTATGGCAATCTGTTATTGCGAATTATAAGCATTGATTTATTGTTATAATGTAAAAATTATTTAGATTTAACAGGTTATTGACGGATTTGGACCGTACTTGGTTCTAGACTGATTTGGACCGTACTTGGTTCTAGACTGATTTGGACCGTACTTGGCATAGTTGTTGGAAGCCACAACAGAACACTATGTGCAAATTTTCAGCCAAATCGGATGGAAATTGTGGCTTCCAGGCGCTCAGGAAGTCAAATCGGGTGATCGGTTTATAGGGGAGCTATCCCAGGTTATAGACCGATGTGAACTGTACTTGGCACATTTGTTGGAAGTAATAAGTGAACATTACGTGCAAAACATTAGCCAAATCGGAAGAAATTTGTGGCTTCTAGGGGCTCAAGAATTCAAATCGGGAGATCGGTTTATATAGGAACTATATCCGAGTCGGAACTAATATGGCCCGTTTGCAATCCCCAACGACCTTCATCGATAGTTAGTATCTGTACAAAATTTCAAGCGGCTAGCTTTACGCGTTCGACCACTCAGAATGTCGAGACAATCCAGCATGTATTTAATTTATGGGGTCGCAGATCAATATTTCGAGGTATTACAAACGGATTGACTAGATTAGTATACCCCCATCTTAGGATGGTGGGTATAAAAAGTCTCTTCCTCCAGAATATGAAGAAGTAAATGGAAATACATGAGTGTGAGGGAATCAAGATGGTCAGGAGTCGGAACCATGAATTAAACATTTAACCGATATCTTTTGTAAAAGAACTTTTTTTCTCAGCTGCTGCTATCGGATGGTGGTGGCAATGATTATAGCGTAGAACCAATCCTAAGAACCACCTAGTCAAAACGAGTTCAACGTAGCAGTAAGCCGGTGAAAAACAATAAAACAACAGGAGCCCATGGGTTGCCGGCTGAACTATCTAAGACCGAAGGCGACACGCTGATAAGGCGTATGCAAAACTGATACGACTTTGCTGGATTAATGCTGACACACGCTCGTCAATTAAAACAGGAATCAACCACTCCGAACCGTTGAATAACGTTGAATGAGGTTTCAGACAAGGAGACAACCTTTCGTGTAATCTTTTTAATATCCTGTTGCAGAAGATTAATCGAGATGCAGGTGTGAATAGGCAAGGCAAATTACGCTACTCAAAATAGTTTGGCAAAAATATGCTACTCGCCTATGTCGACGACGTAGGTCGGTCACCGGAAAAAACAGTTTCAATGGGTTTGGCAGTAAATGAAGATAAGACAAAGTGGATGATATCAACTCCCCAAATGCCCTGTACAACGGATCAGATAAGGAAAATCGGGAAAAAACCACAAATTTGGGATAGTCAGCAGATAGTCAGCCACTTTGGGATAGTCGGCACCGCCGTAATGGAAACGAATGACACCAGTTTTGAAATAAAACGAAGAATAATACTGTCAAACAGGTGCTACTTTGGGTGACGTAAGAAACAAGGCCACCTCTCGACAGACGAAGGTTATACTATACAAAACACTTATACTACCCGTGTTGTTATATGGTTCTGAGGCATGGGTACTTGTGAAAGCATGGGTACTTGAGAAGTAGTGCTTGGAGTGTTTGAGAGAAAAATCCTTTGTAAAATATATGGACCCGTCTGCGGTAATGGAGAATATAGGCGTTGAACCACGAACAGTGTGAGCTGTATGACGACGACAGCATAGCTAAACGACATACAAAGGTGTTCCCAAGGGCTCTGTTCTTTCATCTTCTCTTTTTCTAATTTTCATCAACAATCTGTTGGGTCAGACATCGAATCCGATATACTCATTTGCGGATGACAGTAATCTCTGTCGACCATAGGCCAAGTCTTCTGCCAGGATTTGCTGGCCATTTCTGAGTGGGCTCGAATGAATCGAGTAGATTTTAATGCACGGAAGACTCAGTGCTGCTTGTTGTCACACAAACGATTCGGTGACCCATTACGATCATCTTTGTCTATCAACGGTGTAGATGTTGAGCAATAAGAAGCTCTTGATGTTCTGGGCTTGAAAATTCAAAGTGATTTCCATTGGGCTAAACATGTATTTGAGGTGTCAAAAGAAGCATTTAAGTGTTTAGGCTTCCTTAAACGGTGTAAGATTTACTTCACTCCGTCTGATATTCTTAACATCTACACAACTTTCATAAGGCCGAAAATGGAGTACAACACACATGTATGGGCTGGAGCTTCAAAATCATCCCTGGAGCTACTGAACCGTGTAGAGAAGAGAGCGATGGCGTTGATTGGGGACAGTGGGGTATCCAACTCTATTGCCTCGCTTCATCAGCGTCGCAATGTGGGTTGTTTGGCGCTGTTCTATCGGAACTTTCATGGTGTATGTTCGTCTGATATTCGTCTTCTTATTCCTGATGTAAGGATGTATGTCAGGGAAACTAGACATTCGAGGAACTCACACCCGTTTGTAATTGATGGTCCAGCGGACCGCACAATGCATTATAGAGAGAATTCTTATTTCGCCCGAACCGTTCGTTTGTGGAATCGACTTCCGGCTAATGTTTTTCCCACCCACTTTGACATTCAAAGATTTAGGACAAATGTCAAAAAGCCTCGTCCTCTCACGATCCGGATCACCCCATAGGATTTTCGCCATCCTGACGACAGTTTCGCTGTTCCACAGTGTCACATGCGCATTCGTCGCCCACGCCCTTAACTCGGACTGCGTCGACCCGAAAGGCTTCGGGTTAATCAAGTTTATTGACGGCAGTTCTTTGGCCTTCAACGCCAAATCGTCTGCTTTCTCATTCCCAGTTACTCCGTCATGGCCCGGCACTCAAACGATGCGGATCGTGCCATCCTCAGGGACGGCGATAAACTCCTTCTTACATTGCAAGATTTTTCGTGATCTTATCGTCCTGGTTGTTATTGCCCTCATCGCCATTTTACTGTCCTTAGAGATGATCACACTCGACGTTCTCGCTTTAGCACCACACCACATTACGCATTTCGTGATCTCGGATCTCCGTCTGCAGGACCGTATTATGGACAGGCAGTCTAAAGCAGATCTCAGTTCTCTAGCTTTGATCTATCCGCGTAACATGACCTTGCAGATGGCAATACTAGGGTTCGGTCAGTCCAAGACGGTACGCTGCCATCAGTGCCTCATACTCAACCTCAAGTGTCGTCTCAAGTATCCGATCAGAAGCGTCTTCCCTTCCTTCCATATATCCTATCGTCGCCTCAATTATACCCCAATGGAAGAGCTGCTTCCATCCTCAATCCATTCTCCCATCTCCTTTAGTTTCATTGCCGCAGTGGCTGTCTCACACTTAATCAGTATGTCAATGGGTTGGATATCTAGAATAGTCTTCTGCGCCTTAGTGGGCGGTGTCCTCATTGATCCGCCTTTGCCAAGACAACATGTTCTCTGAACCTGTTGTATGGTCCTTATGTTGCACTTTTTCTCTATCGCAGTCCACCAAACTACTGAGGCGTAAGTAAGTATTGGTCTAATAAAGCTCCTTTAGAGCCAGTGGACAATCCTGGGATTCAGGTCTCATTTCGAGACTACGGCCCATCTGCGTAGTGCCCAATATCTGTGAGCCTTCTTAGTGCTCTCCTGACTGTGGGACTTCCAATTAAGTTTCCCATCCAAGATCACTCCTAGGTATTTGACCTTGTCAGAAACTGTAATCATTTTGTTAAGAAAACGTGGTGCGTCAAATTAGCCCATCTTCGCCTTCCTCGTGAACAGGCATATTTCTGTCCTCTCTGGTTTAACATTGAGACCCCTGGGTCAAGTGCTGCATAACTGGTTCAAATCCTTACCCCCTAGAAGTATAATAACATCGTCTGCATAAGCAGACGGGTTCAAATCCTCCTCAGTCAGCATCCGTAACTTTTCATTAGCATATGGTTTATCCAACCTCTAAAGAGGCGGTCCACCCGGTACTGGTCTAAGGTTTGGATCAATGTGTCGGTCCGCCTATTTTTAAACTTAATTGGATCAATTAAATTCGTGGTTGAAGACAATTTTTATTTTTTTCTGTGTAATCGGATGAAAATTTCAACCTGAACATGGACAACAGAAAGACAGACTCATTTCATTCGAATCAGAAAGTGATTCTGAGTCGATGCATATACTCTGTTCTCTAGCTTTAATCCATCCGTGTATCATGATCTTCCAGATGGCAATACTAGGGTTCCGTCAATCTAACACTGTACCGATGGCAGCAGTGCGTCGCACTCGACTTCAAGGTTCATCTCAGGTATCCGATCGGAAACCTCTCCGCGATGGTATGAGCTGCTCCCATCATAGCCGTAGTGGCTGCTTCACACTCGGTTTAGGGTATAAAAACAAACATTTCATAAACATGCTTAAAAAACAAAATTTTAATAAAATTGACAAAAATTGTTCATAAAACCACCACACAAGTATTTCAGGAAACTTATCCAAAAACAAAATTTCAATGAGTTTTTCCCAAAATTAACAAAATATCAATGAATTTTTCAAAAATTCTTTGGCAGCGAAGAAAGTGACGGTAAATTTCATTTTTTGTAGACCAAATTAATCTCTGTGGATTTTCATAACTAAGGCAAAATAACCATTTTTAGCATCACTAAGCTTAGCTTTCTTTTGAGGTCTCAAAACCTCTTTGCATATGCTGATTCACTATTTCATATCCAATTTTCTTGGTATTTTGTTTTTTAAACAAAAGAATTTCATTATTGTCGCTTAAGCGATTAAATTGTTTTTCCACTTCGTCAATGAACGAGCACAGCTTGATACGGATATTACTTAGAAATTTTGTTTCAAGTCTATCTTAAATAAAAAATATTGATTAGTGACTAAAACAGAGGCAAGAATTCATTAAAGTGGGTCACCATTGGCATGTACAAAACCCAAAACCATAGATGGAAGATAGATAGAGGTACGAAGGTGGAAACCAGCGAGAAACTACTTCGAAATGTTCTCCTTAACAAGTTTTCAATCAACTTGATATGCATATGCCTAAGCACTGTGTAGGCATGAACTTTACGAGTTGAGTTGGCAACCCATCAGCTCCTACTGCCTTTTTGTTATACGTCTTGCAAAGGATATATTATGGTATGATGTGGCCCTTTAGAGATTCAATTGTGCCTTATAAGGCTTAAATTCAAATAAGTTCACTTTCATGACGACTTTTTAGTTTTTTTTTTCATTTCACCCCCTCTAATATTCATGAGGGAATTTCTGTGATAAATTTTTGTTACAACATACACAAAGCTATGGTGAGCAAAGCTTTGTGTTTGGCGTAACAGTTTTATTGCATTTAGTTCATTGCTAATAGAAACTACGAACGGTTTTAGACAAACTTTTGAATTTATTGTAAAAGAATTAAACAAAAACGTGAAGAAAGCTTACCAATAAAATGATAATACTTAGACAAGCTATAGTCTTGCATTTACTTGTGTTGTCCATTAAATACTCAGCGGCACAGTGGTGTACAAAGTATCAGCCCGTGGTGAAAACTCGTATACATTGGTACAATGGTCAACGTATGATCACCAAGAAGACAATCTTTGGCACCAAATATAGCTATGAGCCCTATGTATATTCATCGACTGATGTAAGTTATGCAGATTGCTTTAGTATATTGAAGAAGAAAACATTTCAGTGGAGATTAAGTTAAAAACAAGTAAAAACGCATCAAGTTCGGGTATATATGTAAACCCCCTTTCGTCACAATCCGGTGAAAATTGGATAACTTAAGACACCCAAAGTCGGCACGCACATTGAGTGGTCTAATAAATACAAGTCAATGTTGAATTTTGTTCAGATCGGTCAATATAGCAGCTATATCCTATATCGGTCGGGCCGAATCTTATATACCCTCCCTCTACCATGGTTCGGATTTGTCGAGTTCTATGCGCTGTATCTCTTTTTAGGCAAACAAAGAATATTGAATAAGAACTGTTATGCTATTGGAGCTATATCAAGTTATAGTACGATTCGGATCATACATGAATGCTGAACATTATAGAAGTCATTGTGTAATATTTCAGTTCATTCGGAAAAGAATTGCGCCTTGTAGGGGCTCAATAAGCAAAATTGGGAGATATGTTAGGATAGAAGCTATTGATCGATTCAGACCATATTCGACAAGTATGTTGAAGGTCATGAGAAAAGCCGTTGTACAAAATGTCTGCCAAATCGGATGTGAATTGCGCCCTCTAGAGGCTCAAAAAATCAAAGTCCCATATCGGTTTATATGGCAGCTATATCAGGTTATGTACCGATTTGCGTCATACTCCGCAACGTTATTGGAAGTCATAGGGAAACACCTCATGCAAAATTTCAGCCAAATCGGATGAGAATTGCGCGCTCTATTGGCTACAGAAGCCAAGATCCAGGATCGATTTATATGACAGCTATACCAGATTATGAACCGATTTGAATCATACTTAACACAGTTCTTGGAAGTGATACCAAAACACCACGTGCAAAATTTCAGTCAAATTGGATTAGAATTGCGCCGTCTAGAGGTTCAAGAGGTCAAGACCCAAGATCGGATTATATGCTAGCAGTGTATGTCGGTTGGGATTTTAAATGGGACATAACGGTTCATGTTTTAATATAGCTGCCATATAAACCGATCTTGTATTTTGACTTCTTGAGCCACTAGAGGGCGCAACTCTCTTCCAATTTCAATGAGGTGTTATGTTATGATTTCTAATAACTGTGCTAGGTATGGTTTAAATAGGTTCATAACCTAATATAGCTGTCATATAAACCAATCCCCCGATTAGACTTCTTGAGCCCTTACAAGCCGCAATTTTTGTCCGATTTGGCTGAAGAGAACACAACATGCTAAATTTCAGACAAATCGGACAAAACTTGCGGGTTGTAAGGTCACATGAGATTAAATCGGGAGATCGGTTTATGTGGGAGCCCATTGGGGCCATACTTGTTTTGGCTATCGAAGACCAATGTGGAATTGAATTCATTGCGCAAAATTTCAGCCAAATCAGATAATAGCTACGCCCTCTAGCGGCTAAAAAAATCATGATCCGATATCGATTTATATGGGAGCTATATCTGATTAAGAACCGATTTTAGTCATATTTAGCATATTCGTTGATGGTCAAACTAAAACACTTCCGACAAAATTTCAGGCAAATGAGATAATAATTGCGCCCTCTATCGACTAAAGAAGTCAAGATCCGAAATCGGTTTATATGCGAGCTATATCAGGGTAAGAACCGATTTTAGCCATACTTGGCACAGTTGTTGATGGTCAAACTAAAACACTTGCGGCAAGATTTCAGGCAAATGAGATAATTGCGCCCTCTATCGACTCAAGAATTCAAGATCCGAAATCGTTTTATATGGGAGCTATATCAGGTTTAAACTCGATTTGAGCCGTACTTGCCACAGTTATTGATGGCTAAACCGAATCATTTAATGCAAAATTTCAGCCAAATCGAACTGGAATTATGCCCTCTAGCTGCTCACGAAATCAAAATCCGGCTAAGATGTCCAACTCCCCCCCCCCCCCCCCAAAAACATAGATCAATTTGGCCCTTTTATAGCCCCAACCAACCTGCTCTACTAAGAAGTATTTATGCAAAATTTCAAGCACCTAGCTTTACTCCTTCGTAAGTTCGAGTGCTTTCGACAGACGGACGGCGGACAGACGAACGGACGGACATGGCGATCAATATTTCGATGTATTAAAAACTGAATGTCGAATTTAGTACACCCCCATCCAGTGGGGGTGGGTATAAAATCAAGTTGCTTTTTGATAATGATGCGACCCATCGTTTTTGCTGAAATTTTGTCTTTTCCTTTCCAGTATTACAATGATCATGAACGCATTCTGGTTTGTTGCGATGGCTATGCCAAAAAGGACAATGATGTTTGTGAGCCTATTTGCGAAAACCCTTTGTGTCCCGCCAACTCACAATGCATTCAACCAAATATCTGTAAATGTTTAGATGGCTATATGGGTTTGGGCAGAAGACCAGACTGTCGTCCAATATGTTTTCCTAAATGCCCTGAGAATTCGAAATGCACTGCACCGGGAGTTTGCACCTGCAATGATGGTTATAGGAAATCCACAGAAGACTCGTGTGAACCCTTGTGTCCTGCAGACTGTCCAGATAACGCCGAATGCCTGAAACCCAACCAGTGTTCGTGTAAGAAGGGCTATGTGACAAAAGGTTTACTGGATGGTTCGCCTATGCAATGTGAAGCAGAGTGTAAGCCGCAATGTCCCTTAAATGGCAAGTGTGTGGAACCAAATAAATGCTCCTGCCTGGAGGGCTATAAAATGGAGGACAACCAATGCAAACCTGCATGTAACACACCATGTGTGGATAATGCCTTCTGCAAGGCGCCCAACCAATGTGATTGCCATGAGGGTTATGAATGGGGAAAAACCGCTGAAGACTCTTGGGAGTGCCTACCCAAATGTGAGGATGAATGTCCCGAAAATGGTTTTTGTTCGCGTCCCAACAATTGTGAGTGTAAAGAGGGCTACGAAATGTCCTCAAATCACTCCTGCCAGCCAGTGTGTCAATCGTCCTGCCCTGAGAATTCATTATGTGGAGGCCCTAACAAATGCCTATGCCTAGAGGGTTACCAAAGCACAGTTGAAGGCGGTCAGTGCCAGCCTTTTTGTGAGCATACCTGTCCCCAGTTCTCTCAATGTTCTAAGCCCAATCATTGCGAATGTCTGCCAGGCTATCACATGAAAATGTCCTCCAACCACTCTAATTTCTGTGAGCCCCAATGCCAAAGGAATTGCTCCACCTTTGGCAAATGTGTTGAGCCCAATAAGTGTGAGTGCTTGCCAGGCTATGAAATGGATGAGATGGAAACTTGCATTGCCATTTGCAGTCATGGTTGCCTAAATGGCCTCTGCTATAGACCGGAGGTGTGTATTTGCAATACTGGTTTTCTCATGGGTCCTAACAATCAATGCAGACCGCAATGCTCCCAGCCTTGCCACAATGGTTTATGTGTTGAGCCCGATATATGCCAATGCTTGGAGGGTTACAAGTTCCAAGAGGGTTCTGTCCACAACTGTGAACCCATATGCGAGCCACCCTGTGTCAATGGCATATGCATGGGACCCAATATCTGTTTCTGCAATGACAACTATGAGCCCCAATGGGAGAAAAGCGAACTTAATCATAACCATTGCCAACTAAGCAAAATCACCACTGCTAAAGAGGACTACATGCAAGCTGAGATTTCGCCATCGACAGCTATTGACAATTTGTCTACCGCACCCCCACTTCAGAGTTGTTTGGATTTGTGTCAATGTTGGGAAGAATACGACGAGTTTGGTTCCTTGGTCTCTGCGCAACCTCAATGTGTTCACCCATGTGCAGATCCATATGACAAGCCCTGTTTGAATTTCAGCCTTTGCCAATGCGAGGCCTCAAAACCGCAACTTCTTTGCCAGCCTGAGAACGACCCAGAGGAGGAAGCTTTGATTTACACTTGTAAAATTTCCCGAATTATGCAAGCCTCTACCACTACCAAGTCCCCAGGTACGGTGGAAATGAAAAGTACAGCTATTGAATCGAATCACTCAAGTCATATGTGGCCTATTGTGGCTGCGACCATAGGAACCTGCAGTCTATTGATGATAGGCTTTGTGATATACAGAAAGTTTTTGAATCAAAGTGGTGAGTCTTAAATGAATGATAGGTACATTTTGCAAGAGAATAAAATTGTTTTACGCTTCATTTCAGACCGTATTCCGGAATATGAGCTATAGAGGGCATGAGTCAAGAGGCCGTATTTAATTGAAATTTTATTTATAAATGTGCTGTTATAGAACTTGAATAAGAATACTTTTATAAAATTAAAAAAACTAAGAAAGTTAAGATGTATGTAGAAGGGGACTTTCAATACCCTGTCTCATAGAATGAAGGCATACTAACTTTGTCGTTCAGTTTGTAAAACCTCGTAATACTAGTGAAAGAGTATATATTAGGTTGCCCAAAAAGTAATTGCGGATTTTTTAAAAGAAAGTAAATGCATTTTTAATAAAACTTAGAATGAACTTTAATCAAATATACTTTTTTTACACTTTTTTTCTAAAGCAAGCAAAAAGTAACAGCTGATAACTGACAGAAGAAAGAATGCAATTACAGAGTCACAAGCTGTGAGAAAATTTGTCAACGCCGACTATATGAAAAATCCGCAATTACTTTTTGGGCAACCCAATATATGCACAATCCATTGTATATGCATTGTATTATGCAAATGGGGGCTGATCTGGATCATATTTGATTTAGGTTTCGAGAACTCGTATACAAGTCATAGTTTCAGTGAAATTTGGCAACAAATCCGCTAAGTTGAAAGATCAGTCTATATGGCTGCTATATCTAAATAAAGTCTGATCTAGACCAAATGCTGGTCGGGAGGCTTAATATAAGTCACTGTGTCAAATTTCAACGAAATCGGATAATGAATGCAGCTTTCATGGGCTTAAAATCTGATGTATTGAAAACTAAAGACTAAATGAATATACCCCCCTATCCTATGGTATTGGGTATAAAAATCGATTTTTAAAATCGACAAATAAAGATTTGGCAGCCCGTTCAATTTTTTGAAATGCCGAAGTGACCAACCTTGGAGACCTGCCAAGGGGCGCCCGGACCCCCTAGGGCCTTAAATTTTGCACTATCTCGATAATACCTCAGCTTTAAACATTTGAAATGTCGAAGAGTTATCTCTATCCATTCTCAAATGACATATTTTTTTACCAGATTTTTTCGTTCCTATTCCACTGTGCGACGTTAGCATATGAATGAAATAACTCCAGCGTAGTAGTCTTTTGAAGGCGACCATGATAGAATATGCAAAAGGGGGAAAACTAAAACTCCAATGGGGAGATCAAGTGCAGAAATACATCTCAATTGGAGAAAGAGCGCAGAAGAAAGAGGCGCTGAAGAGGCAAATGTTTGTTTGTAACAACTAGAAGGAAGAGAGCTAGACCCATTGATAAGTGTACGGATCGACTCTGAATCACTTTTGGGTTTTGACCGTCTGTGTGTCAATGTTAATATGTGTACAAAAAACATTTAGCAATTTTCAACCCATCATCTTCAAATTTGGCAAAGGTATGTTAAACGACATCTGGCCCGGAGACGAAGCCTATTGAAATTGAACAAGTAAAAAGGCGTTAAGTTCGGCCGGGCCGAACTTTGGATACCCACCCCCTCGGGTATATATGTAAACCACCTTTTATCAAAATTCGGTGAAAATTTCATACCCTATATCCCATAGCAGATATATATCAAAGTATGTTCCGATTTGGACCAAATACTAATAAGTACAGTAGCTATATCTAAAAAATAAACCGATTTGAACCACATACGACACAGATGTCGAAAAGTCTGCCATAAGTCACTCTCCCAAATTTCAGTGAAATCGGATTATAAATGCGCCTTTTATGGGGCCAAGACTTTAAATCGAGATGTCGGTCTTCATGGCAGCTATATCCAAATCTAGACCGATTTGAGCCAAGTTGTAGAAAAATATCGAAGAGCCTAACACAAAGCACTGTCTCAAATTTCGGCGATATCGGACAATAAATGCGCCTTTTATGGGTCCAAAACCTTAAATCGAGAAATCGGTCAATATGGCAGCTATATCCAAATCTGAACCGACCCGAGCCAAATTGAAGAAAGACGTCGAAGGGCCTAAGGCAACTCACTGTCGCAAATTTCATCAAAATCGGATAATAAATGTGGCTTTTATGGCCCAAATACCCTAAATCGGCGGATCGGTCTATATGGCAGCTATATGCAAATCTTGACCGATCTGTGCGATCTTGCAGAAGTATGTTAAGGGGCTTAACTTATCTCATTGTCTTAAATTTCGGCGACATCGGACAATAAATGCGCCTTTTATGGCTCCAAAACCTTATAACGAGAAAACGGTCTATATGGCAGCTATATCCAAATCTCAACCGATCCAGGCCAAATTAAAGAAAGACGTCGAAGGGCCTAAGGCAACTCACTGTCGCAAATTTCATCAAAATCGTATAATAAATGTGGATTTTATGGGCCAAATACCCCAAATCGACGGATCGGTCTATATGGAGGCTATATCCAACTCTGAACCGATCTGGGTCAAATTAACGAGGGATGTCGATGAGGCTAACATAACTCACTGTCCCAAATTTGCTCAAAATCGGATAATAAATGTGGCTTGTATGGGCCTAAGACCCTAAATCGAAGGATCGGTCTACATGGCAGCTATAACCAAATCTTTACCGATCAGGGCCAAATTATCGAGGAATGTCGAAGGGCCTAACTCATTTCACTGTCCGAAATTTCATCAAAATCGGATAATAAATGGGGGGGCCTAAGATCCTAAATCGCAGGATCGGTCTGTATGGTAGCTATATCCAAATCTGGACCGATCAGGGCCAAATAGGAATAGAATTTTGACTGGCCTAACACAACTCACTGTCCCAAATTTCAGCAAAAATCGGATAATAAATGTGGCTTTTATGGGCCAAATACCCTAAATCGTCGGATCGGTCTATATGGGGGCTATATCAAGATATAGTCCGATATAGCCCAGCTTCGAACTTAACCTGCTTATGAGCAAAAAAGAATCTGTGCAAAGTTTTAGCTCAATATGACTATTTTTAAAGACTGTAGCGTGATTTCAACAGACAGTCAGACATGTCTAGATTGTCTTAGATTTTTACGCTGATCAAGAATATATATACTTTATAGGGTCGGTCGATTTGTTGCAAACGGAATGACAAAATGAATAAACCCCCATCCTTTGGTGGTGGGAATAAAAAATGGGTACAGATTTATATATAGCTTCAATATATATGTTCGTCCGATTTGAACAAATATTGCATTAACATATCCATTTGCTATCCTCTTCTCACGAAATTTGGCACAAACGATTCCCTTATGACTCTCAGCACTGCTGTTGAGTTTCATTAAAATCGGTTCAGCCGGGTGGGCTATAGGCCTCACCCCCATATACGTGCTAATGTTAGCTCGTATGCAAATTGCAAATTTTGCCCATGAACATTTCACTAAGGAACAGGGGCAAACTTCTCACATATCAATGAGTGCAGTTCGATTCGAGTTTAAGCTCATTGATAAGGGGCCTCCTTTTTATAGCCGAGTCCGAACGGCGTGCCGCAGTGAAACACCTCTTTGGAGAGAAGTTTTTCATGGCATAGTACCTCACAAATGTTGCCAGCATTAGGAGAGGAAAACCACCGCTGAAAATTTTTTTCTGATGGTCTCGCCAGGATTCGAACCCAGGCGTTCAGCGTCATAGGCGGACATGCTAACCTCTGCGCTACGATGGCCTCCAGCTCGTATGAGTACTTAATATTGTTAGCATGTCCATGTCTATGACGCCGAACGTCAGTGTTCAAATCCCGGCGTGAACATCAGAAAAATGTTCAGCGTTGATTACCCCTTATTAATGCTGGCTACATTTGTGAGGAATCCTGCCATATTAAAACTATGCGGCAGGCTTATTGGAGTCGGTATAAAAAAATAGGCCTCTTATCATGTAGCTTTAACTTTAATCGGATTGCACTCATAAATATGAGAGAAGTATCTTTCCAATCTGTTCCTTAATGGAATGGTTGTGGGAAATTTAGTATTTAGTTTAAGTTTGTATTGTTTTGGAGTTCTAAAATGGCCAGAGTGCCTTTGCAGTCCGGCAACCATCCACCGAGTCCCATCTCGCTACCGACGCCGTCCTGGCCATCCCCTCTACTGGCTTTTTAAATGGCACCTAGGCAAGACCGGTGGCTGGTCCACCCGGCGCAGACGAACCCCACCTGGCGCACTCTTCCGCCCTCTCATTTCCTGGAGTCCCCTCATGTCCAGGAATCCATGTCAGCATCACATCGTGGGCCCGGAGCCTATCCAACGACTCCAAATAATTCACCACGCATCTCGAGATCATCATCAAAGACCCCGAGACCTTGAACGCCGCCATACTGTCCACATAAATTCTGAGTTTTAAGGGCGGTAGCGCAGAGGATAGCATGTCTGCATATGACGCTGAACGCCTGGGTTCGAGTCCTGGCGAGACCAACAGAAAACATTTTCAGCTGTGGTTTTCCCCTCCCAATGCTGGCAACATTTGTGAAGTACTATGCCATGTAAAACTTCTATCCAAAGAGGTGTCGCACTGCGACATGCCGTTTGTTTGCAATTTGCAAATCACTTGCCAGAATTTCCCTCGAGGCCACTGCAATGGCACAGACCTCGGAGCCATCGGTTGATGGAGTTCTCATCCTCCACAGCCTTCGCTCTCCATTCAATCCTCCCAGGAAAACGAATAGTGAATGCCCTCACTCCAGCCGACACTGGTGCCAGATAGTCGTAGATCCTCCTCAGTCTACCCTCCGCATTCATAACACCCAAAATCGAACTGTGGCCGCAACCATCCACCTTCAGCATGCCGATCTCCTTCAGCCTAAGCGCGACCTTGACGGCGCAGTTCCAATATCCGCCGATATAAGGTCTTACGCTCATAAAAGCCACATTTATTATTCGATTTTGCTGAAGTATGAGACAGTGAGTTGTGTTAGGCCCTTCGACATTCTTATTCAATTTAGCCCCGATCGGTCCAGATTTTGATATAGCTGCCATATAGACCGATCTCTCGATTTAAGGTCTTGGGCCCATAAAAGGCGCATTTATTGTCCGATTTTGCCAAAATTTGGGAAAGTGTGTTGCGTTATGCTCTTTGAAATCCTTCTTCAATTTAGCTCAAATCGGTCCAGATTTGGATATAGCTGCCATATAGACCGATCCGCCCATGTAAGGTCTTGGACCCATAAAAGGCGCAATTATTGTCCGATTTTGCCAAAATTTGGGAAAATGAGTTGTGTTAGGTCATTTGACATCTCTTTTCAATTTGGCCTAAATCGGTCCAGATTTGGATATAGCTGCCATATAGTTCGATCTCTCGATTTAAGGTCTTGGGCCCATAAAAGGCGCAATTATTGTCCGATTTTGCCAAAATTTGGGACAGTGAGTTGTGTTTGGCCCTTTAACATCCCTCTTCAATTTGGCCCAGAACATTCCAGATTTGGGTATAGCTGCCATATAGATCGATCTGTCGATTTAAGGTTTTGGGCCCATAAAAGGCGCATATCCATAGTTCGGCCCTGCCGAACTTAACGCCTTTTTACCTGTTTGATGATGTTCTCTCCAATATTAGAACCCAGGCGTTCGGCGTCACAGGCGGGCATGCAAACCTCTGCGTTACGGTGGCATCCCCAATTGTGTGCTCTCCAATTATTGACTTCAATCTGGTGTATCTGATACTATTCATTGTGAGATCAATGATTTCCTTCCATCCCTTGAAGTTATCGAAGATTGGAAATGTAGAAATTGCCTTAATACCTCTATTCCATATTGTAAGATTGGTTATTACTGCTTTTTAGATTCAGTCTGCATACAATTCGGGTGCATAGTTGTATTGGATAGTTATCGATATCATGCGATAGAAGATAATAAAAACCGATTAATAGTGATTTGCACTTTTTAAGCATTTACAAAACTTAAAGCTGTCTTACCCCTGCCGTTTCCTTCTGAGCTGTCCGGCAAATTCTTACTCTTATTTACTTCACAGCCTATGATGATGGTGTCCTGTTGATGCATGGCTCCCAGTGCGGCTTAAAACTCCTTTAAAAGAGTATTTCGAGTATGTGACGTATACCTATAGGCAGTAAGTTCCGTTCCTCGCTTCCCCACTTGCTACAGTGAAGTCTGCTATGGTAAAGAGGGGGCATAAGAAGACGTTAAGGTTTATAGATTAAAAAGTGGGATTAAAAACTATTTTGAGTCACCCTGTAAAACCTCTCTCTATAGCGAGAAGCTATATTATCGCTCTCCTACTCTGCAGAACTCTGTAAGCCTAATGATTGTTTTACCGCACATACCTTAAATTTTGAGGATTCAAATGTTAATCTCTAGCTCAATTACTCACAATCGACGATTTTTTTGCTGTTCTTCAAATTCAAAACAAAATCTCAAATATGTATGAAAACAAATTGTTATCAGTAGCTAAGCAGCAATGACACTGAAATACCAATCGGAAGTTTGTTGGAGGTTTAGTTAGGCTTTTTGAAATCGATTTCCTTAAAGTGCTGGTGCAAAATCATCATCGGAATAGTTTCAATTGAATTAAACAAGTGAAAGTACACCAAAAGTTAACGATTAAAAGTATATTCAAGACATAAATTATGGAAAAATATTTGAATTACGTAAGGCCTCATACCTTTAAAGTGTTTAAATACTCCTTTTTGGCTGTAGTTCTTGGATTTCTTCTGCAACAATTGAGTCATGCTGTCTCTGTGGTGGTGGAGGCCAAGGCATACGATCAACGTCAACGTTCAAAATTTCCAATGTCACAGTCCACACCGCAGATGTATGGTGCTGCTGCAAGATATTCCCAAATTGCGATAAACAATGAATGTAATTCCGAAGTGGGTAATCAGACGCACATATACACATTGAATGTGCCGTAAGTAAATATATATACTCGTATTGCGGTGAAATTTTGAGATGTTACATAAAAAGTGTACCTGTAAAAAACAACAAGTGAAAGCGGGCTAAGGCCCGGGAGATCGGTTTATGTTGGAGCTATATCAGGTTTTGGACCGATTTGGGCCGTTCTAAGCACAATTCTTGGAACTCATAACAGAACACTACATGCAAAATTTCCGCCCAATCGGACAAAAATTGCGGCTTGTAAGGGCTCAAGAAGTCAAATCGGGCGATCGGTTTATATGGGAGCCATACCAGGTTGTACACCGATTTAATCTGTACTTGGCACAGTTGTTGGAAGTTGTAGCGGAACACTATGTGCAAAATTTCAGCCAAATCGGATGAAAATTGTGGCTTCCAGGGGCTCAAGAAGTCAAATCGGGAGATCGGTTTATATGGGAGCTATATCAGGTTATAGACCGATTTGGACCGAATTGGGCACAGTTGCTGGAAGTCATAATAGAACACTATCTGCAAAATTAGAGCCAAATCGGGAAATAATTGCGGCTTTCAGGGGCTCAGGAAGGCAAATTGGGAGATCGGTTTATATGGGAGCTATATCAGGTTATAAACCGATTTAGATCGTACTTGGCACAGCTGTTGGAAGCATAACAGAACACTATGTGCGAAACTTCAGCCAAACCGGACAAAAATTGTGGCTTCCATGACTTACATCAATAAAAAGTATCTGTGCAAAATGTGAAGCAACTGGCTGTACGCGTTCGACCGCTATCGTGATTTCGACAGACATGGCTAGTTCGAATCAAAATTTTCAAACGATCAAGGATATACATATATTATAAGGTCCTAGATCAATATTTCGAGGTGTAACAAATGGAATGACTAGATTAGTATACCCCCATCCATGGGTATAACAAGTAAAAGCGTTAATCGGCAGGGCCAAATCTTACGTCCTCTCCACCATGAACCTCGTTTGTCAAGTCCTTAGGATAGTATCTCTTTATGGGCAAACAAAGTATAATAGACACAAATTACCATGCTATTGAAGGCATATCGACCAATTCGCACCATATTTGGTTTGGATATTGGAAACCATAATAGAAGTTATTGCGCAAAATTTCAGCCAAATCGTTTAAGAATTACGCCCTATTGGGGCTCAAGAAGTAATATCAGGAGATCGGTTATATATGAGCTATATCATGTAACTGATCGATTGAAACCATATTTGGCACACATGATGAAGGTCATAGGATCATCATTGTTCAAAATGTCAGGAAATCGGATAAGAATAGGCTCAAGAAGTATAATCGAGAGATTGTTTTATATATACAAGAACATGGACGCCCTATTGGGGCTCAAGAAGTAATATCAGGAGATCGGTTATATATGAGCTATATCATGTAACTGATCGATTGAAACCATATTTGGCACACATGATGAAGGTCATAGGATCATCATTGTTCAAAATGTCAGCCAAACCGGATAAGAATAGGCTCAAGAAGTATAATCGAGAGATTGTTTTATATATACTAAAACATGAACTTATGTTCATTATTTTTATACCCACTACCATAGGATAGGGGGTATTTTCATTTAGTCATTCCGTTTGCAACACATCGAAATATCAATTTCCGACCCTTCAAAGTACATATATTTCGGATCGTCGTAACATTCTAAGACGATTTAACGATGCCCGTGTGTCTGTCCGTCCATCTGTTGCAATCACTCGTTAGCTTTCAAAAATGTAAATATTGAGATGAAATTTGGCACAGATATGTTTTTCTGATGCACGTTGGTAAAATTCTTGAACGGGCCAAATCCGACCATATTTGAATATATCTGCTATATAGACCGATATGCCAATAAAGGGTCTAAAGCCCATAAAAGCTTAATTTTTTGTCCGATTTCGCTGAAAATTGAAACAGTGAGTAGCTTTAGGCCTCCTGATATCCGATCCAAATATGGTTCAGATCGGACGATATTTTAATATAGCTGCTGACTAAGGGTCTAAATTTCCTAAAAGCTTTATTTATTACCCGATTTCAGTGAAATTTGAAACAGTGGGGAGTTCTAGGCCTTCCGACATCCGATCCACATATGGTTCATAGATGGATAGGTGTATTAGAAATATTTTTGTCGCACCTTTCCATACAAGCGCGACCACTGTGCATGAGCATACATTTTAGAAGTCATAATAGAAGACATCATGTGAAAGCCCAAATCCGATAATTACCCTCCTTAAGAGCTAAAAAAGTTAAGTTGCCATATCGGTTTATATGGGAAAAGTATAAACATGGACCGATTTGGGCCAATTATAATTTGCAGTGACTATGACTTTTATGACATTTTTTGATTTGTAACTCACACAGCTTTTGACTGAAGAAACGGACCTTAGCATATATAGTGACAAAAAATAAGTAAATTTTATAAGCTTTTTAAATCGTTTAAAAAATTTGAAATCGGCTCAGAAATGCTTTCGCAAGCAACAAAATAAGAGAACAGATTCTGCCAAAATTTCAAAAAAAAAAAAATGTTACTCAAATTTCTTGGACACTATAAAAGATACCCCGCACGTTTAGGCCTGTTTTTGTAGGACTTTTTAAGCAAAAAATTAATATCGGACCAGAAATACGCGTTTGACAACCCGAACAAAATTCTGTAAGGCCGAGGTGACCAACATTGAAGGCACGCCAATGGGCCCCTGGGACTTCTAGAGCTGAAATTTTGCATATAAACTGCATAACACCTCAGCTATAACCATGTATAACTTAGTGAAGATATCTCTATCCGTTCCAACAGACTTATTTCCACATATTTCTTTCCCCATCCCACTGTGTGACTTCAGTATATTCCCATTCTAAAGTGGAGTTTATGCAAATTATTTTATTCGTCCCTCTAAAAATTTTTGCTTTTCCTCATCTCTTCCAGCAATGATGCAGTTGCTAACTATGCCGTTGTCAAAGTACTTGAAAAGACTCAGCGTTACACCAGAATCACTGTCTGTTGTCCTGGTTATGTTTTGGAGCGTAGTCTTGAAGGTGATGTTTGTTCCCCCGTTTGTGATGATTGCCGCAATGGCCATTGTGTGGGACCCAACGAGTGTGATTGCTTCGATGGATTTGTACGCAATGACAACGGGGACTGTGTATTCAGTTGCCCTCTGGGTTGTCTAAATGGCCGTTGTTATCTAGACGAAACCTGTAAATGTGATCCAGGTTATAAGCTGGATGAGACTCGTCGTTTCTGCCGTCCGATTTGCAGTAGGGGTTGTGGTTCAAATCTACTATTGAATTGTACCGAGCCCGAAGTTTGTAGCTGCATTAATGGTTATACCCTGACTGAGAGTGGTTGTAGGGCTACCTGTTCACCAGATTGTGGGCCGGGCGGTGAATGCAATGTCAATGGTGTTTGTGCATGTAAACATGGCTTTACCCTCAAGGAAGGGGTATGTCATGCCACCTGCTACCAGTGAGTATGAGTTTGGCTAAGACACTTATTAGTTAATATTGATATATGTGGACTTTTCTTTCAGATCTTGTGAAAATGGCATGTGCTACAGTCGCCATAGATGCATATGTAATCCTGGCTTTATTTATATGGAGAACACGGGAAATTGTGTTGAAAAACCTTGAAGATGCGTTTTATGTTATGTTTAGAAAATTAGGACAAATTTCTTGATTTTAAATAATAGTTGGCCTTAAAATAAAGATTTTAACTTTCTTTTAGTAACATAATATTTGATTCACAAATTTTCCATTTCATCGCGATTTTATAAATAAACTTCGTCAATCCGTTTCCTGATGATATTGATGTAAGACCCTTTTATGGTATATACATTCTCGAATGCCATAGAAATCTAAGACGATTCAAGGTCAAGTAATTAAAATCGACTCGCCGAAAACTTTCGATTAAGTCCTATATTCCAAAAAATAAAAAACCTTGTTTCAACATCCAATGTAAATTTTTATACCCTCCATCGTAGGATGGGGGTATACTAATTTCGTCATTCTGTTGGTAACACCTCGAAATATGCATTTGAGACCCCATATTGTATATATGTTCTTGATCGTCATGTCATTTTAAGTCGATCTAACCATGTCCGTCCGTCCGTCTGTCTGTCTGTCGAAAGAGTAAAGCTAGCCACTTAAAACTTTGCACAAATACTTTTTATTAGTGTAGGTCGGTTGGAATTGTAAATGGGCCAAATCGGTCCATGTTTTGATATAGCTGCCATATTAACCGATCTTGGGTTTTGACTTCTTAAGCCTCTAGAGGCCGCAAATCTCATCCGATTTGGCTGAAATTTTGCGCGTGGTATTTTGGTATCACTTCCCATAACTGTGCTTAGTATGGCGCAAATCGGTACATAACCTGATATAGCTTCCATATAAACGGATCTGGGATTTTGACTTCTTGAGCCTCTAGAGGGCGCAAATCTCATCCGATTTGGCTGAAATTTTGCACGTAGTGTTTTGGTATGACTTTTAACAGCTGTGTTAAGTATGGCCCAAATCGTTTCATAACCTGATATAGCTGCCATATAAACCGATCCTGGGTCTTCACTTCTTGAGCCTCTAGAGGGTGCAATTCTCGTCCGATTTGATTGAAATTTTGCACGTGGTGTTTAGGTATTACTTCCCACTACTGTGCTTAGTATGGCGCAAATCGGTACATAACCTGATATAGCTGCCATCTTAACCGATCTTGGTTCTTGACTTCTTGAGCCTCTAGAGGGCACAATTCTCGTCCGATTTAACTGAAATTTTGCAAATAGTCGTTTGATGTTACTTCCAACAACTGTGTTAAGTATGCTTCAAATCGGTTCATAACCTGATATAGCTGCCATATAAACCGATCTGGGGTCTTGACTTCTTGAGCTTTTAGAAGGCGCAATTCCTATCCGATTTGGCTGTAATTTTGCACGTGGTATTTTGGTATCACTTCCAACATTTATGCGAAGTATGGTCCAAATCGGTTAATAACCTGGTATATATGCCATATAAACCGATATTAACTTATTGAGCCGCCAGAGGGCGCAATTCTCATCCGTCCACCACCTTTTTACAGCCGAGTCCGAACGGCGTGCCCCTGTCCGACACCTCTATGGGCAGAAGCTTTTACATGGCTTTCAAGCCATTTTTATACCCACCACCATAGTATGGGGGTACACTCATCTAGTCGTTCCGTTTGTAACACCTCGAAATATTGATCTAGGATCGCATAAAGTATATATATTCTTGACCGTCTCGACATCCTGATTCGATATAGCAATGTCCGTCTGTCTGTCGAAATCACGATAGCTGTCGAAGAGCATCAAGCTAGACACTTGATATTTTGCACAGATACTTAGTATCGAGGTAGGCCATTGGAGAATGCAAATCGGCCATTTCTGTTCAGATTTGGATAAAGCTCCTATATAAACCAAACTGCCGATTTAACTTCTTGACCCCTGGATTCTTCAATTTTTGTCCGATTAGGCTGAAATTTGGAATATAGTGTTCTGTTACGATCTCCAACAATTGTGCCAAGTAAAGTTTAAATCGGTTTATAACCTAATAAATCTCCCATATAAACCGATCACAAAAATTCTAATTTTCTAAATTTTTTACCGCCACCATTACACATGAATTTTAAGGAATGTTGCCATAAATTCCATTTGTCCTTCATTAAAATCTGAGTAAAGATCTCTTTTTGAAATGCTCCCTAATATGGGAGCTTCATCAAATTTTTGACTAACTTGTCCTTGGGTTGGAATATACTTTTGCCATGGCTGCGTTTATTAATGCTGGTACTACCCCAAAAAATTTGGTGAGCATTTTCATCGAATCCAATCTGTAACTCATTTCCTGTTTGCTTCGCCTTTCTTAGAAGTGTATCAAATAATTACAAAAATTTACAGGAAAAATTGAAAACTTTTTGTCACCCTGTGTCTTGACAAATCTTTTGATTGCGTTTATTCGGATTTTCTTGGGAGAGAGAACATAAGGAAATCTCTGCCTGTAAAAGTTCAATGTTAATGCTAAGTATAAGCTCAAAACAAAATATTGAGCGCTAGTGAAGAAAAGCATACTTTGTTGTGAAAACTAAGACACAAGTCTTATCAACATCTAATGGAAAACACTGGACGACAAATTTTTTATGTAAATATGTGTTTCTAAACTTGTAATTCAATAATTATTATACCCTCCACAATAGGATGGGATTATTCTAATTTCGTCATTCTGTTTGTAACACCTCTAAATATGCGTCTAAGACCCCATAAAGTATACATATTCTTGATCGTCATATCGTTTTAAATCGATCTAGCCATGTCCGTCCGTCTGTCTGTCGAAATCACGCTAACTTTCGAAGGAGTAAAGCTAGCCGCTTGAAATTTTGCACAAATACTTTTTATTAGTGTAGGTCGGTTGGTATTGCAAATGGGCCAAATTGGTCCATGTTTTGATATAGCTGCCATATAAACCGATCTTGGGTCTTGACTTCTTGAGCCTCTAGAGGGCGCAATTCTCTTCCGATTTTATTGAAATTTTGCACGTAGTGTTTGGGCATCACTTCCAACAACTAAGCTAAGTATGGTTCAAATCGGTTCATAACCTGATATAGATGGCATATAAACCGATCTGGGGTCTTGGCTTCTTGATCCTCTAGAGGGCGCATTTCTCATCCGATTTGGCTGAATTTTTGCATGAGGTGTTTTCGTATCACTTCCAACAACTGTGCTAAGTATGGTTCAAATCGGTTCATAACTTGATATAGCTGCCATATAAACCGATCTCGGGTCTTGATTTCTTCAACTGTTTCAGACCGCAATTTTAATCCGATTTGGCTGTAATTTAACATATGTTGTTTTAGTATCACTTCCAACAACAGTGCTAAGTATGGTTCGAATCGGTTCGTAACCTGGTATAGCTGCTATATAAACCAATCTTGGATCTTGAGTTCTTGAGCCGCTAGGGAGCGCAGTTCTCATCCGATTTGGCTGAAATTTTGCACGAGGTTTTTTGTTATGACTTCTAACAATTGTGTTAAGTAGGGCGCAAATCGGTACATAGCTTATATAGCTGCCATATAAACCGATCTACGATAACGACTTCTTGAGCCCCTGGAACGAAATTCTTAGCCGAATGGACTGAAATATTACCCAATGACTTGTACAATGTTCAGCATTCAATTCATTTATGGTCCTATAATTTGATATAGTTCGAATAGCATAACAGTTCTTATTCGTTATCCTTTTTTTACCCAAAATGAATACAACGCATAGAACTAGATAAATGCGATCCATAGTGTAGGGTATATAAGATTCGGCCCGGCCGAACTTAGCTCACTCTTACTTGTTAATTCTCATTTTATTTGCTATAAAATAGGCCATGGAGACTATACCACAACACCAACTATGGTATAACGCGTTTCGACCATTGGTAAGGAGGTCATCTTCGGATATCTTAAGGAGTGAAAGTTTCAAGGGCCATACATTGGTAGGTTGTATTTATATCGAATTCATTGAGAAACCCCTTTATAATGTCAGTGCAAGTTGCAAATTTGCCCATGAACACTAAATCAAGGAACAGGGGCAAACTTCTCACATGACAATGACAGCTGTCCGATTCATGCTTAAGCTCAACAATAAGGGACCTCATTTTTACAGCCGAGTTCAAACGTCGTGCCGCAGTGCGACACCTCTTTGGGGAGAAGTTTTTACATGGCTTCTTTGCATGGCATAGTACCAAACAAGTGTCCCCAGAATTAGGAGGGCATAACCACTGCTAAAAAATTTTATACCTACCACCATAGGATGAGGGTATACTAATCTAGTCACCTCGTATATTTATCTAGGATCCCATAAAGTGTATATATTCTTGGTCGTCTCGCCATTCTGGGTCGATCTAGCCATGACCGTCCATCTGTCGAAATCATGATAGCAGTCGAATGGGTAGAACAAGCCGCTTGATATTTTGTACAGATATTTTATCTTGATGTAGGTTGTTGGGGATTGCAAATGCACTATATCGGTTCAGCTTTGCATATGGCTCCCATATAAACCGATCTCTCGATTTGACTTCTTGAACCCCTGGAAGCCACAAGTTTCGTCCGATTTGGCTTGAATTTTGCACAAATTGTTCTGTTATGACTTTCAATATCTGAGTCAAGTACAGTCCAAATCGGTCAAAAACCTGATATAGCTCCCATATAAACCGATCTCCAGATTTGATTTCTAGAGGCCCTGGAATCCGCAATTTTTCTCCAATTTGGCTGAAATTTTGCACATAGTGTTCCGCTATGACTTTCAACAACCGTGCAGAGTACGGTCTAAATCGGTCAAGAACCTGATATAGCTCCCATATAAACCGATCTCCCGATTTGACTTCTTGAGCCACTGAAAGCCGCAATTTTTGTCCGAGTTGGCTAAAATTTTACACATGCTGTTCTCTTATGACTTTCACTAACTGTGTCAAATGCGGTACAAATCGCTCAGTAACCTGATATAGCTCCCATATAAACCGATTTTCAGATTTGACTTTTTGAGCCCCTGGAAGCCTCCTTTTTCATCCAATTGGGCTGAAATTTTGAACTTAGGGTTCTGTTATAGCTTCCAACAACTGCGCCAAGTATGGTCCAAATCAGTCTATAACCTGATATAGCTCCCATATAAACCGATCTCCCGAATTGACTTCTTGAGCCCCTGGAAGCCTCAATTTTTATCCGAGTTGGGTGAAATTTTTTACCTTGCGTTCTGTTATGACTACCAAAAACTGTGCCAAGTACGATCCACATCGATAAAAAACCTAATATCGCTCCCATATAAACCGATCTACCGATTTGACTTCTTGAGCGCCTCTCTGTTACACCTTTTTTAATTTTTTTGATTTCAATCTTTGTTGACTAGTGTATTTTTCATGCTCAAAGTCTGAGAGATATTGGCAAAATCTTTTTTCTTTAGTTTTTTTGTTTTTATAAATACATCTCCCATCATATGGTGCAAATTTTGTCTGTACTTAGTTTTAATCGAACCCTACAAATGTGTACTCGCGCTAATAGAATAATATCCCTTCCTATTGGCAGAATAATGCCGAAACAGCTAAAAATTTCACAATACTGTGTATTGATAATTCTATTGGAGAATATGTTTTGCGTGGCAATTGAAATCTCATCTGTTGGAAGCGAAGCAAGGGTTGCTACCGAAAATGACATCAGTCAAGGGAATCAATTTTACAATGCCTCAGGCTTGAAATCACTAGCCTTGTATGTTCTTCCACCAGGAAGCACCCAATGGCGAGATGGAAAACAGGTTTTTTCGGAAGTCCCAAAAGAGGAGTGTGGTACCAATGGAGATCATATGATTTTGATATATGTGCCGTAAGTGGAAGAAGTAAAAGCGTGCTAAGTTTGGTCGGGTTGAATCTTATATACCCTGTTAGAAGTCATAGAAAAATAGCACCTAAAATTTCAGACAAATCGAGTAAAAACAGCGCCCTCTAGCGGCTCAGAGTACAAAATTGGGAGATAGGTTTATATGGCAGCTATATCAGGTGATTAACCGATTTAGACCATACTTGGCACAGTTGTTGGAAGACATAATGTAAAGACATAAGTAAAATTTCAACCACAATGGACAAGTATTGCGCCCTCTAGAAGCTCAAGAATTCAAACCGGAAGATCGGTTTAAATGGCGGCTTTATCAAGTTATGGACTAATTTACATTGATTAAGACCAAGTATGGTCTAGATCGGTCCATAACCTGATATAGGTAACATATAAACCGATGTCCCAATTTAACTTTCTGGGCCTTTAGAGGGCGCAATTATTACTCGATTTTCCCGAAATTTTGTAGATGGCATTTTTTCAGCCATGACTAGTACGGGCAACTTTCTGGACCTCTAGAGGGCGCAATTTTTCCTCGATTTTCCTGAAATTTTGTAAATGGTATTTTTTCAAACCATGACAAGTACGGGCCATATCGGTCAATGAATAGATATAGCTCTTAATATTTGAAAAAAAAAATCATTCGAAGAAGTTGACAAATGCGATCCAGGGTTCGGCCCGGCCGAACTTAGCACGCTTTTGAATGTTTTTGTTATTTTATTTAATTTTAAGTTTTTTATGATTTCAAGTTTTTTTCTGATATATTTTTTATTCTCTTTTTCCCCTTAGCACCGAAGCAGTTGACAAATATTCTTGGGTCACCCGTATGACCGATGAAAAAACGCAAAAAGTAACTCCCATTAAAGTATGCTGCCCGGGCTATGGCCTATTGCGTTGGCGTGGTGAACGCCGTTGTGTGCCTGTGTGTAAAAAATGCCGTAATGGCCAATGTGTGTCGCCTGACGTCTGCGAGTGTTACAACGAATTTGTTCGCACCGATAATGGTGATTGTGTGTTCTCTTGTCCTTTGGGTTGTCTCAACGGCCGTTGCTATTTGGATGGCAGCTGCGAATGTGATCCTGGCTATAAGTTGGATGAGACCCGTCAATATTGTCGTCCTATATGCAGCAAGGGTTGTGGTACTGATCCTTTACTCAATTGCACTGCCCCAGAAGTCTGTGGATGTATACAAGGATTTACCCTTAGCGATTCAGGGTGTAAGCCTCTCTGTGAGCCCGAATGTGGACCGGGTGGTGTATGTCAAGAAATCGGATTTAAACCTCTATGTGCGTGCCATGCAGGTTATGGTCTAAAGGATGGTGTTTGTCAGGCTGATTGTTATCAGTAAGTTGTAATGTCGAGTGGGACGAAAATCGTTTTTATTTCATTTATGCTTTCTCTACTTCTAGATCCTGTGCCAATGGAATTTGCTATAACCGCAATAGATGCATTTGCAATCCTGGTTTTGTCTACCATGAGCGTACCAGAAACTGTATACCCGTGTAGAGGAGGTAGATAGCAGCTGTTATATAGTTTAGATAAAAATTTTAGATTTTAAAATATTATATGAAATTTTGTTCAATGTATTGCCCAAAAAGTAATTGCGGATTTTTCATATAGTCGACGTTGACAATAAACTTCTCTGTTTTTAAACACTATTGATTTATGATGTGTTATTTTATACCCACCACCATAGGATGGGGGTATACTAATCTAGTTTTTCTGAAATATTGATTTAGGACCCAATAAAGTATATATATACTCGTGATCGTCTCGACAGCCTGACTCAATCTAGCCATGTCCGTCCGTCGGTCGATATCACGATAGAGGTCGAACGCATAGAGCTAGCGGCTTAAAATTTTTCACAGATACTTAATATTGATGTAGGTCGTTGGGGATTGCAAATGGGCCATATCGGTTCAGATTTGGATATAGCTCCCATATTAACCGATCTTTCGATTTGACTTCTTTAGCCTCAGGAACTGTGCCAAGTACGGTCCAAAGCCTGAGCCCTTTAGTGGTTTAGAAAGTCAAACTGGGAGATCGGTTTATATGGCAGCTATATCAAGTTATCAATCGAGAAAGGAGAAAGGAACTCTCTTTGTGGTTGGCATTGATCAAGACTCCGTGACGAGTTTGGCTAAGACTAAAGGCATGGCGCACTACGGGAGCAAAGCTGTCTTTTTCAAGATTGGGAAGACTAGGATAGGCAGATATTTTCATTCTGCGACACCAGGCCGTGCAGTGGCAGGTGACTCAACAGCGCCCAACAAACAGGGGGCCGACAACGAGACAATCTCGGCATCTCTCAATATTGGAAAGACTAGAAGAAGCAATGATCCTAATATCAGGCAGTGCAGTGGCGAGAGATCCAACACAGCCTAACAAACAGGAACCCGATGACGGACCCATCACCGACTTAAAGATTCGGAATACTGGAATAGGTAAAGATCCTTATATTGAAACATTAGGTAACGCAGCTACAGGAGACTCAATGCAACCCAACGAACAGGCAGTCGATGATGGTACCATCACCTACTCCCAAGAAGCCTATTTACATAAGATTTGGAAGGCTAAGATGCTAGTATTGAAACACTAAGGCAGAACAGGAAATGGAAACCCAATGAAGCTTAACGAATAGGGACCCGACGATGGAACCATTACCGACTTTATAAAAAGTCGGAAGACTAGACTGGGCAATGAACCTAAAACGATGACATCAGGCAGTGCAGTGACAGGAAAGTCAATGCAGTCTAAAGAACAGGGAGCAGACGATGAGATTATCACCTACGTCCAAGATGCCCATTTACTGGAGGACCAATGATTGAGGTAATCCAGATCAACCTCCACCGGAGCGAGACTGCTACACACGCTCTGATGGAGAAAATCAGCAAGGACAAGATTCATATTGCCTTAACTCAGGAGTCATGGACGACCCGGAACAAAGTCTCTGGACTAAACCATATCAACTACCAATTATTCTATGCTATCACTGGTACTTGGCCGAGGACCTGCGTTATTTGTCATGGTGAATTATTGGGTTGCCCAAAAAGTAATTGCGGATTTTTTAAAAGAAAGTAAATGCATTTTTAATAATACTTAGAATAAACTTTAATCAAATATACTTTTTTTACACTTTTTTTCTAAAGCAAGCTAAAAGTAACAGCTGATAACTGACAAAAGAAAGAATGCAATTGCAGAGTCACAAGCTGTGAAAAAATTTGTCAACGCCGACTATATGAAAAATCCGCAATTACTTTTTGGGCAACTAATATTTATTTTCCCCAGAGTTGTCAACGTCGGATGCAGCGGTGGTGAGACAGGGAGACGGTGGAGCATAACTGGCATCACTTTATCTGCCTTTCGACTCTCCGACACCGCCACCAACGTTGGAGCTGCAACGGCTGGTGGGGAAAGCAAAACAGACAGGAAACGAGGTGCCACTAGGGTGCGATGCGAACTCTCACCACATTTCGTGGGGTAGCACCAACACTAATAAGCGGGGCCAAGCCCTGACAGAGTTCTTGAATACTAACGACCTAATAACACTTGATATTGGTAATACCACTACCTTTGTTAATAGGATTAGGGAGGAGGAATTAGATGTGACAATATGTTCCGAAAATCTGATCGATGAAGTTCAGGATTGGAGGGTCTCCATGGAACACTCTTTCTCTGACCATCGCTACATTAGGTTTAGAATATCACAGCCAGCGCCGATTTCGATAAGCTTCCGGAAGAAGTTGAAGACCAATTCGGAAGGCTACTCAGAAGAAGACTTGGGCAAGATAATTTAGATTGTCCAAGCATAGAAGAGATTGACGAGCATGTCAACAGGATTACGACTGTATTGGTGGGATCCTTCGAAAATAGTTGTCCTCTTCGGGAAAGGAAGTCAGCTCAAGAAAAACCCAGGATGACCGGAGAGATTCGCAATATTGGGAAAGAGGTCCGCAGACTTTTTAACAGAGCACGTCCTAAAAAAGCGTTACACAGTGGGCCAAATGGCAAAAAAATTGGAAATAAGTCTACAACTTTTTATCTGTTGATTTTAGCCATACAAAATGTTCTAGACATTTGTAGAGGAGGACATAGGCTTTCAGAAAAGTGCTGTTGTTGGTCCATATCTTTAATACAGGGTGAGCTACAGGGTGTGAAAGTTGACCACTTTTGACTTCTCCAAGCTTCTGGGGGCCATAACTTTTGATCTACTCAACCGATTTACATGATTTAGGACTCTAGAGAAAGAGCTTGACAAGATCTAAAAAACTTATGCATAAAGTACCATGCCATCGTGTACTGTTAAGGAGTTATGAATTGTTTAATTTTAAAATATGAAAATTTGGCCTTGGTTTTTTTCAGTGTTTTTTTAATAACTCCGTCAATTTTAAAGCTATAAACTTCATACTTCACACAAATTATGCCAGCATATGTGTGCATAAAATACAAAAGGAATCACGTGAATATCTTTGGCGGTTTAAAAATGGCATCGTTTTCAATATGAAAAATATTTTTTTTGTCAAAAAATTGCAAAATTTTTCAAAAAAGATACTCCCATTTCCTTTAAGTTTTCGCAAACTTTGGCCGTCAAAGCATTATCATTTCTTTCCATTTTCACAAAGTCGAGGTATTAAGAAAAGTTTTAAGTGCTAATTTGGCTAATTTCGATATCAAACAACACCGTTATCTTAAGACCAAAATGGCCAATTTTTTTACTAAACTTCAAAAGTTTCTCACTGGAAAAAAAGTTCCACGGGGATTTTTTCGCTTTTTTTGAACTTAAATGAAAGCTTAAAATGTTCCCAACATTTTAAGGTATGTCTCGCCATATCCTAGCCATAAATGAGATCGTAGCGATCAAAATACTGAAAAAAGTCAATTTTCAAGTAGTGCTATATTCATTGCTAAAAAACAAGTATTACGTCACATTTTATTGCAAAGATGTTAAATAAACTTTTATTTGGTAACACTTCTTCTACAAAACACAAAAAGAATCATGGAAATATCTCTATTCTATTCCATTTTATGGAACCGGCAATAAAAAAGTCAATTTTTCAAAAAAGTCGAATTTCCCAAATTTTGTTTTTGTTGTCCTAATTGCACATGACACACTATAGCCATATTTACGCAACATACCTTATCGTAAAGGAAATTTTCATACCTTTCCAACGATGTATAAAACATTTCTCAACTCGGATTCTATCTACTCTAAAATTCATTTACACTTCATTAAACTCTATATAAAAATGTCTATTTGTGAAATGGAACCTTATATGGGGCCTACACTAAAACATTGATAGATTTGCCCAGGGTTTACAATACAAATGTGTTAGAATAAAAAAAAAGGTCTCCTGCCAAAGTTTAAAAAAATTGGAATAAAAATATGTGTTTTAGAGCGAAAACACTTCGCATCGGCGTGCGTTTGTATAGTACCTACATCTATTTTTAATGTAAGCTGATGATTTTTGAATAAAAAGTAACCTAGAAATATACCTGCATATATATATATATTTGTGTTAAGATTTGATGCAGACAAATGTTACCTGTTTCGCTATGTCGAAT
This sequence comes from Stomoxys calcitrans, assembly GCF_963082655.1. Taxonomy (NCBI): domain Eukaryota; kingdom Metazoa; phylum Arthropoda; class Insecta; order Diptera; family Muscidae; genus Stomoxys; species Stomoxys calcitrans. Next base: position 190,361,014 of record NC_081554.1, on the reverse strand, counting down.
TCCCAGGAAATCCACCGTATCAATGAATGTGAAAAAACCTACCCATAAAAAATTCATTGTCATTTTTTTTAACCAAATTCGAGTCCAGGTAAATAATTATAGAAGAGTAAGTAAAAAGAGGCACTTTGGACCCCTTTTTACGATTGCGTCTGATACCTGAAATGGGTCATTAATTGTGAATATATTGCATAAATATTTGAACAAAATCCAAATTTTCTTCATTATATTTTGTAGAGGCGTAAAGGACATTTATAAGTTATGGAAGTCATACTGAAGTATTCCACTCTTTCGAAAATTGTATGGGACATCAAAAATGATTCCAAATCATACACGGAGTCATTTAAGGAACTTGTTTACACTTTGGACCACATATATGGAATAAGGCTAAATAAAGACGCTTTAGACAAACTTGAAAAATTCTACAAATCATTTGAGAGAAGGTTGCCAGAATGTTCATTCGCAAAAATCAAGTTTTTCAAAATGTATGAGAAGTGGCTGAAATCGGATCTACTTATTGAAATTAAACCGCTGATTCCCGGCCGGCCTAGCAAAGCATACGACGAAGTTACGGAGAAAACCAAAAAGAAAAAACAAGAGGAACTATTGGCGGCACATCCGCCAAATTTAATAAAAGATACGTTCAAAACAGCATTGTTAAAAACACAACCAAAAAATGTTGGACGAATTGTCGATGTTTTACCATTAGCATCTCCGAAAAGGGTAAAGAGAATGGTAGAAAGTATTCCAACTCCAAAATCGACTACAGAATTCACGGAGGAAGATGCACTGGCCCTGATTTTGAACCTAGGCCTCTCAAGAAACAAATACTCAACAATGAGGAAGGCTCTTCGTGAAAAAGGATGGGGTTGTTTACCCTCAAAACATAAATTGTACAACACCAGGACGAAAATGGTGCCATCAAATATATACGTGGACGAATTAAAAGCAAGAGTGAAACTTGCTGATCTTGTTGAAAATACAGCTGTTAGAATTATTTCTAATTTTACTGAAGAACAGTTGAACACATGTAATAATTCCGAAGTGGTTTTGATCAGCAAATGGGGTTGTGATGGATCATCTGGATTTTCCGAATATAAGCAACAAACAGAAATAGATACCAACTTCGCATCAATTTTCATGGCATCATTAGTACCATTGAGAATGAGATTGTACAAGGACCAATCTTCATCATCGAAAGAAAATGCATTTCAAGATATATGGATAAATAGAACACCTGGGTCAAAATATTTATGTCGCCCAATTCGGTTTGAGTATACAAAGGAAGACCGGAACACAACACGATCTTTGGTGAACGAAATAAAGGAAGAAATTGCTGCATTACCCATGATTGTTATAAACCAATTGGGAAGAAATATAAAAGTTTCGTTTCAACTACAACTCACTATGATCGATGGAAAGGTGGCAAACGCATTAACTGGCGTTATGTCCAATTGGAGATGCAATATTTGTGGCAAGAAGAATGGGCAATTCGAGGACAAGTCTGATGAAAATTTAGTAAACGAAAATGCGCTCAATTTCGGTATTTCGCCCCTGCACTGTAGAATTCGATTCATGGAGTATTGTTTGCATTTATCGTATGCTTTTTTATTTTGCTTTTTTATTTTGGGAGTAGCTAATATACATATAAACGCACGCCGATGCGAAGTGTTTTCGCTCTAAAACACATATTTTTATTCCAATTTTTTTAAACTTTGGCAGGAGACCTTTTTTTATTCTAACACATTTGTATTGTAAACCCTGGGCAAATCTATCAATGTTTTAGTGTAGGCCCCATATAAGGTTCCATTTCACAAATAGACATTTTTATATAGAGTTTAATGAAGTGTAAATGAATTTTAGAGTAGATAGAATCCGAGTTGAGAAATGTTTTATACATCGTTGGAAAGGTATGAAAATTTCCTTTACGATAAGGTATGTTGCGTAAATATGGCTATAGTGTGTCATGTGCAATTAGGACAACAAAAACAAAATTTGGGAAATTCGACTTTTTTGAAAAATTGACTTTTTTATTGCCGGTTCCATAAAATGGAATAGAATAGAGATATTTCCATGATTCTTTTTGTGTTTTGTAGAAGAAGTGTTACCAAATAAAAGTTTATTTAACATCTTTGCAATAAAATGTGACGTAATACTTGTTTTTTAGCAATGAATATAGCACTACTTGAAAATTGACTTTTTTCAGTATTTTGATCGCTACGATCTCATTTATGGCTAGGATATGGCGAGACATACCTTAAAATGTTGGGAACATTTTAAGCTTTCATTTAAGTTCAAAAAAAGCGAAAAAATCCCCGTGGAACTTTTTTTCCAGTGAGAAACTTTTGAAGTTTAGTAAAAAAATTGGCCATTTTGGTCTTAAGATAACGGTGTTGTTTGATATCGAAATTAGCCAAATTAGCACTTAAAACTTTTCTTAATACCTCGACTTTGTGAAAATGGAAAGAAATGATAATGCTTTGACGGCCAAAGTTTGCGAAAACTTAAAGGAAATGGGAGTATCTTTTTTGAAAAATTTTGCAATTTTTTGACAAAAAAAATATTTTTCATATTGAAAACGATGCCATTTTTAAACCGCCAAAGATATTCACGTGATTCCTTTTGTATTTTATGCACACATATGCTGGCATAATTTGTGTGAAGTATGAAGTTTATAGCTTTAAAATTGACGGAGTTATTAAAAAAACACTGAAAAAAACCAAGGCCAAATTTTCATATTTTAAAATTAAACAATTCATAACTCCTTAACAGTACACGATGGCATGGTACTTTATGCATAAGTTTTTTAGATCTTGTCAAGCTCTTTCTCTAGAGTCCTAAATCATGTAAATCGGTTGAGTAGATCAAAAGTTATGGCCCCCAGAAGCTTGGAGAAGTCAAAAGTGGTCAACTTTCACACCCTGTTGCTCACCCTGTATTAAAGATATGGACCAACAACAGCACTTTTCTGAAAGCCTATGTCCTCCTCTACAAATGTCTAGAACATTTTGTATGGCTAAAATCAACAGATAAAAAGTTGTAGACTTATTTCCAATTTTTTTGCCATTTGGCCCACTGTGCGTTAGTTTATTGGGATGTGTATTGGGATGTGTGGCAACAACTCGGCGCGTAGAGAAAAATTATCAACTAAATTTATTTTATTTTTAACAGAATCCATGGTGGTGGGTTTGGTTTTTTATAACTTTTAATTAAAAATTAAATGAATATCTTTCTATAATGCCCACACGTGCTTCACAATTCCTAGTATACTCGTTGTAAATGTAGTCCGAGTAGCAATGGCAGGTATGGCGATTATAGCAAATGCCATTGGCGCAAGTCCTAGAAAAGAAGAGTTGAAAAATTCTACATAATCACCTAAATCACCATCACCACTTACTGATAACAATCGCTCTCACAAACTCCCTTTCGTAACTTATAGCCTGGATAGCATGCGCACTTGCTAGTGAGGCCAAATGCTTTACACTCTCCTCCAGGTCCGCAATCGGGATTACATTGTGGCTTGCAAATGCCATCGACCATAGAGAATCCTTCGATACAGTCACAAACTCTCGGAGATATGCACTTCATTCTGGGATCGTGGCCACAGCCGTCGGCACAAATGGGGAGACAAAATTTCTTTGTCTTATCCAATTGATAGCCTTCATAGCATGAACAGCCTTTCAGCAAATCACAATACCCATGATAACAACCCAAAGGACAGACACTAGTGCAAACACCTTCAGGGTTTCTCTCAAAATCACTATAACATTTGCACACATCAGGCGCCATACATTCGCCTTGGCCACAACGGTTACAGAAGGGTAGACAGGAATTGGTTCCCGAATATTGGTAGATGGAATAGCCGGGGCTACATATACGAATAGCGGATACCTGTTGTGTCAAATCGTATGTCAAACGTTCCTTCCAAGTGTACTTGTTTATGGAGTCGGTCCTGGGGGAACATTTTGAAAAAAAAAACGGAAATATTTTTTAAATGGTTATCATATATTAGGCAACTTTCCGTAAACATACCGCACATACATTAGCTGCGTATGATCTCTGCTGGGACCACATTCTACCTTCTCAATTCGCTTTTTAGTTTGTCGCTTCTGTCGACTTTTATTAGGGATTGTTGGAGCATATTCTAAAGAAACATTTTTCAAATTACCTCCATCAAACTGATTTCGTACATTATCATCCTTCCAATCTAGTCTTTCTTCTCCAACATAGGTAATATTGTTAATTGATTTTTCTACAGCCGTACACGAAATAAGATTGAATAGCAGAGCAGAAAATCCAAAATAAATTGCCAATATTGAACGAGACAATAAATGTTTCATATTAGTGGCTTAAGGTTAAAGAGGTTTCATTAAAACTGAACCACACTACACTTGGATGAGTGCCTGTAAAATAAGCCTTTTGTGCCTAGCGAACTAAAATTATGATAAATCACGTTTGGTATGAAAATGAAGTGTGCCTCTGAAAACTCATTTAGTAGTAAATGCACAGAATAACAACAATTTTTAGTTTTTATACCCTCCACCATAAGATGGGGGGTATACTAATTTCGTCATTCTGTTTGTAACTACTCGAAATATTCGTCTGAGACCCCATAAAGTATATATTCATTCTTGATCGTCGTGACATTTTATGTCGATCTAGCCATGTCCGTCCGTCTGTCCGTCCGTCCGTCCGTCCGTCTGTCTGTCGAAAGCACGCTAACTTCCGAAGGAGTAAAGCTAGCCGCTTGAAATTTTGCACAAATACTTCTTATTAGTGTAGATCGTTGGTATTGTAAATGGGCCATATCGGTCCATGTTTTGATATAGCTGCCATATAAACCGATCTGGGGTCTTGACTTCTTGAGCCTGTAGAGTGCGCAATTCTTATCCGATTGGAATGAAATTTTGCATGACGTGTTTTGCTATGATATCCAACAACTGTGCCAAGTATGGTTCAAATCGGTCCATAACCTGATATAGCTGCCATATAAACCGATCTTGGGTCTTGACTTCTTGAGCCTCTGGCGTGCGCAATTCTTATCCGATCAGAATGAAATTTTGCACGACGAGTTTTGTTTTGATATACAACAACTGTGCCAAGTATGGTTCAAATCGGTTCATAACCTGATATAGCTGCCATATAAACAGATCTTGGGTCTTGACTTCTTGAGCCTCTAGAGTGCGCAATTCTTATCCGATTTAAATGAAATTTTGCACGACGTGTTTTCTTATTATATCCAACAACAGTGCCAAGAATGGTTTAAATCGGTCCATAACCTGATATAGCTACCATATAAACCGATCTTGGGTCTTGACTTCTTGACCCTCTAGAGGGCGCAATTCTTATCCGATTGGAATGGAATTTCGCACGACTTGTTTTGTTATGATACCCAACAACTGTGCCAAGTATGGTTCAAATCGGTCCATAACCTGATATAGCTACCATATAAACCGATCTTGGGTCTTGACTTCTTGACCCTCTAGAGGGCGCAATTCTTATCCGATTGGAATGGAATTTCGCACGACGTGTTTTGTTATGATACCCAACAACTGTGCCAAGTATGGTTTAAATCGGTTCATAACCTGTTATAGCTGTCATATAAACAGATCTGGGGATTTGATTTCTTGAGCTTCTAGAGGGCGCAATTCCTATCCGATTTGGCTGAAATTTTGCATGACGTATTTTATTTTTACTTTCAACAACTGTGTCAAATAAGGTTCAAATCGGTTCATAGCCTGATATAGCTGCCATATAAACCGATCTGGGATCTTGACTTCTTGACCCCTAGAGGTCGCAATTATTATCCGATATGCCTGAAATTTTGTACGATGGATCCTCTCATGACCATCAACAAACGTTGTTTATTATGGTCTGAATCGGTCTATAGCCCGATACAGATCCCATTTAAATCGTTCTCTCTATTTTACTTCATGAGCCCCAATGGGCGCAATTCTTATACGAATTGGCTGAAATTTTACACAGGTCTCCAACATATAATTTAATTGTGGTCCGAACCGGACCATATCTTGATATAGTTTTAATAGCAGAGCAACTCTTTTCTTATATCCTTTTTTGCCTAAGAAGAGATGCCGGGAAAAGAACTCGACAAATGCGATCCATGGTGGAGGGTATATAAAATTCGGCCCGGCCGAACTTAGCCCGCTTTTACTTGTTTTTTAAGTAAAATTGCCACAATAGACGAAGATAACTGAATCCAAGCAAAAAGTTATTCTGAGCCGACCCATTTACTTTTCAACGCGTCTATCTCTCTCCCTTCTTCTTATCTAGGTTATGGTAAAATGGTCTAAGTTATTATACCCTATACCAAAGCAGTAACGTGGGATATAAAATGGGCAAACACGATTTTCCTGTAATTATCACAGAATATTAGAGTTTGACTCAAGGTGAAAATAGGATACTGCTTCTTTTGATAACCGAGGTGAAGTCTCAGTAGTTAGTAGAACACTTTCATAAAGGACGGTTTATTAAACATAGTATTTTCCAAGGACAGGGTAACTTTTGTACCGCTTCCCAAAGCAAAAAATTAATTATTACTCTTTCTGTTTATTACACTTTCCAAGAGGAAAGGGTAGTTTTACTGCCCCTTACCGAGGGTAGTTTTATACACTTTCCCAAAAAAGGGTTATTTTATTGCCCTTTCCCAAAGGATAGGTTACTTTTATTACCCATTTTCAAAAAAGGTTAGTTTTATTATTCTTTCCCAAAGGAAAGGGTAGTTTTATTACCCAAAAAAGGATAGATTTATTTTTTCAGGAAAGGGTAGCTTTATTACTATTTCCCAAAGAAAATGGTAGTTTTATTATCCTTTCCCAAAGGAATGGATAGTTCTATTACACTTCTCCACAGGAATGGGTAGTTTTATTACCCTTTCCCAAAGGAATGAGTTGCTTTTATACCCTTTCCCAAAGAAAAGGGTAGTTTTATTACCTCTTCCTAAAGGAATGGGTAGTTCTATTACCCTTTCCCAAAGGAAATGGTACTTTTATTAACCTATCCCAAAGGAAAAGGTAGTTTTTTTACCCTTTATCAAAGGAACGGTTAGTTTTATTCCCCTTTACCAAAGGAAAGGGTAGTTTTGTTACCCTTTACCAAAGCAAGAGTAGTTTTAAAGGGTGATTTTTTTGAGGTTAGGATTTTCATGCATTGGTATTTGACAGATCACGTGGGATTTCAGACATGGTGTCAAAGAGAAAGATGCTCAGTATGCTTTGACATTTCATCATGAATAGACTTACTAACGAGCAACGCTTGCAAATCATTGAATTTTATTACCAAAATCAGTGTTCGGTTCGAAATGTGTTCAAATTTTGACAAATTTTGTTCAGCGATGAGGCTCATTTCTGGTTGAATGGCTACGTAAATAAGCAAAATTGCCGCATTTGGAGTGAAGAGCAACCAGAAGCCGTTCAAGAACTGCCCATGCATCCCGAAAAATGCACTGTTTGGTGTGGTTTGTACGCTGGTGGAATCATTGGACCGTATTTTTTCAAAGATGCTGTTGGACGCAACGTTACGGTGAATGAACACATTTCGAACCGAACACTGATTTTGGTAATAAAATTCAATGATTTGCAAGCGTTGCTCGTTAGTAAGTCTATTCATGATGAAATGTCAAAGCATACTGAGCATCTTTCTCTTTGACACCATGTCTGAAATCCCACGTGATCTGTCAAATACTAATGCATGAAAATCCTAACCTCAAAAAAATCACCCTTTATTACCTTTTCCCAAAGAAATGTGTAGTTTTATTATCCCTTCCCAAAAGAAATGGTAGTTTAATTACTCTTGCCAAAGGATAGGGAAGCTTTTCAACCCTTTCCCGAATAAAAAGGTAGATCTTTTACCATTTCCCAAAGGAAGGGGTAGTTTTATTACCTTTCCCAAAGAAATTGGGAGTTTTATTACCCTTTCCCAACGGAAAGGGTAGTTTTATTACCCCTTTGCCAACGGAAAGGGTAGTTTTATTACCCTTTCCCAACGGAAAGGGTAGTTTTATTACCCTTTCCAAAAGGAAATTGTAGTTTTATTACCCTTTCCCAAAGAAAATGGTACTTTCATTACCCTCTCCCAAAGGAAAGGGTAGTTTTATGCCCTTTCTCAAAGAAACGGGTAGTTTTATTCCTCTTAACCAAAGGAAAGGGTAGTTTTATTACCCTTTCCCAAATCAAATGGTCGTTTTATTTCCTTTTCCCAAAGCAAACGCTCGTTTTTACCCTTTCCCAAAGGAATGGGTGGTTTTATTACCCGTTCCCAAAGAAAAGGGTAGTTTTATTACCCCTTCCCAACGGAAAGGGTAGTTTTATTATCCTTTTTCAAAGGAAATTGTAGTTTTATTACCCTTTCCCAAAGAAAATGGTACTTTCATTACCCTCTCCCAAAGGAAATTATAGTTTTATATCCTTTCTCAAAGGAACGGGTAGTTTTATTCTTCTTTACCAAAGGAAAGGGTAGTTTTATTACCTTTTCCCAAAGCAAACGATCGTTTTATTTCCCTTTTTCAAAGCAAACGGTCTTTTTATTACCCTTTCCGAAAGGGATGGGTGGTTTTACTACCCGTTCCCAAGCAAAAGGGTAGTTTTATTACCCTTTCCCAAAGGAAAGGTTAGTTTTATTACCCTTTCCCAAAGGAAATGGCACTTTTATTACCCTATCCCAAAGGAGAGGTAGTTTTTTACCTTTTCCCAAAGAAACGGGTAGTTTTATCCCCCTTTAATAAAAGGGAAGGGTAGCCTTGTTACCCTTTCCCAAAGCAAACTGTCGTTTTATTACCCTTTCTCAAAGGAATGGGTAGTTTTATTACCCGTTCCCAAAGAAAAGGGTACTTCTATTACCCTTTCCCAAAAGAAATGGAAGCTTTTATACCCTTTCCCAAAGCAAAGGTAATAAAGCTAACATTTTCTTCGGGATCGGGTAATTCCCATGCCTTTGGAAAAGGAAAAGGGTCGCTTTTATATCCTTTCTCAAATGAAAGGCTAGTTTTATTACACTTTCCCAACGGAAAGGATAGTTTTATTACCCTTTCCCAAAGGAAAAGGTGCTTTTATTACCCAAAGGAGCGGGTAGTTTTTTCCCCTTTACCAAAGGAAAGGGTAGTTTTGTTACCATTTCCCAAAATAAAGGGTAGTTTTGTTACCCTTTCCCAAAGAGCGAGGACAGTTTTGATACCCTTCCTCAAAGGAAAGGTTAAATTTGTTACCTTTCCCAATGGAAAGTGTACTTTATACCTTTCTTAAAGGAAAGGGTAGTTTTGTTATCCTTTCCTTAAGGAATGGGCTGTCTTATTACACTTTCCTAACGGAATGGGTAGTCTGGGAGCAGTTCTGTAACCATTTCCGAAAGGAAAGTTTAGTTATATTACCCTTTCACAAAGGAAGTGGTAGTTTGTTACCCTTTCAGAAGGAAAAGGTAGTTTTGTTACCCTTTCAGAAGGAAAAAGTAGTTTTGTTACCCTTTCCGAAAGGAAAGGATTGGGTGTTACCCTGTTGTTTTGTTACACTTTCCCAAAGTGAAGTATATCTTCATTACTCTTTCCCAAAGGACACACACACGAAAATCTTTAATTCATCTTAGATTTCAACAAAGACCAAAAATATTTATTCTTTATGGATTCGGAAATGGATACATTGATATTTTGTAAACGGAATTTGCTAAATGAAAATACCTCCTTCCTTCGGAAATGAAGCTTCGATGGTGGGTATAAAGAAGATAATGGGAAATCATAATAATATGGAATAGGGGTATACTAATTTCGTCATTTCGTTTGTAACATATTTTATTAGTGATCTAAGACCCAACAAATATAATCTTGATCGCCTTGACATTCTAACTCGATTCGACCATAGGCCGAGTCTTCGAGGAAATAAAGAAAAGAGGCGGATAATGGAGGTAAAACTCTGTCTGGATTTGCTGGCCATTTCTGAGTGGCATCGAATGAACAGAGTAGATTTTAATGCACGCCAAACGTAGTGCTGTTTATTGTCCCACAAACGATTCACTGACACTTTACAATCGTCAATATCTATCGACGGTGTAGATATCGTGCAATCAGAAGCTGTTGATGTTTTGGGCATGCAGTTTCAATGTGATGTCCGTTGGTCAAAACATGTATTCGAAATGTCGAATAAAGCACTCAATTGCTTGGGCTTTCTTAAGCCGTGTAAGAAATATTTCACTCCCTCTGATCTTCTTAATATCCATATTAGGTACATCAGGCCGAAGATGGAATTTAACTCACATATATGGGCCGGAGATCCAAAATCATCCTTAGAGCTGCTTGGCTGTGTCCAGAGGCGGGCGTTGGTGTTGATTAGAGATGGTAGAGTATCCAACTCTATTGTTTCCCTTGAACATCGTCGAAATGTGGGTTGTGTGGAACTGTTCTATCGATTCTCCTATGGTGCATGTTCTTCGGAAATCAGTCTTCTGATTCCTGACTTGAGGTTGTTTGTCAGAAATGCAAGATTTTCTAGAAGCGCGCACCGGTTTGTAATCGATTGGAGAGTTGATTAGACCATGCACTACCGAGAGAATTTCTTTTTTCGCAAGGACGGTTCGTATGTGGAATCGACTTCCGGTGGATGTTTTCCCGCTACTTACGACATCCAGAAATTCAAAGCAAGTGCCAATAATCACTACTCCCTATTTCTTCCTCCTATTCTTTAATATCCTCTCCAACGCAATGCACTGCATATATAGGGGACATTCCCGGTTGGTTGATTGAAGAAAAAAAAAATCTATTCTTATCCCATTTTGTTACAATTGCACAGTTACTTTTCCCATTACCTCCAACATACGAGTCAAGTATGGTCCGAACCGGTTCAAAACCATATAAACCGATTTCCCGATTATAATTTTTGAGCCTCTAAAAGACGCAATACTTATCCGATTTGGCTGAAATTTTGCACAATGACTTCTCCTACGACCTTCATTATACAAACCACATATGGCTCGAATCGACCTTTAACCTAGTATTGCCATCATACAATTAAACAAACCACATACGGCTTGCATCGATCTTTAACATGATATTGCCACCATCTAAACCAATTTCCCGATTTCTCTAACTACTACCCCTAAATTTTTAATAATGACTTCTAATATGGTCTCCATCATCCAAACCATGTATGGTCCGAATCGGTCCATATTCTGATATAGCTCCAATAGCATAGCAATTCTTATCCATTATCCTTTGTTTGCCTATAAAGAGATATTGGACAATAGACAAACGCCGTCCATGGTATTTCGTCCAGGCCGAATTTAGCACACCTTTATTTGTTAGATACTCGCTTTTTTATTTCTTCATTTCTTGCTAATAATAATTTTCATCCAATTCTCTTCTGCTTTTTCTCATAGGCCTTTTTTGGATTAATGCAATTTCTTGATGTTGGATCATAAATGAAGCCAGGATTACAAATGCATTTATTACGATTTTGGCATATACCATTATTGCAGCCCCTAAAAAAAAGATGATAAAAAATTATAGCCACTCACATGTGCTGTCGCAAAATAAATTCGCAACTCACTGAAAACAGTCGTTTTTACAAACACCATCCTGCAAACTATAGCCCGGAAAACAAACACATTTGCTTTCAACTCCAAAAGCTTGACATTCTCCTCCTGGACCACACCCAGGCGAACATGAAGGCCTACATTGACCACCTATGAGACTAAAGCCTCTAATACATCCGCATACACCCGGTTTTGTGCAATTGCGTAAAGGTTCTGTTTTGCACTTACTATTGCACTTTGGACGACAATATTGTCGCGCAGAATCTAGTTGGAAACCCCAATTACAAATGCAACCTTTATACAGATGACATCGGCCATTAAGACATCCTATGGGGCACTGAAATACACAGTCGCCATTGTCGTTTTTGACAAATCCATCATAGCATTCGCACTTATCCGGCGATACGCAAACGCCATTCCGGCATTTCTTACAGAATGGAACACAGGAACGATTATTATTCAGGACAAATACGTCTTGACCTGGGCAACAGACCCTTAGGACGGTTACTAATTGGGAGGGATCTTGAGTAATTTGTTCAATCCAAGGAAATTTATTTATAGACGAAGTTCTAAGAGGAAGAAAAACAAAAAAAAAAAATAGTTTAAAAAAAAGTAAAATAAAATAAAAAGGCATTAAGTTCGGCCGGGCTGAACTTTGGATTTTGGATACCCACCACCTCAGGTATATATGTAAACCCCCTTTCGTCACAATCCGATGAAAAGTGGATAACTTATGCACCCAAATTCGGCACGAACATTGAGTGTTCTTATAAAAATAAGTTACTGTTGACTTTTGTATTTCAAATTTCAGCAAAATCGGGTAATAAATAAAGATTTTATGAGCTTCAAACCCTTAACTGGCATATCGGTATATATGGCAGCTATATCTAAATAAAGTCCTATTTTTACCATATTTGAGTCGGATGGCGGGTAGCCTAAAACTACTCACTGTTTAAAATTTCAGTGAAATTGGATTAAAAAAAATGTTTTTATGGGCTTCAGACCCTTTATCGGAAGATCAATCTATATAGCAGCTATATCTAAATATAGTTTGATCCAAACCATAATTGGGACGGATGTCGGGAGACCTAAACCTACCCACTGTTTTAAATTTCAGCGTAATCGAATAGCAAATAGGGATTTTATGGGCTTCAGACCCTTTATCAGAATATCGGTCTATATTGCAGCTATATCTAAATATAGTACGTTCTGAACCAAACTTAGGTCAGATGTCGGGAAAACTACTTACTGTTTTAAATTTCATCGAAATCAGTTAAAAAACAAGTAATAAGGCGTTAAGTTCAGCCGGGCCGAACTTTGGATACCCATCACCTCGGGTATATATGTAAACCATCAAAATTGGGAGAAAATTTCTTACCTTATGTCCCATAGCAGTTATACCGAAATATATTCCCATTTGGACCAAATACTAATAAGTACAGTAGCTATATCTAACAAGTAAGAGCGTTCTAAGTTCGGCCGGGCCGAATCTTATATACCCTCCACCATTGATCGCATTTGTCGAGTTCTATGCGCGGTATCGCTTTTTAGACAAACATAGAATATTGAAAAAGAACTGTTATGCTATTGGAGCTATATCAAGTTATAGTCCTATTCGGACCATAAATGAATGCTGAACATTGTAGAAGTCATTGTGTAATATTTTCGGATAAGAATTGCGCCTTGTAGGGGCTCAAGAAGCAAAATCGAGAGATAGGTTTATATGGGAGCTGTATCAAGCTATTGATCGATTCAGACCATATTAGACACGTATGTTGAAGATCATGAGAGAAGCCCTTCTACAAAATCGGATGAGAATTGCGCCCCCCAGTGGTTCAAGAGGTCAAGACCCAGATCGGTTTATATGGCAGCTATATCAGGTTATATACCGATTTACGCCATACTTAGCACAGTTATTGGAAGTCATAACAAAACAGCTCATGCAAAATTTCAGCCAAATCGGACAAGAATTGCGCCCTCTAGAGGCTCAAGAAGTCAAGGCCCAAGATCGGTTTATATGACAGCTATATCAAAACATGGACCGATTTAAACAATACTTAGCGCAGTTGTCGGAAGTGCTACCAAAACACTACGTGCAAAAATTCATTCATACTTAGCACAGTTATTGGAAGTCATAACAAAACAGCTCATGCAAAATTTCAGCCAAATCGGATAAGAATTGCGCACTCTAGAGGCTCTAGAATTCAAGACCCACGATCGGTTTATATGACAGCTATATCAATACATGGACCGTTATGGCCCATTTACATTTCCAACCGACCTACACTAATAAGAAGTATTTGTGCGAAATTTCAATCGGCTAGTTTTACTCCTTCGGAAGTAAGCGTGCTTTCGACAGACAGACGGACGGACATGGCTAGATCGATAGATGAAATGTCGCGACTATCAGGAATATATATCCTTTTTGGGGTCTCAGACGAATATTTTGAGTAGTTACAAACATAATGTCGAAATTAGTATATCCCCCATCCTAAGGTGGAGGGTAAAACAAGTAAAAGCGTGCTAAGTTCAGCCGGGCCTAATCTTATATACCCTCCACCATAGATCGCATTTGTCGAGTTCTTTTCCCGAAATCTCTTTTTAGGAAAACAAATGATAAGAGAAAAGAATTGCTATAATATTGGAGCTATGTCAAATTATGGTCCGGTTTGAACTGAATGTTGGAGACCATAGTAGAAGTCATTGTGTAAAATTTCAGCCAATTCGAGTAAGAATTGTGCCCATTAGGGTCTCAAGAAGTAATATACAGAGATCGGTTTATATGGGTGCTATATCAGGCTATGGACCGATTCGAACCATATTTGACACGTATGTTGAAGGTCATGGGAGAAGCCGCTGTTCTAAATTTCGGAATGGGATAATTATTATGCCCTCTGGAGGCTCAAGAAGTCAACATTCCAGATCGTTTTATATGCCAGGTATATCAGGATATGGACCGATTTGAAACACACTCGGCACAGTTGTTGGAAGTCATAATAAAACACATCATGCAAAATTTCAGCCAAATCGGATAAGAATTGCGCCCCCTATTGGCTCAAGAAGTCAAGACCCGAGATCGGTTTATATGGCAGCTATACCAAACCATGGACCGATATAGCCCATTTACAATCCCAACCGACCTACACAAATAAGAAATATTTGTGCAAAATGTCAAGCGGCTAGCTTTACTCCTTCGAAAGTTAGCGTGCTTTCGACAGGCAGACAGACAGACGGACGGACGGACAGACGGACATGGCTAGTTCGACTTAAAATGGTACGTTTATCAAAAATATATATACTTTATGGAGTCTTAGACGTATATTTCGAGGTGTTACAAACAGAATGACGAAATTAGTTTACCCCCATCCTATGGTGGAGGGTACAAAAATATTATAAAATAAAATAATAATTATTTGTGGCTGTTATATATTTCGTTATTAAATTTGCCAACTTAAATAAAATGTTACTCACGGTACATAGATGATCTTTGTTCCATTTTCTTCGCATACATCGTGAAGAAGGGCCAACTTAACTTGTCTCTTATACCTTTCCTCTCTGGACACTGAGTTGGACATTCCAGCATCTTCTATGGTTTTATAAAATTCGGAAATGTTTACGTTTTTCCAATATTCTTCATGATCCTCCATGGCAGCGATCTCGTCCAAGAACTCGTTTTTCTCATCATATCGATATGTATACGATTGTTGCAGAAATATTGTTAAAACAAACAGGGACAGTTGAATCTTGGCAAATATTTTCGACATATTGTACAATTCCAGTCTCGGCTTAGACTATTTCTATTTACAACTTGAACCAGATTTTGAATTAATAAAACGAACAAAAAAAGTAAAACACATAAGTAGATAGTTTGCGCAGTCACGTTTCGCTACAACATTATAGATATGATGTCAAATTCCATACTTGGAAGTAAAATCTCCAATGGGGAAAATCAACCAACAACAAAAAAAAATATTTAAAAATTTTAAATAGAAACTTTTTTAAAAAATGAACAAAAAATAGAAATAAGTAATAAGTAAAAGCGAAGTCTAGCACTTACAACAATTTTCAGAAAAATTGATTTATTTTCCCTTATAAATAAATCCATCAGTTGAATTGCCATCATAACCCCAGATACCTTATCCTAAACATGAACCATTTTGTTTTTTTTTAAAAAATTTTTATTCAAAAAAAAAAAAAAATAAAAAAATATATTTATTTTTTTATTTTATTTAATGCCTCTTTCCCCATGGAGCCTTCAATATGGGCTGACAATCATTATCGGTCAATGAAAATCCAGTAACGCAGCCACAGACATCGGGTGCCGTACAATTGTGCAATGGATTCGCTCCACATCCCGCTCGGCAAATAGGTCGACAAAATTTGCCCGTCTCATCCAACTTATAGCCGCCATTACATTGACAAGAACCAGTCAAGAGATCGCATCGACCATTTAGACACGAAATGGGACAGGTGAAGACGCATTCCTTGTTGTCGTTTAGCACAAAACCATCATGACATTGACAAACTTCGGGTGCAACACATTTGCCATTTTGACATGATTTACAATATGGTTGACATAGGGTATTGCCCATAACACGCACAGGACCATAATGTGGGCAGCAAATTTCAATGTGCACAGTATTGTCATCTTCATTTGTTTGTATGATGGCAGGCCATTCATAGCGTTTAATATCTTCGGAACTGAAAGCGAAGAAAAGCGGAGAGGTAATAAAAAGAAAATCTTTAAAGATTAATTTTTAGCAATTTTTTAGAAATTTGTCTTTATAATTAACATTAAAAAAATCCAACCTTTTGCTTTTGAAAGTAAATTTCTAGAATTAAGTTTTATTAAATTGATGTATTAAATGAAAGCACACGAGGCAGTGTTTGGAGTTTTTGAGAGAAAAATTATTCGTAAAATATATTGACCAATTTGCATTGATGGAGAGTAGCTGTGGCGTATGATCCACAAACTGTACGAGCTGTATGACAACGTTAATAAAAAACAAGTAAAAGCGTGCTAAGTTCGGCCGGGCCGAATCTTGGGAACCCACCACCATGGATTCTGCTAAAATATGGGAATTATATCTAGTTATAGACCGATTTGGCCATACTTGGCACAGTTGTGCAAAATTTCAGCCAAATTAGACAAAAAATAAAATAAAAATTGCAGCTTCCATGGGCTCAAGAAGTCAAATCGGGAGATCGGTTTATATGGGAGCTATATCAAAATCTGGGAGCCACCGTAGTGCAGAGGTTAGCATATCCGCCTATGAAGCTGAACGCCTGGGTTCGAATCCTGGCGAGACCATCAGAAAAACAATTTTCAGTGGTGGTTTTCCTCTCCTAATGCTGGCAACATTTTTGAGGTACTATGCCATGTAAAACTTCTCTCCAAAGAGGTGTCGCCATGCGGCACGCCGTTCGGACTCGGCTATAAAAGAGAGGCCCTTTATCATTGAGCTTAAACTTAAATGGGACTGCACTCATTGATATGTGAGAAGTTTGCCCCTGTTCCTTAGTGGAATGTTCATGGGCAAAATTTGTAATTTGCATATCCAAATCTGAACCGATATGGCCCTTCTGCAATGCCCAACGACCTACATCAATCCGTTCAAATTTTTAAGCAACTGGCCTTAGGAGATCAACCGTGATTTCGACAGACGGACGGACGAAAGATCGGACGGGAGAAAGGAAGAACGTCGAGACGAACAAAAAAAAAACGAATATTTCGAGGTGTTACAAACGGAATGACTAGTTTAGTATGCCCCCATGCTATGGGGGTGGTAATAAAAAATGATTGTTATTGTGTTTTTTATTCGAATTAGAAGAAGCCTTGGTTTCAGTTGGACAAAGAGACTCAACAAGTAAAAAAAAATTGGGAAAATTTTCAAGAGAAATTAAATTAGTTGAAACTTTAAAAAATATTTCAATATATATGACATTTTAAAATTGTTTTTAAAAAAATTTAATTTTTCGTGATTTTTCGAACATATTCTAGCTCAAGATCAAAATCAATGCTTTCTTTTCAAAGAATAGCATAGCAAAACATTTAGAGGAGTTAGCCAAATGTGTGCTGTTTGTGAGGCATGGTGGATCGCGATTTCTGATAAGCACTGTCTCTTCATCAACACCTTTGTCAAATTGATAAAGGTGCTCTACATACCCAACGACTATGGAGTAGGGTGTAGAGCACACTTTTGTTTTGAAATATATCTCAATAACTGTTATGCGATATAGTCTAACTGCTATATAGACCGATCTCTCAATTTAAGTTTTTGGGCCCATAACAGGCGTATTTGTCTTTCAATTTTAATGAAATTTGAGACAGTGAGTTGCATTAAGCCACTCAATATTTCATCAATGTGGCATAGATCGATCCAAATTTGAATGTAGCTGCCATATAGACCGATTTCCCGACTGCTAAACGTAATCTACCTACCCAACGACTATAGACCGATCTTCCGATTAAAGTTCTTGGGACCACAGCACCACGTTTATTACTCGATTTCGTTGAAATTTGATACAGTGGGCTGTGTAAGGCTCTTCGACATTTGTGTACGATATGACCCAGATGGGTCTATATTCAGATATAGCTGCCATATGGACCGATCTCCACATTTAAGCCTTGTAAAAGGCGCATTTATTGTCCGATTTCGCTGAAATTTGAAAGTTTGAAAGTTTTGCCATTCGATATTCATGCTCTATATGCTTCAATTCGGTCTATATTTGGATATAGGTGCCAAATACCGATCTCCAGATTTAAGTTCTTAATCCCATAAAAGTTGAACCTTTTACCCACCAAATTTTACTCAATTTGTTACAATGAGTTGTGTTAGAAAAGCCTTCCAGAATAAGGTGGAGATCTGACTTTATTTACATAAAGCTGCTATGGGATAGTAAATGAAAAATTTTTCATCGTAATATGACAGTGGTGGATATCCAAAATTGGGCCCGCCGAATAACCATTATGGCTGGCCATTGATTATATTTAATTTTATACTCTTCACCATAGAATGGGGGTATATTATCTTCGTTGTTCCATTTGTAACTCCTCGAAATATTCGTCTAAAACCCTATAAAGTTTATATGTTTATTCTTGGTTGGCATGACATTTTAAGTCGATCCATGTATGTCTGTCCATCGGTCTTTTTGTCTGTTGAAGGCCAAAGCAGTAATGAAATTTTGAACAAACATTTCCTTCTAATGTGGATCGGTTGGGATTGTAAAGGGCCAAATCGGTTCATATTTAGATGAAGCTTCCATTTAAATCAATCTCCCGATAATACTTCTTGCGCCTCTAAAGAGAGCTCTTCTTATGCGATTTGGCTGACATTTTGCGTAATAACTTTCTTTACGATCAGCAACCTGCCAAAAATGGTTAAAATCGGTCTATAACCTGATGTAGCTCCCATATAAACGGATATCCCGATTATACTGCTAGAGCCTTTAGAGGGCGAGTTTTTTAACCATTTTGACTGAAATTTATCTACAAATTTAACTTCTTGAACCCATATAGGGACCAGTTTTTTAAACCCTCCACCATCAGATGAGGGGTATACTAATTTCGTCATTCTGTTTGTAACTACTCGAAATATTCGTCTGAGACCCCATAAAGAATATATATTCTTGATCGTCGTGACATTTTATGTCGATCTAGCCATGTCCGTCCGTCCGTCCGTCTGTCTGTCGAAAGCACGCTAACTTCCGAAGGAGTAAAGCTAGCAGCTTGAAATTTTGCACAAATACTTCTTATTAGTGTAGTTCGGTTGGTATTGTAAATGGGCCATATCGGTCCATGTTTTGATATAGCTGTCATATAAACCGAACTTGGGTCTTGACTTCTTGAGCCTCTAGAGGGCGCAAGTCTTATCCGATTTGAATGAATTTTGGCACGACGTGTTTCGTTATAATATCCAACAACTGTGCCAAGTATGGTTCAAGTCGGTTCATAACCTGATATAGCTCCCATATAAACCGATCTTGGGTCTTGACTTCTTGAGCTTCTAGAGTGTGCAATTCTTTCCGATTAGAATGAAATTTTGCACGACGTGTTTTTTTATGATATCCAACAAGTGTGCCAAGTATGGTTCAAATCTGTTCAGAACCTGATATAGCTGCCATATAGTGTGCGCAATTCTTATCCGATTGGAATGAAATTTTGCACGACGTGTTTTGTTATAATATCTAACAACTGTGCCAAGTACGGTTTAAATCGGTCCATAACCTGATATAGCTGCCATATAAACCGATCTTGGGTCTTGACTTCTTGAGCCTCTAGAGTGCGCAATTCTTATCCGATTGGAATGAAATTTTGCACGACGTGTTTTGTTATGATATCCAATAACTGTGCCAAGTATGGTTCAAATCGGTTCATAACCTGATATAGCTGCCATATAAACCGATCTTGGGCCTTGACTTCCTGAGCCTCTAGAGTGCGCAATTATCATCCGATTTGCCTGAAAGTATGGTTCAAATCGGTTCATAACCTGATATAGCTGCCATATAAACCGATCTGGGATTTTGACTTCTTGAGCCTGTAGAGGTCGCAATTATCATCCGATTTGCCTGAAATTTTGTACGACGGATTCTCTCGAGACCATCAACATACGTGTTTATTATGGTCTGAATCGGTTTATAGCCCGATACAGCTCCCATATAAATCGATCTCTCTATTTTACTTCTTGAGCCCCCAAAGGGCGCAATTTTTATTCGAATTGGCTTACATTTTACACAGGTCTCCAACATATAATTTAATTGTGGTCCAAACCGGACCATATCTTGATATCGCTCTAATAGCAGAGCAAATCTTTTCTTTTATCCTTTTTTGCCTAAGAAGAGATGCCGGGAAAAGAACTCGACAAATGCGATCCATGGTGGAGGGTATACAAGATTCGGCCCGGCCGAACTTAGCACGCTTTTACTTGTTTTTTCTAAAAAATTTTCTAAGAATAAAATTTTCCCACAAATTTCCAATTTTCACAATGTATTTTTTAAAAATTACTCTTCCCACCAACCTAATCCATTTGTAACACTTATGCAATTTCCTTTCCACCGGTGTTATATCCCTATGTTTGGGATTCCTGCTGCTCGTTTTTTTATTGCGAAACTGATCTCTACCATAACGAATGGGGCCATGCCAACGATTTCCCGTGGGCTTATATTCTTTAGTGGGATTTTCTCTTTCCTCTGCTGCCTTCTTCTTGTAATAGTTTCTCACACACAAGCCCTCAGTTGTAACCGGTTGCTTGCTCTTGGGTTTTCGTTTCGCTATGGGTCTATGAAAATTTGGATGTTGCCTTTCGGGTGCAGGTTTAAAACGAATTTCATCCTGCGATATATCATCGATATAATCACTATACAAACGATCACCGAATGACAGATTTAAGCACAGTCCGAAGAGAAGCAATTGCAAAATTTCCATTAAATATGTGATTGGCTTAGGCGTTCAAATAAGACTGATTTGAATTGTATGAATGGTGGGATTTTAGCAAAGGTTTGTGTTTTTGTTTGAGCCCCATACGCCATAATCAAAGCTCGATCTTGACCTTTAAATGCGATTGTTTGCTAACATTTGTATATGTGGGTCTATATATAGATGTGGAGATGCGCAATTATTGATTTCAATTGAAATTGAAATAGATTCATTAACAACATTAACATGAGGACTATACCTCTAATAATAAGGCGGCACAAAAGTATTAAAATAAAATCGGACTCAGCATATTGCTACTTTGGCTACTTCATTTGCAACCATCAGTGATTAGGAAGCTTTCTTCTTTGGAGTACACTTAAGCCTACATGGAGATTTTGTGTGGATGCATTTGTATAGAAGTCTCAAATGGTATATCCGGTACTGTATCAAGGATAGCACAGTGTACACAACCGCTGAACCAATGAACCATTTTTCACAAGTTACGCGCATATTCCTTCCACCTGCACTCACACTTACCAGTGTCTATGTGACTCCATCACCCCGTAAGTAAATCACGTCTCTATGGCTATCGTAGCAAACATTTCGCCCTGCGTTCCACAGTCACGGCCTTAGTGAAACACGTCTCTGGAACTGTAAAGCAAGCGATTTCCCAATGTCGCTTAGACCCTTAGGTAACTAAGTCATTTATCTTGCTTACTTTTCGTCTGTCTAGGCTATCGTCCCGCTACCCTACTATCTCAATCACGCCTTGAGTGTCTAACGTTTCTGTTCCAAAGAATCTTGCTTTTTTCCCAGTGTCACTCAGTCTTAGGAGCCTCTGAACCATTGTTAGCAAGTTTTTTTCGTCCGACCACAAACACCTTCTGGTGTTGCCTCACCTCAATCACGACATAAGGGTATCACGTCTCTATAACTGTAAAAGAAAGGTCTTTGGCCAATTTCCCTTAGAACCTGGGGTAATAAAGGAATTCATCTCGCGTACTTTCCGTCTCTCAAGGCCATCCTACCGCTACTCTACTATTTCAATCACGCCGTGAGTGTCTGACGTTTCTGCTTCAGAACATCTTGCGTTTTGCCCCGTATCACTTAGTCACAGGAGCCTCTGAACCTTTCAATGTTATGAGAGCTGAAATTAATTTGCGTGCTCTGTAATGTCTCTGGTAAAGAAAAAATTTGAGTAAGTCTGTCACTTTTGAAAAGACGGAGAAAGACAGACAGTTCGTTCTGATAAAAGCAATTCTCATCCAGAAATAAAAGAGCAAGTGGAAAAAAACAACGGAGTGTGTCTATGCCCCTCAACAATAATGTATGTCTCATTTCTCTGCTTGCTTTGGCTTCATATGGCACTCATCTGATGGGGTTCATTTGCAAACAACACACGATGTTCCAAATTGAAAATCAAATCCACTGAACGATTACCAAAACGTTCGCGCATCTCTCACTCTACTGAATATGTGCGTGTGTTACTGGCTAAACTTGTTTTTATGTGGCATGCGATACAGACAATTGCTTTGGCAAAACTTTGATTAACATGCAGTTCTCTGATCCGCCCCCTTTTTCCAATATAACCTAACCTAAACTTGAATCGGACAGCACTCATTCATATGTAAGAAGTTTGCCCCTGTTCCTTAATGGAATGGTCATGGTCAACTTTGCATTTGCATATCAAATTATAAGCCGATATGGGCCGTACTTGTCATGGCTGTTAAAAGTCATAGAAAAAAATAAAACTCTTAAAAAATGTCAAGCAAATCAAGAAATAATTGAGCCCTATAGAGACTCAGGAATCCAAATTGGGAGATCGGTTCATATCGCAGCGGTATCAGACTACAGACCGATTTAAACCATACTTGGCACAGTTGCTGAAAATCGAAACAAAACGTTATGTGTCAAATTGGATAAGAGTTGCTAGCGAGTTTTTTCCTTCTGGTGTTGACGCACCTCAATCACGATTTCAGTTGTATCACGTCTCTATAACTGTAAAAGCAAGGTCTTTGACCAATTTCCCTTAGAACCAAAGGTAATAAAGGCATTGATCTCGTGTACTATCCGTTCACTTAGCACTCGTCCTGGTATCCTAGTGCCCGCAAAACGCTGTGAGTGAATCACGTCTCTGTGACTATAAAAGCCAGCGTTTTGCCCTCTTTCAATCAGACACAAGGGCAATTGAACAGTTGCTCGAGAGTTTTCTCCCTCCTACCACTCCCACGTTCCACACACGCACGTGTGTGAATCACGTCTCCGAAACTATAACGGCCTGCATTTTTCTCAGTGTGCCCCAGATCCAGTGGCCACTATACCTTTGATCGCGCTTATTTTCATTTCGTGCTCCTACGCATACGTTCCGGTGTTGTAGCGGCACCATCTCGCCGTGAGTGAATCACGTCTCAATAAATGTAAACTCAAATGCTTTGCCCATTTTCCCTGTGATCCAAAGATAACTAAGCTATCGATCTGGTGGACTATACGTCCATGTATTCACTCGTCTTGCTATGCTAGCGCTTCGTGCTCTCATTTATACGTTCCGGTGTCACGTTTCTATTATTTGAAGCAAGGGTTTTGCCCTATTCCTCTTCGAACCAAGGATAACTAAGCTATCGATCTGGTGGACTATACGTCCATGTACTAACTCGTCCTGCTATGCTAGCGCTTCAATCACGCAACGTGAGTGTATTATATCCCTACAACCATAACTGCCAGCGTTTCATTCACTTCCACTCAGCCACTAGAACCATTGAACCATTGATCGCACATACTCATCGTCCGTCTACTTACTCATCCCGCTGTCCAATTGCCTCATTCAAGCTGTAAGTGAATTGCATATCGGTGACTATTGTAGCCAGTGGTTTTCTCAATGTCCCTCAGATCCAGGAGCCATTTACCGCTAGTACTGTACTTCTATCGACGCACACATTCCAGTATCCTAGCGCCTTAATCACGCCGTGATTGAATAATGTCACTGTAAACATAACAGCCAACGTTTTTCCTAGTGTTCTTCCGAAGCATAAGGCACTTAGCCATTGATCACGAGTACCAGCCATCTACTCACACGTTCAGGTATAGTTGAGCCTTAATCACGCAGTGAGTGAACCCCACCGACTGTAACTTTAATAGCCAACGTTTCGCCTGGTGATTTTCACACCCAGGATTCATTGATCTCGTCCGTCCAAACACACATCGCGGCGCCCTAGTGGCCCAATTACTTCTCTATGACTATATTTGTCAGCGTTTTCCTAGGGTCCCCAAGCCACAGGAGCCATTGTTTGTGCGTATCTTAGTCGAAAGCCCGCAGACATTCGAAGGATTAAAGCTAGGGGTTTGAAATTTGGCACAAATACTTCCTATTACTGTAGGTCGATTGGGATTGTAAATGGGCCATATTCGAACCATACTAAACACATTTGTTGGAAGTGACACCGGAACGGCACGTGCATTATTTCAGCCAAATTGGATGAGAATTGCGCCCTCTAGTGGCCCAAGAATTCAAGATCCAAGATCGGTTTATATGGCAGCTACATTATGTTATGGACTGATTTGAACCATGCTTAGCACAGTTTTTGAAAGTCATAACAAAACAATTCATGCAAAATTTCAGCTAAATTCGATAAGAATCTTGACTTCTTGAGCCATCTTCAGTTCATGAGCCACTAGAGGGCGCACCCTCTAGAGACAGCTATATCAGGTTATGTACCGGTTTGAACAATACTTAGCACAGTTTTTGGAAATCATAACAAAATATTTCATGCAGAATTTCAGCCCAATCGGATAAGAATTGTGCCCTCTAGAGGCTCAAGAAGTCAAGACCCCAGATCGATTTATATGGCAGCTATATTAGGTTATGAAGCGATTTAGACCATACATAGCACAGTTGTTGAAAGTTTTAGCAAAACACCTCATGCCAAAATTCAGCCCAATCGGATAAGAATTGCGCCCTCTAGTGGGTCAATCCCAACCGACCTATATTGATAAGAAGTATTTGTGCAAAATTTAAAGCACTTTACTCCTTTGAATGTTGGCGGGATTCCGACAGACGGACAGGCGGATGGACAGACAGACGGAGGGGCGGACGGACGGACATGGCTAGATCGACTTAAAATGTCATGAAAATCAAGAATATATGTACTTTGTGGGTTCTTAGAGGAATATTTCTTGGTGTTACAAACGCAATGACGAAATTAGTATACCCCCATCCTATGATGGAGGGTATAAAAACTCTTACAAAATATTTTCAGTTACCAAAATATCTGAACATATATAAATATCCAAAAACAAGTAAAAGCGTGCTAAGTTCGGCCGGGCCGAATCTTATATACCCTCCTCCATGGATCGCATTTTTCGAGTTCTTTTCCCGGCATCTCTTTTTAGGCAAAAAAGGATATAAGAAAAGATTTGCTCTGCTATTAGAGCGATATCAAGATATGGTCCGGTTTGGACCACAATTAAATTATACGTTGGAGACCTGTGTAAAATGTCAGCCAATTCGAATAAGAATTGCGCCCTTTGGGGGCTTAAGAAGTAAAATTGAGAGATCGATTTATATAGGAGCTGTATCGGGCTATAGACCGATTCAGACCATAATAAACACGTATGTTGATGGTCATGAGAGAATCCGTCGTACAAAATTTCAGGCATTTCGGATGATAATTGCGACCTCTACAGGCTCAAGAAGTCAAGATCCCAGATCTGTTTATATGACAGCTATATCAGGTTATGAACCGATTTGAACCATACTTGGCACAGTTGTTGGATATTATAACAAAACACGTCGTGCAAAATTTCATTCAAATCGGAAAAGAATTGCACACTCTAGAGGCTAAAGAAGTCAAGACCCAAGATCGGATTATATGGCAGCTATATCAGGTTATAGACCGATCTGAACCATACTTGGCACAGTTGTTGGATATTATAACAAAACACGTCGTGCAAAATTTCATTCCAATCGGAAAAGAATTGCACACTCTAGAGGCTCAAGAAATCAAGACCCAAGATCGGTTTATATGGCAGCTATATCAGATTATTGACCGATTTGAACCATACTTGGCATAGATGTTGGATATCATAACGAAACACGTCGTGCCAAAATTCATTCAAATCGGATAAGACTTGCGCCCTCTAGAGGCTCATGAAGTCAAGACCCAAGATCGGTTTATATGACAGCTATATCAAAACATGGACCGATATGGCCCATTACCAACCGACCTACACTAATTAGAAGTATTTGTGCAAAATTTCAAGCTGCTAGCTTTACTCCTTCGGAAGTTAGCGTGCTTTCAACAGACAGACGGACGGACGGACGGACATGGCTAGATCGATATAAAATGTCGCGACGATCAAGAATATATATACTTTATGGGGTCTCAGACGAATATTTCGAGTAGTTACAAACAGAATGACGAAATTAGTATACCCCCCATCCTATGGTGAAGGGTATTAAAACCATTTATTGGGTAAATACCATACTAAGTATGGTCAAAAACGGAACATAACCTACTATAGCTGCCATAAAAACCGATCCCGGATCTCGATTTTTGGAGCCTCTAGAGGGCACAATTTGTTGACATTTTTAATGAAGTGTATGGTCTGGACTTCCCACAACTATGCCAAGAATGGTGTAAATCGTTTCATAACCAGATATAGCTTCCATATAAACCGATCTCCCTATTTTACTCTTTCGGCCTCTAGAGGGCGCAATTATAGTTCAATTTGGGGTGAAATTTTGTACCAGTACTTATTTTATGTCGGTCTATTACCTGATATACCTCCCACATAAACTGATCTCTCGATTTTACTTCTAGAGCTCCTAGAGGGCGCAATTTTTATCCGATTTGGCTGAAATATTGCACAATGACTTCTACTATGGCCTTCATAATCCTAACCATGTAACCAGATATAACTCCGATAACATTCTAAATTATGAGGCCACCGTGGCGCAGAGGTAAGCATGTTTGCTTATGACGCTGAACGCCTGAGTTCGAATCCTGGCGAAAATATCAGAATTTGTCAGCGGTGGTTATCTTCTCCTAATGCTGGCGACATTTGTGAATTACTTTGCAATGTAAGAACTTCTGCCCTAAAGAGGTGGCGCACTTGCGGCACACCATTTGGACTCGGTTATAAAAAGGAGGTCCCTAATCATTGATCCTTATATTGAATCGGACAGCACTCATTGATTTGTGAGAAGTTTGCCCCAGTTTTCTTAATGGAATGTTCATGGGCAAATTTGCAATTTTTGCTTGGCAATTTATCCATTATCCTTTTTTGCCTATAAAGAGATACCGTACAAAGAACTTGACCAATGTGATCCACGGCACGACACGGCTGAACTTGGAACACTTTTTTCATGAGTTTCAACATTCTTTGTTAGTGTGATCCAAATCGATGTATTACTTGATATAGCTTCCATATATCTTGCGATTGGACATCTTGAGCCCCTGGAAGTCACAATGGTTTCCCGATTTGGCTGAAATTGTACGCTTAGTGTTTTGTTATTATTTCCTACAGACCTAATTTGTATTGTCCAAATCCTTCCAACACCTAAAATAGCTCCCATATAAACCGATATCCTAATTAGTCTTCCGCGGGCCTAAGAAGCCTCAGTGTTTGGTTGATTTGTCAGAAATTTTGTACATAGAGAAAACAGTAGTCCTTTAAGTAAGATTATGTATGTTATATTTTTAGTAGGAACCTTGGGGTGGGCTCCCAAGATTCGACACCTCCAAACTCCAGATTATTACATGTTTCAAGAAAATTTTTAAAACTTTTTGTTTGTTCGATTTTTTTTTTGCTTGTTTTTACATAACTGCCCTAATACAAAGTTGAAGCTCTACTTAATCTAAAAAAGACTTTCTACAAGAGCATCATTCACTCAACTCTTCCTCCTCAATGCTTCTTTTTGTCATTCTCCTCAGAAATCTTACAACCATTTACTCTTATCACTAGCAAACAGAAACCATTCATTGTTTTGATTTAATTTTGCCGCGATAATCTTCAGTTATACGGTGGACCTTACCCAATTGACACACAAACGCTCTTCCTCCTCATGATCATGATGATGGGAAGTTATCAACGAATACAAAACTATAATCGGCTAATCAAAATAATCTTATCGCTGGTATTTCTCTGTGCCACCACATTCAATTGCATTCAAACGCAAAAAGTAGTCAGATTTACAACGACAACCACAACGAAGCAGCCTTTCCACCGCTCGCCGGGACTATCGTTGCCGCGCAAGGATTTCAATCCACCGAAATGTAAAATCGAAGTGCCGTAAGTCGGAAAAGAAGAAGAGAGACGAGAAACTCTAAACTTAAAAAAGTACCTACTTTTCCCTATTTCTCTTAGAGCCGTCTTCTTCCAAACCGAGAAGGATATACCCATACGTGGCAACAGCACCTCTGGCAACATCTTTTACAATGAGCTCGATGTCTGCTGTCCTGGCTACAAACGCTACGATTTCGATTGGAGCAAATGTGTACCGGATTGCGGCAATAAATGTCAGAAAAATGGCTTCTGCATAGATGGTGGCATTTGCCAATGCTTTGATGAGTTTGTATTGAATCATCGCAATGATTGTGTGCCCACCTGCCCGTTGGGTTGTCCCAATGGCCAGTGTTACTTAAATGGCACTTGTGTCTGTAATAAGGGCTATATGTTGGATCCCACTAAAAAATATTGTGAACCCATATGCGAATTGGGCTGTGGACATCATGAGATTTGTGCTACACCAAATCAATGCGTTTGTGCCGATGGCTATGCTCGTTCTTCAGATTTTAAATTGGCTCACATTGGCTGTCAACCTGTGTGTATACCGGATTGTGGCTTTGGCCATTGTGTGGCACCCAACCAGTGTGAGTGCTTTCCTAACTACGAGAAGAAAGAAAATGGAACAGTGTGCATACATTTGGGATTTTTGTAAGTATTAAAAAATTTGTTAGGGCTGAATCTTATATAGCCACCACAATGGATCACATATGTAAAGAAATTGGGACGATTTTTAGCTAAAAGAAGAGGCTTAACAAATAAAAAGGTATTAGGTTCGGCCTGGCCTACCACCTCGGGTGTATATGTAAGCCCCCTTTCGCCACAATCTGGTGAAAATTGGACAACTTATGCGCCTAAATTCGGCACGGACATTGAGTGGTCTAATAAGTATAAGTCAAAGTTGAATTTTGTATTTAAAATTTCAACAAAATCGGGGAATAAATAATGCTTTAATTAGCCTCAGACCCTTAACCGGCATATCGGTCTATATGACAGCTATATCTAAATATAGTCCGATCAGAACCAAATTTGGTTCAGATGTCGGGAAGCCTTAAACTACTCACATTTCAAATTTCAGCAAATTCGGATGAAAAATAAAGGTTTTATGGGTATTAAACCCTATATCGGAAAATCGGTCTATATGGCAGCTATATCCAAATATGGTCCGATTTGGCCCGTTCAAGAACTTAACCAGCGTGCATCAAAAAGACGTATCTGTGCCAAATTTTAGCTCAATATCTCAATTTTTGAAGGCTGTAGAGTGATTACTACAGACGGACAGACACACGGACATCATTAAATCGTTTCAGAATTTTGCGGGGATCTGAAATATTGTACTTTGGGTCGGTCGGAACTTGATGTGTTGCAAACGGAATGACTAAATAAATATACCCCTATCCTACGGTGGTGGGTATAAAAAGGCAGGAGTAAAAGAATGATCGAGAGACCGGTTTACACGGAAGGTATATCAGGTTAAACAAGTAAAAGCGTGCTGAGTTCGGCCGGGCCGAATCTTATATACCCTCCAACATGGTCGCATCTGTCGAGTTCTTTGCGCAGTATCTATTTTTAGGTAAACAAAGTATAATGAATTTGGACAGAGGAGGAGCTACATCAAGTTATAGTCCGATTCGGGGCTCAAGAAGCAAAATCGGGAGATCGGTTTATATGGGAGCTGTATCAAGCTATAGATCGATTCTGACCATATTTCACACGTATGTTGAATGCCATGGGAGGAGCCGTTGTACAAAATTTGTGCCAAATCGCTAAAGAATTGCGCTCTCTAGAGGTTTAAGAAGTCAAGACCCAAGACCGGTTTATATGGCAGCTGTATCAGGTTATGGACCGTTTAGGAACATACTTCTCACAGTTGTTGGAAGTTATATCAAAACACTATGTGCAAAATTTCAGTCAAATCGGACGAGAATTGCGCCCTCTAGAGGCTCAAGAAGTCAAGACCCAAGATCGGTTTATATGGCAGCTATATCATGTTATGGACCGATTTGAACCATACTTGGCACAGTTATTGGATATCATAACAAAAAACGTCGTGCAAAATTTCATTCCAATCGGATAAGGATTGCGCACTCTAGAGGCTCAAGAAGTCAAGACCCAAGATGGGTTTATATGGCAGCTATATCAAAACATGGACCGATATGGCCCATTTACCTACACTAATAAGAAGTATTTGTGCAAAATTTCAAGCGGCTAGCTTTATTCCTTCGGAAGTTAGCGTGCTTTCGACAGACAGACGGACGGACGGACATGGCTAGATCGATATAAAATGTCGCGACGATCAAGAATATATATACTTTATGGGGTCTCAGACGAATATTTCGAGTAGTTACAAGCAGAATGACGAAATTAGTATACCCCCCATCCTATGGTGAAGGGTATAAAAATTATTTTGGCGCTTGGCTCAAGAAGTCAAATCGGGAGATCGGTTTATATGGGAGCTATACCAGGTTATGGACCGACTTGAACCATACTTGGCACAGTTGTTGGATGTCCCAAAAAGAACACCACGTGCAAAATTTCAGCCAAAGTGAACAAAAACTACGGCTTACGGGGGTCCGAGATGTCAAATCTGGAGATCGGTTGATATGAGAGCTATCGAAGTTGTAGACCGACTTGAACCGTACTTGGCACAGTTGTTGAAAGTCATAACAAAACACAACATGCCAACTTTCAGCCAAATTGGGCAAAAACTACGACTTCCAGGGGCTCAAGAAGTCAATATGGGAGCTATATCTAAATCTGAACCGATATAGCCCATTTGCAATCCCCAACGACCTACATCCATACTTAGTAAAATTGAAAATTTTGTCCATGAACATTCCACTAAGGAACAGGGGCTTACTTCTCACATATCAATGAGTGGAGTCCGATTCATGTTTAAGCTCAATGATAAGTGGCACCTTTTTATAGCTGAGTCCGAACGGCGTGCCGCAGTGCGACACCTCTTTGGAGAGAAGTTGTACCTTGCATAATACCTCACAAATGTTGCCAGCATTAGGAGGGGAAAACAACCCAGGTCTCGCCAGTATTCGAACCCAGGCGTTCAGCGTCATAGGCGAACATGCTCTGCCTCTGCGCTACGGTGGCCTCTACATCGATACATAGTATCTGAGGAAAATTTTAAACGGCTAGCTTTACACGTTCGACCTCTTTTGTGATTTCGACAGACGGATGGGCGGACGGACATGGCTAGATCGATTCAGAATGACGAGACGATGAAGAATATGTATACTTTATTGGGTCTTAGACGAGTATTTCGAGGTGTTACAAACGGAATGTCTATATTAGTATACCCCTATCCTATGCGTCCGATCGCTACTTGCAACTGTGCGCAGACACTTAATAATAATGTAGGTCTTTGGGGATTGCAAATGGCCCATATCGCCCCAGATTTGGAAATAGTTCCCATATAAAACTATTTCCCGATTTGATTTCTTGAGCCCCTGGAAGTCCGATTTAGATGAAACTTTGAACGTAGTGTTTTGTTATGATTTTCAACAACTGTGCTAAGTGCGGTTCAAATCGGTCAAGAACCTGATACATCTCCCATATAAACTGATCTCCTGATTTGACTTCTTGAGCCCCTGAAAATCTTAATTTTTCATTCTGTTATAACAACACTTATAACAACTGTGCCAAGTACGGTCCGAATTTGTCCATAACCTGATATAGCTCCTATATAAACCGATCTCCCGATTTGACGTCTTGAGCCCCTGGAAGCCTCAATTTTCGTCCGATTTGGCTGAAATTTTTCACATAGTGTTCTGGCTTTTAACAACTGTGTCAAATACGGTCCAAATAAGTCTATAACCTGTTGTATCTCCCATGTAATCCGGTCTCTCGATCATCCTTGTTCGGTTCCTAGAAGCTTTATTCCTTGCTGGTTTGACAGAAGTTTGGTATGCCCTTTAACTAAATTTATTTTTGCATAAATTTTTAGCAGAATCCATGGTGGTGGGTTCCCAAGATTCGGCCCGGCCAAACTTTGCACACTTTTACTTGTTCAACCTAACCTTACCTAACCTATTTTTTTTCTAGACGCTGTGACAATGGCTTTCATGCAACTAAGGATAGCTGCATCTGCAATCAGGGTTATCGCTATGATGAGAATACCACATCATGTCTGCCGGATTGTGGAGATGATTGTGAGAATGGGGTATGCAGATATCCCGGTGTTTGCAAATGTTTTAATGGTTATAAACGAAATGGACCTAGATGTGAAGCTGTTTGTGAAAAGTAAATCATGACATTATATTGAAGTTTCCCTCAGTCATAATTATTTTGTGTTTCAGTGGCTGTGGCTATTATGGCAAATGTATTTCTCCGGACATATGCGGTTGTGCCATCATCGATGGTCCTATGAAATCCTTTCAGAAATGTGAATTGGGCTATTGCACTTCCAATGGTCGTTGTCGCTGTCAAACAGGCACTACACGATTCATCAATCAATGCCTGTCACCCGACAAGGTCACCACCTATGCCACCATGCACCATTATAAGTTAAATGGCGCCTTTCTTGATGAATTCAATTTGTTAATCGGAAGATATTTTAATTTTACTCAATTGTGAGTTTAATTGGTCTAAAAATTTTCTTTAATTGGATAATTGACTTGAGTGAGAATGGTTGGCTTTGAAATAAATGGTAAATATTTTTAAAACTTGAGGTCAAACCAAACTTTTGCTTCTAGGAACCGAACAAGGAAGATCGAGAGGTTATAGACTGATTTGAACCATATTTGCCACAGTTGTTGGAAGTTACAGACCACCGCATGCAAAATTTCAGCCACATCGGACAAAGATTGCGGCTTATAGAAGACTGAAGAAGTCATATCGGGAGATCGGTTTATATGGGTGCTATATCAGGTTATAGACCGATTTAGACTGTACTTTGTGGAGATGTTAGAAGTCATAATGGAACATTACGGACAAATATTTCAGCTTCCAGGGGTTCAAGTCAAATCCGGAGATCGGGAGCTATATCAGGCTATAGTCCGATTTGGACTGTACTTAACATAGTTGTTAGAAGTCATAACAGAACACTTTGTGCAAAATTCCAGCTAAATCGGATAAAAATTGCGGCTTCCAGGGTCTCAAGAAATCATATCGGGAGTTCGGTTTATGTGGGAGTTGTATCGAAATCCGAACCGATATGGCATATTTGAATCCCCAATGACCTACATCAATATTCAGTATCTGTGTAAAATTTCAAGTGGCTAGCTTTACGCATTCGACCTCTATCGTGATATCGACAGACAAAAGGACGGACGGACGGCTAGATCGCCTGAGAACGTCAAGACGATTAAGAAGATATTTACCTTGTGGGGTTCTAGATGAATAATTCGAGGTGTTACAAACGAAATGACTAGATTAGTATAGCCCCATCCTATGGTGGTGGGTATAAAAAAAATTGAGATTCCATTGCAGGATAATGGAATGGAATCTCAATAAGAATTTAAAAACCCAAAAAACGAAAGAGCAAACAAACCTGCAATGGGATTTTAATAAGGTTTTAAGAAAAAGTAAAATTGCCCGAATCCGCTTTCCTTGTTGTATCCCATTATCCTCAACTAGGTTAGGTTAGGTTGAACAGAGGGTGCAGATATTAATCCGCCCCATGCCACTATAGACATACACCTAAGCCAGTAATCGGCTTGTTGTGCGCTCTAAAAACTATAAAGTAACCTCTAAAAAGAAAATTTTATGTTAGGAATTCCGTGCTACTTACAAAATCCTTAATTGTTTTCAATGCCACTGCCCTAAGTTGGTTCATATCTGATATTGCGTCTCCACCTAAGTACTGATATCTGCTAAACGCGAAAGCCGGGCATTGACAAAGGAAATGCTCCAACGTCTCATCATCTTCCCCGCATGCCCTATACATGCTTTCACTTGCCGCACCGATTTTACATAAGTGAGCTCGTAGTCTTATGTGTCCCGTTATGATACCAATAGCTATACTGACCTCCTTTTAGCTTCCTTTCAGTAATAGCCTCGTCTTCTCACGATCTGGATCCCACCATAGTCCCCTGGCCGCCAAATCGTCTGCCCTTTCATTTCCCCTTACTCCGTTATGGCCCGGTACCCAAACGATGCGGATTGTGCCATCCCCAGAGAAGGCGTTAATCTCCTTCTTATACCGCAAGACTGTTCGTGAACTTACCATTCTGGTTGTTATTGCCCTTATGGCAATTTTACTGTCGGTAAAGATGTTCAGACTCGACGTCCTCGCACTCGCATTCCGTGATAGCCCGGATCTCCGCCTGCAGGACCATATTATGATCAGGCAGTCTAAAACAGATGTCAGTCCCTGGGTTTACAATGTAAACCCCCAGGCCCACTCTGTCCTCTAGCTTTGATCCATCCGTGTAACATGATCTTCCAGATGGCAATACTAGGGTTCCGTCAATCCAAGACTGTGCAAATGACAGCAGTGCGTCGCACTCGACTCAAAGGTTCATCTCAGGTATTCGATCGGAAACCTCTCCCCTTCCTTCCAGGTTTGCTATCGTCGCCTCGATTATACCACGATGGTATGAGCTGTTCCCATCCTCAATCCATTCTCCCATCGCCTTTAGTCTCATAGCCGTAGTGGCTGCCTCACACCTACTCTGTATGTCAATGGGTCGGATATCTTGAAGAGTCTCCAGTGCCCTAGTGGGCGTGGTCCTCATCGCTCCGCCTATGCCAAGACAACATGTTCTCTGAACCTGTTGTATGGTTCTTATGTTGCACTTTTTCTCCATAGCAGTCCGCCAAACTACTGAGGCGTAAGTAAGTATTGGTCTAATCACGCTCCTGTAGAGCCAGTGGACTATCTTAGGATTCAGGCCTTATTTCGAGCCTGGGGCCCGTCTACATAGTGCCCAACATCTGTCAGCCTTCTCAGTACACTCCTGAGTGTGACACTTCCAATTCAGTTTCCTGTCCAAGATCACACCTAAGTATTTGACCTTGTCAGATATCGAAATCGTCTTATTGAGGAAACGTGGTGCTTTAAATTGGCCCACCTTCGTCTTCCTCGTGAACAGGCATATTTCAGCCTTCTCTGGGTTAACATTGAGACGTTTGGGTCTAGCCCAGTCATATGCCATATGCAATACCCTTTCGGCCCTCCTGCATAGCTCGTTCGGATCCTTGGCCCCTTGGAAGTATTATAACATCGTCTGCATAGCAGACGGGTTTAAATCCTTCCTCAGTCAGCATCCGTAATGGGTCATTTATGGTGGTCACCCATAGGAGTGGCGATAGAACGTCCCCCTGTGGCGTGCCCTGTGCCACTTTCTTCCTTATATTAATGCCATTGGACACACAATTTATCCACCTGTTCCTTAGCAGGTGGATAAATTGTGTGGCACGCACTTCCTATGATCGCCTCCAACCGCCCCTAACTTGATGTTGTCTTGTCATCTCGAGTATCATTGGCACTCATTTGCAGTTACTCCGCATGAAAACGATGCTTTCCTCTATCCGCAACCTGTGGTAACGATGAACACCATACTCGTCGGAGCTCAAATATTCAGCCTATATGGTGCTCATAATTATCCCGTGTCGACCGGGATAACTATGAAATACTCTACGATTGTAAGGGTGTCTTGAAACCAGAAATGAATGGTCTCGCGCAGGCCTTTGGTCGGCGTTGGTGTGACGTCTTTTCCAATATCGGCCTTATACCATTTTGCTTTCCAGCACACATATTTAAACTACTTAATTTTTAGCATATTTTTAGGCGTTGCATTAAAAATATTCTGCATCAATTCCATAGCCATGTGGATGTAATAATCTTTTGTTTATTATCGCACATGAACTTTTTCAATGCAATCACACTGCGATGCTATTAACACACATGCAGCCGACACTGTTAGCAATTAAAAGAAAGAATTTCAAAATCAAAGTGAAACAGCAATGACACCAATAATTTGTTTGTCGTTGAACTTAATAATAAACAAAGGTGGGGACACAATAGCAGAGATGAACCATCTTGATATGGAAAACAATTAAGGATTTTGTAAGTAGCACGGAATTCCTAACTTAAATGTTCTTTTTCGAGGTTACTTTTTAGTTTTTAGAGCGCACAACAAGGCTTAGGTGTATGTCCATAGTGGCATGGGGCGGATTAATATCCACAGCCTCTTTTCAACCTCACATAAACTAACCTAATTGAAAACCATTCCGTACAAAAGAAAACTCTTACTTTATGAAGACTCTTACTATTAGGCATTGCTTTACATTAAATTTATTTATTGTTCTTATTGTCTAGCGTAAATTTATGACCTTAGGTTTTAATAGATACTCGCACAGCGGCCGTTTTCTCTTATATAGCCTGGAAAACATTCACAGACATCGGGAGCAGCACATATGCCATTGTCACAGTCGTCATTGCAAATGGGATCACATTTCAAGGAATGTCTGGCCAAACGATTGCGATTATAGCCAGGACAGCAATAGGACACAGTACGCATGCGTACCTCAGGATCATTGACTTTTGCTCTGCAATGCAATTTAAGCGTTGATTAATTGAGATACATTTTTTAAATGATCCAACCACTTCAAACCTACTCCACTTGTTTGTAACAGATCCCCGCCGACATGGTGGTCTTGACATCCATTATAAATAATTCTCGTTCACTTGGTGTATTCAATTTCCAAAATTGGGGCACCGCCACTGCGGCACCCACACACATACACAGAACAATAAAACAATTTAATTTCTTCAACATGATACCAAACTAATAATAAAACGGTTACTATAAAAATGATTTTTTTTTATATTCCTCTTTAGTTAAAATGGTGGTTTTTGTCTCAAACCACTATGCTATGCGGCTCACTAATGACTGCTCCCAGCGGCTTTGTATCTCAGCCTGCCAGCAGCTGGATTTTTTTTGTTTTAATTCTTTGACGTCTGTCTTTTGTTCGTTCATTCATGGATTCACTCTTGTTATCAGTTTTATTTTTCTTTTATTGTATGTATAAAACAATAAAAAACTTTTTTTTCAGGCTTTCTTTGGCTGCGGAAATTTGAATTTTATAAATTAGCTCTGATTGTGCTTTCTGGCCGTCAATATTCTAAGGCAATTCCCAATCGATATGATAGACTTAAATAGATTTGTGAGCCAAAGGTTAATAAGAATAGGAAGAGAGGCCCTCATTTGAATTATAAGCTTTTAAGTTTAAATGTGAGTAAAATCACTCAATTATAAGCTTTTACACTGTGAAACAAACGATTCATCGATTCATATCATATGAATTAAAAACACACATAAATTTAATTTAAGAAATCATATTTGATAAAACAAAAAATCAAATTTAGGTAGTAATTGTCACTGTGTCAAATTTTAGTGAAATCGGATTATAAATGCGCCTTTTATGGGGCCAAGACTTTAAATCGAGTTATCGGTCTATATGACAGCTATATCCAAATCTCGACCGATTTGGGCCAAGTTTCAGAAAAATATCGAAGACCCTAAAAAAACTCAATGTCCCACATTTCGGCGAAATCGGACAATAAATGAGCTTTTGTGAGCCCTGGCAGCTATATCCAAATCTGGACCGATTTGATCTAAATTGAAGAGGGATGTCAAAGGGCCTAACATAACTCACTGTCCCAAATTTCGACGAAATCGCACAATAAATGCGCCTTTATGGGCGCAAGACTTTAAATCGAGAGATCGGCCTATATGGCAGCTATATCCAAATCTGAACCGATCTGGGCCAAATTAAAGAAAGATATCGAACGGTCTAACACAACTCACTGTAACAAATTTCGGCGACATTGGACAATTAATACGCCTATTATGGACCCAAGAATTTAAATCGAGAGATCGGTCTATATGGCAGCTTTATCCAAATCTGGACCAATCTGGGCCAAATTAACGAAAGATGTCGAACGGTCTAACACAATTCACTGTAACAAATTTCGGCGACATTGGACAATTAATGCGTCTTTTATGGGCCCAAAATCTTAATTTGAGAGATCGGTCTATATGGCAGCTATATCCAAATCTGAATCGGTCTATGCCAAATTGAAAAACGATGTTGAAAGGCCTAACAAAACTCACTGTCCCAAATTTCAGCAAAATCGGATTATAAATGCGGCTTTTATGGGCGTAAGACCCTAAATCGGCAGATCGGTCTATATCGCAGCTATATCCATATATGGACCAATCTGGACCAAATTGAAGAAGCATGTCAAAGGGCCTAACACAACTCACTGTCCCAAATTTCAGCAAAATCGGAAAATAAATGCGGCTTTTATGGGCCTAAGACCCTAAATCGGCGGATCGGTCTATATGGCAGCTATATCCATATATGGACCAATCTGGACCAAATTGACGAAGGATGTCGAAGAGCCTAACACAACTCACTGTCCCAAATTTCAGCAAAATCGGATAATAAATGTGACAATTATGGGCCTAAGGCCCTAAATCGGCTGATCGGTCTATATGGGGGCTATATCAAGATCTAGTCCGATACAGCCCATCTTTGAACTGAACCTGCTTATGGACAACAAGTAAAAGCGTGCTAAGTTCGGCCAGGCCGAATCTTATATACCCTCCACCATGGATCGCTTTTGTCGAGTTCTTTTCCCGGTGTCTCTTTTTAGGCAAACAAAGGAAAGGAGAGGATAAAAGAAAATTGCTATGCTATTGGAGCTATATCAAGTTATGGTCCGATTCGGACCACAATGGAATGAATTTTGGAGACTATAGTAGAAGTCATTGTGTAAAATTTTAACCAAGTCGGATAAGAAATGCCCCCTAAAGGGTTAAAAAAGTAAAATAGGGAGATCGTTTTATAGGGGAGCTGTATTAGGCTATAGACCGATACAGACGATATTTGACACGTATGTTGAAGGTCATGGGAGAAACCGTTGTACAAAATTTTGCCCAAATCAGAAAATAATTGCGCCCTCTATGGGCTCAAGAAGTCAAGATCCCAGATCGGTTTATATGACAGCTATATCAGGTTATCGACTGATTTAAACCATACTCAGCACAGTTGCTCGATGTCATAACAAAACACTTTATGCATAATTTCAGCCAAATCGGATGAAAATTTCGCCCTCTAGTGGCTCAAGAAGTCAAGATCCCAGATCGGTTTATATGGCAGCTAATTCAGTATATGGACTGATTTAAACCATACTTAGCACAGAAGTTGGAAGTCATTACAAAACACTTTATGCAAAAATTTCAGCCAAATCGGTTGAGAATTTCGCCCTCTAGTGGCTCAAGAAGTCAGAATACAAAATCCAAGGTTTATATAGTAGCTATATCAAGTTATTGGTCGATTTGGACTATACTTGGCGCAGTTGTTGGAAATCAAAACAAACAACTTTGTACAAAATTTCCACCAAATCGGATTAACAGTACCACTACTATGGTACAGGGTATTACTGCACAGGATAGCTGTAAGCACACACAGGCTGGAACATTGAGGTCCAATCTATGTGGTGTTGATTGCTGTCACGAGAAGCTTAGCAGCGAGCTACCGGGCGCGTCCACAGGTTCCGGATTGTGGAATGCTCCATACGGAGTAGCTACAACGGCAGTCGCGGACTATCAGTGGTATCGAGCGGAGAGTCTCAGTAAGAGGCCGGGTGGCACCAACTCTTGCAAAAATACTGAGGTGCTCGATGTTGGCGCCTTTAATAACCAAAGCCCGCCTTGTTCCCTCTATAATAGGTCCGTGGGACCGGAACGAGCTTTTTCACACAGGAGCTTGGCGAGGATCGCCATCTCCACATTAAAATGTAAATACAACAACACCCAGAAAGAAGATAGATAGATACCCATTGATATGTATACCGATCGACTCAACATCACTTCCTGATTCGATTTAGATATGTCCGTCTGTCTATCTGCCTGTCCATCTGTCCAGTTAATTTGTGTACGAATCATTCGATCGTCTTCAACTTTGCCACGAGCATTTTCTTGCGCCTAGATGCAAAGCCCGTTAAAATTGAAAAAAATCGGTTCATAATAAGATATAGCTCCCATATATATGTTCATCCGATTTGAGCTAGTATTGCAATAATTTGGTCATTTGTTAACGGATTCACACGAAAATTGTCACAGAGATTTCCTTTATAATTCCCGGTATTGCTATTTAATTTAACTGAAATCGGTTCAGATTGAGATATTGCTCACATATATATTTTTTTCGTCCGATCTTAAACAATAATTTTGTAATTTGTTAACCGAACTTCACAAAATTTGCCACAAAAGTTTCTCTTGTAACTCTTTTGATATCAGATGAATTTCATAGAAATTTGTTCAGTTTTAAACATAGCTCTCATATATATGCATCTTCTGATTTTCACTTTAAGGCCTTTGCTAACTCATTGATCAATCGATCTCTCAAAAATTTGCACAACGATTTTCTCTGTGGCTCCTAAACTATGTACGGATTTTAATCGAGGTTCTGCATATCAAGTTCAAGCTAATGCATAACAAAATGTTGGCTTCGCCCGACTTTAGCCCATCCAATTTGTTTATATCAGATCCCACTTGCAGATACCTTTCATTTGATACTCATATTATTGCAATCGATTACCTTGCCCGTTTGGGTGGGACGTTCCCGGTAATTTCTCACCAATAGTCGGGCTTATTAACTAATTTTCTTAATGCTTAATAACTATCTTTCGATGCTAGGACTTCTGCGACTCGGTTCTGTGGTTTGCCGTTATAAAAGTAATTCTCTCCCAAAGAGGGCAAATTTGCGACCATAGCAATAAAGTGCTCAAATTAAAGGTTTTTGGGAGTAATCTGATATCAATTTTTAGGAAAATGTGTCTATGGAGCCTCCTTATACCTGTTGAACATCGCAACATGGGGCTCAAATAAGAGGTATTTTAGAGTAGAACACGAAGCTCTTATATATTTTCGGGGCCAAGTCACTGGGTGGCTGCCCCATCCCCGAAATAGGACATGTATGACGACTATAGAAATATGGGGCTCAAATGGAAGGTATTTGGGAGTAGATCTCGAATCTAGTGTCTGGGGGACCACCTCAGCCCCGAAAACGAAACCTGATATAGTAGCTCCCAAATGTATATAATAAGTATATATATG
This sequence comes from Stomoxys calcitrans, assembly GCF_963082655.1. NCBI lineage: Eukaryota > Metazoa > Arthropoda > Insecta > Diptera > Muscidae > Stomoxys > Stomoxys calcitrans. Next base: position 190,319,704 of record NC_081554.1, on the reverse strand, counting down.
TTCTTGAATCAGCGTAGACCTAACCATGTCCGTCCATCTGTCTGTTGAAATCACGCTACAGTATTTAAAACTAGAGATATTGAGCTGAAACTTTGCACAGATTCTTTCTCTGTCCAAATACACTGATCTCCCGAATATACTTGTTGAGCCCCTACAGGGTGCTGTTCTTGTACTGATTTAGCTGAAATTTTGTACAATGACTTTTTCTATGACCTGTAACATATGTGCCTGAATCAAACCATAACCTCATACAGCAACCATATAAACCAATCTCCCGATTTTATTTCTAGAGCCCCTATAGGGTCAATTCTCATCCGAATTGGTTGAAATTTTGCACAATAGCACCTACTATGGTTTCCAAAATCCAAGCCAAATATAACACGAATCGGCTCATAACCAGATATAGCTCTAAAATCATAGAAATTCTTATCCATTATCCTTTGTTTGACTATAAAGAGTTATCAGACAATGAACTTGATAAAAGCGATCCAAGGTGGAGGGTATGTAAGATTCGGCCCGGCTGAACTTAGCACTCTTTTACTTGTTTTGTCTAATGATATTATTAACACTTCCCAGAATCAAATGTGTGAATATGCGGTCATTATGGCAATAATCCATATATCCTAAGGCAATAAAATAAAATGAAATAAATCAAAAATCATAGTAAATCAATTAGCAATGATTTTTTTTTTTGTCATTATACTTTGTTTGCAAAACAAACAATAAGAACGTACTGCCCATAGTCGGCCACATCGTTTCAATCTCCTTCAAAGCAGCCCAGAGTAGAAGAATATGAGTAAGATCAACAAATGAGTGATCTCAGCTAAGCCGGGCCAAACAAAACCCAACCGCTATCGGCACTTTCACAAAAGATTAAAAACCAATGTTTTGCATTTGAGAACCAACAAATAAAAAAACAAAAACCAAAAGGTTTAGAATTATTAGATGAATTTCAATGTGAAATTTTGCGATAATTTTAGTTGCTTGGCGGCCTGCAAGGCAAACGGTTGTGTTGATTTTATTCAAATTAAAAATTGTTATAAATAGTTTTAAATAAAAATGAAGTTTTTTTTGTTGCTTTGTGCCCTGTGTGCACTATTCTGTGGTAGTTTGGCCCAAATCAAAACTGGCATTAAAACCCGTCAACCCTCCAATCCCAATCAGGAATATGAACAAGTAAACTATGAACGTTACAATGGTAACTTCAAGCCTGCTGAATATTATCAAGGCGAAGTCTTTACCCCTCATGCCAAAGCCCCCCTGGATGCCACAGCTGAATTCATTAATAAAACCAGAGCAGGCATTGCCTCGGGAATTTGTTTTAAAGAAGTGCCGTAAGTTTTGTTCGTTCAGTGATCAGTGATGAAAATACTCTAAAGTAGTGACCCTTGGTGACCTGGAATTTTTGTGATTTGATAAAGACAAACTGAGTTGAATTAGAACAAAAAAAAAAAAATTCTTTGATTATATGGATTTCTAGGAATCCATATTGACGTTAAGAAATTGATAGAAAATATAGAGAGCTACGCAATAGTAAATCAATAGGCATCGAATATATGGGTTGCCCAAAAAGTAATTGCGGATTTTTCATATAGTCGGCGTTGACAAATTTTTTCACAGCTTGTGACTCTGTAATTGCATTCTTTCTTCTGTCAGTTATCAGCTGTTACTTTTAGCTTGCTTTAGAAAAAAAGTGTAAAAAAGGATATTTGATTAAAGTTCATTCTAAGTTCTATTAAAAATGCATTTACTTTCTTTTAAAAAATCCGCAATTACTTTTTGGGCAACCCAATAGTTTAAAATCTGTTGATACGAGTCCTACGTAACTTTTCACTTTTTTGGTAAGATTTTTTTAAGCAGTCTTGGAGAATTGCAAAAAATCGTAGATATATAAGTTTTTTAACCCCCTTTGTATAAGAATTGCGCCTTGTTGGCGCTCAGAAAGCAAAATGGGGAGATCGCTTTATAGCTATTGATCGATTTAGACCATATTAGACACGTATATTGAAGGTCATGAGAGCAGCCGTTGTACAAAATTTCTTCCAAATCGGATGAGAATGGCGCCTTCTAGACGCTCAAAAAGTCAAGATCCTAGATCGGCTTATATGGGAGCTACATCAGGTTATATACCGATTTGAGCCGTACGTAGCACAGTTGTTGGAAGTCATAACAAAACTCCTCATACAAAATTTCAGTCAAATCGGAAGCGAATTGCTCCCTCTAAAGGCTCCAGAAGTCAAGACCCAAGATCGGTTTATATGGCAGCTATATCAAAACATAGGCCCATTTAAACAACACTTAGCACAGTTGTCGGAAGTGATACCAAAACACTACGTGCAAAATTTCAGTCAAGTCGGACGAGAATAACGCCCTCTGGAGGCTAAAGAAGTCCAGACCCAAGATCGGTTTATATGGCAGCTATATCAAGTTATGAACCGATTGAAACCATACTTGGCAAAGTTGATGGATATCATAACAAAACACGTCGTGCAAAATTTATTCCAATCGGATGACAATTGCGCCCTCTAGAGGCTCAAGAAGTCAAGACCCAAGATCGGTTTATATGGTAGCCATATCAAAACATGGACCGATTTAAACCATACAACTAACACCTGTTGGAAGTGATATCGAAACACGTCGTGCAAAATTTCATTCCAATAGGAAAAGAATTGCGCGAAGTCAAGACCCAAGATCGGTTTATATGGCAGCCATATCAAAACATGGACCGATTTGGCCCATTTAGAATCCCAACCGACCTACACTATTAGTATTTGTGCAAAATTTCAAGAGGCTAGCTTTACTCCTTCGAAAGTTAGTGTGCTTTCGACAGACAGACCGACGGACATTGCTAGATCGACTTAAAATGACGTTACGATCAAGAACATATATACTTTATGGGGTCTCGGACGAATATTTCCAGTAGTTACAAACAGAATGACGAAATTAGTATACCCCCATCCTATGGTGGAGGGTATAAAAAGTAGAATGGATAAGAAATTCTTTGCTATTGGAGCTACATCAGGCTATGGACCTGATGTAGCTCGCACAATTCGTAGAAATCATTGTGCGAAATTTCAGCCAAATTTAATAAAAATTGGACCCTAAAGGGGATAATGGATAAGCATTGCTATGCTATTGGACCTTTATCAGGCTTTGGACCGATTCGGGTCCATATTCGTTTGGTTGCTGGAGCCCATAGTAGAAATCATTGTCCGAAATTTCGGCCAAATCTAATAAAAATTGGGCCCCATAGGGGCTTAAAAAGTAAAATCGGGAGATCTGCATATGTGGGAGGGATCATGCTATGGACTGATTCAGGCCATATTTGACACGTATGTTGGAGGTTATAGGAGAAGTCACTGTGCAAAATGTCAGACAAATCGATTCAGAATTCAGATCGGTTTATAAAGGAGCTATATCTCGTTTAAGACCAATTCAGACCATACTTGGCACCTATGTTGAATGTCATAGAAAACGTATACGTCAAAGCAAGTATACATAGCTCTCATAAAAAGCCGCTAGAGGGCGCAATTTTTATTTTGTCTTCCTGGAACTTCCAATAGCCAAGTATGTTTTGAATCGGTTGATAACTTCATATAGTTGCCTTATAAACCGATCTCGCCCTTTAGAGGGCGTAACTATTATCCGATTGGTCTGGCATTTTGCACGTTACGTTTTGTTATAACTTTCAACAGCCGTGCCAAGTATGCTCGAAATCGGGTGATTACCTGATATAGCTGTCATATAAAACGATCTCCCCGATTTGACTCCTTGAGCCTCTAGAGGCTCAATATTTTTCAGATTTGGTTGAAATTTTGCACGTAACGTTTTACTATAAATTCCAATATATCTGCCATATAAATCGATCTCCACGATTTGACTTCTTGAGCCTCTAGAGGGCCCAATATTTTTAAGATTTGGCTGAAATTTTGCACGTTACGTTTTGCTATAACTTCCAACAGCTGTTTGAAGTATGGTCGTAATCGCTTGATAACCTCATATAGCTGTTATATAAGCCAATCTCCTGATTTTACTACTAGAGCCTCTAGAGAGCCTAATATTTATACGATTTGACTGAAATTTGTCACGTTAAGTTGTGCTATAACTTCCAATAACCGTTCCAAGTATGGTCGACATCGCGTGTAAGCCTGATATAGCTTACATATAAACCAATCTCCCCGATTTGACTCCTTGAGCCTCTAGAGGACCCAATATTTTTCAGATTTGGTTGAAATTTTGTACGTTACGTTTTGCTATAGCTTCCAACAGCTGTTTGAAGTCTGGTCGTAATCGGTTGATAACCTGATATAGCTGTCATATAAACCAATCTCCTGATATGACTTCTTGAGCCTCTAGAGGGCCTAAATATATACGATTTGACTGAAATTTTTCACGTTACGTTGTGCTATAACTTTAAATAGCCGTTCCAAGTATGGTCGACATCGGTTGATTGCCTTATACAGCTGCCATATAAACTTATCTCTACTATTTGAGTCTCTAGAGGGTCCAATATATATTAGATTTGACTGAAGTTTAGCACGTTAAGTTATACTATATCTTCCACCAGCCGTTTGAAGTATGGTCGAAATCGGTTGATAACCTGATAAAACCGTCGTATAAACCAATCTCCTGATTTGACTTCTTTAGCCTCTAGAGGGCCTAATATTAAAAAATTATTAAACGTTTAATTCCAGGAGTAATTCGAGAATGGGCACATAAGCATGATCGGAGACGATCTCTCCCTGGTATATTCTTTGGCCTTCCTCCGTTCGTGTAGTACTTAACCCCTTACACATTTAGTCAACATTGGAGGAAGTAGCCATCGCTGAAAATTCTTTCTTATGTTCTCGCCAGGATTCTAACCAAAGCGTACAGAGTTATAGGCCGACACATTATCCTCAAAACCAGGGTGGCCTAGAAGTTCATTCCGCCACGCATCTCGACCTAACTATCCTCGATTCAAAGACCTTAAGAGCCTTCGTCGATACAGACCTCTGCTTCAAAGACACTCGCCTTGCAGTCTCAACGACATACAGTGGGAGAAAAAAAAAACTGATAAAAAATATGCCGTGTAAGAGCGGGTAGAGATATCTCTCTCTCTCTTTCTCTTCGTCTTGTTAAGGAGCCTCCTGCTTTCCATCCTGAGTACCTTCAATTACTGTGTTTACCACGATTAGTTCGCCATAAGCTATATTAACTGCGAACACTAGTTCCCTTGCTTCCAATATAGGCCCTCAAGGTGGGGTCCCCTGACAATACTGACCAGAAACTCCTTTTCGCCATCCTTATCTCCTTCTTGGACCTATCCAAGGCTTCACGATATTCATCCCAGCCCTCTGCCGTGTTCTCCCTATCTCTTCTTCTTGTTAAAGAGCTTCCTGCTTTCCATCCTGAATACCTCAATTACTGTGTTTACCACGATTGGTTCCCCATAAGCGGCGGTACTCGCTCTGGCAATGCTTTCCGAGAGGCTTCGTTCAGGGACTCCGTTATAAGTCCCACTGCGACAACCAGTCCCTTTACATCAGATATAAGCCCTTAAGGGGACTTAAGCCTGACCATATATTGTCTGAACCTTTTCAATTTGTCTTTTTGGGTTGCTATGCGGCTTCCTGCTTCTTATCTTGGGCGCAACCTGAAAATCAATTCTGTGATGATTCAAAAAAAGCACTGGGTAGAGACATTCCAGTTTAAGACTTTAACATACTCACTGCTCGTCACTTGCGTTATATCTGAAACCTGTTGCCTGAGCCGATTATAGGTTGTTGGGGATACCTAGTTCGTGAAAAAAAATTTAACAAAAAAAGTGACTCTCTATTGTTTACATCATTGTTACCCCATAGACTGAGGTGGGCATTGGCGTTACCTTACTTTTAATTGGCTATGACAGAGCATTGGCGTCACCTCTAAGTATAAAATCGTGCTACTTGGCCTCGTATCATATGACCAAGGCCCGGACCATGTCTAGAAGGAGGATGTCTTCATCTTGGCCTCTTCAGAGCCACTACCGTTAAGTCATCATTGATGTAACGACAAATCAGTGTAACATTCTCATAAGGAACAAGGGACAAACTTCTCACATTTAAAGCTCAATGATAAGGGCCCTCTCTTATATAGCCGAGCTTGAACGGCGTGCCGCAGTGCCTCTTTGGGAAGAAATTTTTACATGGCTTCTATACATGGCCTAGCACCTCACAAATGTCGCCAACATTACGAGGGTAAAACCACCGCTGAAAAAAAAGTTTTCTGATGTTCTCGCCAGGGTTCGAACCCAGGCGTTCAGCGTCATTCAAATCTCTGAGCTACGGTGGCTTCCAAGGATTACATTCCGACTGTCATCGATTCAGCTTTTAATCTTTCTCTCTGTCGAATGAGAGATGAGAGTAAGATGGCGTGATTCAAGCCCACGAATTTTTTACCTTGTACCCACGCTTCCCAGATAAGGTCCAATTCAGTACCAACTCTTCTCATAATTCTGAGCTACTAGTCCTCGGTTGCCTTTGAGTATCGCAGATAATTCTGCACTTGCAACAGATGGCGAAAGTGACAAGAATTCTGAATCGACCCTGTTTGACAGATCATTGCCACTTCCTTTATCCCTCACATGTGCCCCTAAATTTCCCAGAACTCCCATAGCAAACGTTTATTCTGCACATTTAGCAGATGGAGTATGACTTCATTGTACAGTACAGGAGGGGGTAGTCACACTTCCAAAGCAGACCAGCGGGTTATTTTATGGATCAGGACCAGCTCGATCATCATGACAGGCAAATGGGGTCAAGGTCTTTGCATATTTTCAATAGACGGACGGACCGACATGGCTAGGGCGAATAAGTCGAGGTATTTAGAACAGAATGACCAAATTTGTAAACCCCCATTCTAAAGTGAAGCTTTTTTATCAACCGACGGATAAGCCAAAGATAACACAGCTTTAACAGACGTCTTAAGGACTATGTAGGTCCCTTGATCTGAACTAGAATGTTTTCTCTCTAATGACGGGCCTAATTCCGGTTTGGTTGTATTCATTCTCATTTTTAAATTGGCTCCACTCTTTTCACCCATGTTTTGCAAATTTGCCCCGTTTCAATTTCTTTTGTAAATTTGAAAAATTTTTTCTAATTTTAATTTCCCCAAAAAAGTTTCTTATCAACACTTTTTTGTTTCCCTTCCAGCACTTCCTCCCTTGCCAAAAATGGCCAAGTGCCCGTCAGCAATGGCACTTCACCCGGCATGAGTACCGTGCAGGTATGCTGTGAGGGTTATGAGCGAAATCCCCATATCTTCAAGCGTTGCGATCCCATCTGTGAAGATGACTGTCCCAATGGCATTTGTACGGCACCCAATCAGTGTGTTTGTATTCCAGGACATCTGCGCAATGCTGCTGGAAAATGTGTTACCACCTGTCCCATAGGATGTGACAATGGCATATGTGCTGATAATGGTCAATGCCAATGTAAACCAGGATTTATGTTAGAGCCTAGAGAAGGAAAATACTGTTTGCCGGTTTGCGAAAAGGGATGTCAGTTTGGCAAATGCGTAGGACCCAATCAGTGCGCCTGTGACAAGGGCTATCGCGTGAGTGCAGCAGGAACATGTGAACCTGAATGTGAACGTTGTGAGAATGGCAGGTGTACCGCCCCTGGAGTATGCAGTTGCAATGTGGGATACACTGCCATGGGAGGTGTATGTGAGCCGGTGTGTTCTTTGTAAGTACCGAAGACAAGGGATTTTAATATTTTTTGTTAATATTTTTGTTTGTTCAAGGGGCTGTGACCATGGCTTTTGCAGTGCTCCCGACACCTGCTCCTGTCCCCCCGGCTCTGAGTTGGACCGTTCTGGCATTAAATGCAATCCTCGCTGTGAAGTTCCCTGTGTCAATGGTGTTTGTGCCAGCCCCAATAAATGCGATTGTGAGCCTGGCTATATTCGTGATGAGAAACAACCCCATATGTGTGTGCCCCATTGTCCTCAGGGATGTCCCAATGGATATTGTTCTGCCCCTAATTTCTGTGCCTGCAATCCTGGCTTCATAAAGAGCGGTGTTAAAGGTCGTCATTTCTGCAATCCGTCCAACTAAATACAGCTTAATTATGAAAATATAATTTTTTTTATGAGATTTTAAAGTTATAAGACTACCCAAGAGTTGAACGAATCTAGAATTTAATAATAAATGAAAAAATGTTTCAAGTTTATTAAACCAAAGTTTCTAGTCGTAATCCTGTTGACATTTTCGTCAATCTCTTCTATGCTTGGACAATCTAAATTATCTTGGCCAAGTCTTCTTCTGAGTAGCCTTCCGAATTTTGTCCAGTTAGCTTTCAACTTATTCCGGATGCTTATCAGATTCGACGCCGGCCGTGCGTTTCCAAACCTTATGTAACGATGGTCAGAAAAAGAGTGTTCAATTCAGACGCTCCAATCCTGAACCTCATCGATTTGATTTTCAAATCAAATAGAAGTCAAAGTACCGAGGTAACTCGGTATTTTCACGTTGTGATAGATGGAAGGCATTCGTATAGCATGTTAGAGTTAACGTTGGTTCATAACATAACTTGGGATCATTACCTTTTTTCTGAAAAGGTCAAAGCGTATAAAGATCTGCCATTCACGAAAGCTGAATATCGGAAAACCCAACTTCTTGTTCCGACGATATAATGGCGCAGTGGCAAACTATTGCCCACTCCATGGAAAATGCCGCGATATCCGTACTCGGTTACCGGAAGCCTCTTCAAAGAAACCCATGGTACGACCAAGAGTGTCGAGATGCTACTGAAGTCAAGAATGGGGCATATGGAGCAACCCTGCAATCAGTAGAAACGAGCCAGATGAAGGAGAGGTATTGGGAGTAAAGGATGAGGAGAAACATCTATTTCGAAGAAAGGAAAAGGAAATGGAAAGACGTGCGTGTGAGCGAATTGGGATGTGCAGGAATCAGAATGAAGTTCGGAAATTTTACCAAAGAATTAAACATGGCTTTGGTACAGACACATCCTCCTGCAGAGACAAAAAAGGAATGTGCCTGGTATATGACACAGACAGCAGGCTGAGAATATGGAAGGAACATTTTACCCAACTGCTATTGTCCGACGATGACGGCGAAGAGTATACCGCAGAACCAATCAATGATGATGATATAAGATAAACATTCTCTCCTAGTCAGAATGAGGTCCAAGTAGCAGTGACCCGACTAAAGAACAACAAGGCAGCAGGAGCCGACGGGTTACCCGCTGAACTATTTAAGACCGAAAGCGACACGTTGATAAAACGAATGCATAAGCTTATTTGCGCAATCTGGCTAGAAGAACGCATACACGATGATTGGAACCTCAGCATACTATGTCCCGTACACAACAAAGGAGACAAGAAAGAATGTGCCTACTACAGAGGAATACAAGATACTCCCCATCGCATACAAGATACTCTCGAGCGTACTGTGTGAATGATTAAAACCTCAAGTCAATGAGATAATTGGGCCCTAATCAATGCTGCTTTAGACCTGGTAAATCCACCCTGGACCAGATATTCACACTGCGCCAAATCTTGGAAAAGACCCGAGAAGAACAAATCAATACCTACCATCTCTTTGTTGACTACAAAGCCGCTTTCGATACCCTTTTACGTTCAAAGGTGTTTCAAGCCATGTTTGGTATCCCTGCAAAATTAATAAGACTCTGCAGTATGACACTTGCTGATAGGCGATCCTCAGTAAGAATAGAAAAGAATCTCTCCGAACCATTTAGAGTACCAAACGAATTTTCAGACAAGGAGACAGGAGATGGGGGAGACCTATCGTGTGATCTCTTTAATATCCTGCTAAAGAAGATTATACGAGATGCAGATGTGAATAGATATGTCACACTAATCACAAGAGAACACACGCTGCTCGCCTATGCCGACGACATCGTCATCATAGGTCGGTCACCGGAAGTTGTAACTGCAGCCTTTAAATGAATCGAAAGAGAGTTCGTGAAAATGGGTCTGGCAGTAAATGGAGATAAAACGAAATGGATGGTTTCAACTCCCTAAACGCCTTGCACAACCGAGGAGATAAAAAAGTGGAGAGAGTTGGGAACCACAACTTTGAGATAGTCAGTAACTTTATCTACCTCGCCCACGCCGTAACCGAAACGAATGACACCAGTTTTGAGATAAAGCGAAGAATAATACTGGCAAACAGATGCTACTTTGGACTAAGTAAGCAGTTTAGAAACAAGGCCACCTCTCAACAGACGAAGTTTACACTATACAAGACACCGTGCTGTTATATGGTTCTGAAGCATGGGTACTTATGAGAGCAGTTGAGGCAGTGCTTGGAGTATTTGAGAGAAAGATTCTTCGTAAAATATATGGATCAGTTTGCGTTAATGGAGAATATAGTCGTCATATGAACCACGAGCTGTATGAGCTGTAAGACGACGATAGCATAGTTACAAGCTTAAAAATACAATGGCTGCGTTGGCTAGGTCATGGCGTCAGAACGGATGAAGAAGCAAACCGAGAAGCCCAAAAGCCCTAGGGAAAGTTAAAGTGGTGGGAGACACCTCGAAACTTGGTGTCAAAGATTTTAAAATGAGCGCAGAATATCGAGGCTTTTGGAACGCTTATCTACGTGCGGCCAGTGTCTGTCTTAGCCAATTAAAGCAAAGTAAGTACAAGATACTCCATAACTTTTGTCTTTTAGGGACTCAGTTGATTGGTTTTTACTACATTTTACAGACAAGGCTACCGACAAAGATAGCCTTCCCAAATTCTTTTGTTATTTAATTTTGTGTTTTTTATACCCTTCACCATAGGATGGGGGGTTTACTAATTTCGTCATTCTGTTTGTAAATATTCGAAATATTCGTCTGAGACCCCATAAAGTATATATATATTCTTGATCGTCGCGACATTTAATGTCGATCTAGCTATGTCCGTCCATCTGTCCGTCCGTTCGTCTGTCCGTCCGTCCGTCTGTCTGTCGAAAGCACGCTAACTTCCGAAATAGTAAAGCTAGCCGCTTGGAATTTTGCACAAATACTTCTTATTAGTGTAGGTCGGTTGGCATTGTAAATGGGCCATATCGGACCATGTTTTGATATAGCTGCCATATAAACCGATCTTGGGTCTTGACTTCTTGAGTCTCTAGAGTGGGCAATTCTTATCCGATTGGAATGAAATTTCGCACGACGTGTTTTGTTATGATATCCAACAACTGTGCCAAGTATGGTTCAAATCGGTACATAACCTTATATAGCTGTCATATAACCTATCTTGGGTCTTGACTTCTTGAGTCTCTAGAGGGCGCAATTCTTATCCGATTTGGCTGAAATTTTGCATGACGTATTTTATTATGACTTTCAACAACTGTGTCAAATAAGGTTCAAATCGGTTCATAACCTGATATAGCTGCCATATAAACCGATCTGGGATCTTGACATCTTGACTTCTTGAGCCTCTAGGATCGCAATTATTATCCGATTTGCCTGAAATTTTGTGCGACGGATCCTCTTATGACCATCAACATACGTTTTTATTATGGTCTGAATCGGTTTATAGCCCGATACAGCTCCCATATAAATCGTTCTCTCTATTTTACTTCTTGAGCCCCCATAGGGCGCAATTCTTATTCGAATTGGCTGACATTTTACACAGGTCTCCAACATTTAATTTAATTGTGGTCCGAACCGGCCCATATCTTTATATCGCTCTAACAGCAGAGCACATCTTTTCTTAAATATATCCTTTTTTGCCTAAGAAGAGATGCCGGGAAAAGAACTCGACAAATGCGATCCATGGTGGAGGATATATTTGATACGGCCCGGCCGAACTTAGCACGCTTTTACTTGTTTCTTTTTGGTAAAGGTAACAATTGAAGTATTATATAAAATTTCAAAAATCCCATTTTTTGTTTAATGTGGTTTTATCGCATTTTCAATGGGTATAAGTTTCATTAAACTTTGTATCACTTTTTTGTTGTTTTTTATGTGTTTTTATTTTTTGCATTGAGTTTGATACTGTTTTGCAAGTAGAGCAAAAACTCTTTGACCTTGGCCTTATATAATTTTTATTGTTATTTCTTTAGGCTGGTTTTTTAGATAAAATTTCTATTTGTGTGTTATGTATGTTTACTGCAACAATAAACTGATAAGGGTATTTCGATTTATTAATAAAAACATAAATGAGGGATGTTCATGAGAGAGATTTTTTTGGAAAGAAAAGCAGAATATGCAAACCTATCTCTTTCAACTTAAAACCAGTAAGGAAAGGTAAAAGTCGGTCGAGGCCGACTATGTAATACCCTACACCTACCTTACAATTATAAATTCGGGCAATGGATATATGTATATGATAGCTATATCTAAATCTGAAACGACTTTTTTCGAACAGATCGTTTGGAAATTGGTGTTACTACGGCCACATAAGTGCAAATCCGGCGATCATTTATATGGGAGCTATATCCAATTCTGAACCGATATTGATGAAATCTTAGATCAGATATGTTAAGATCGATAACAAAACAATCTGTGCCAAATTTTGTGCAGATCGATTGAAAATTGTAGTAAGTACGGTCATTTAAGTTCAAATCGGACGATACATATATATGGGAGCTATATCTAACTCTGAACCGATTTTGATGAAATCTTGCAGATAGGTTAATATCAATAACAAAACAATCCGTGCCAAAGTTTGTGCAGATCGGTTACAAATTGTATTGGGTTGCCCAAAAAGTAATTGCGGATTTTTTAAAAGAAAGTAAATTCATTTTTAGTAAAACTTAGAATGAACTTTAATCAAATATACTTTTTTTACACTTTTTTTCTAAAGCAAGCTAAAAGTAACAGCTGATAACAGACAGAAGAAAGAATGCAATTACAGAGTCACAAGCTGGGAAAAAATTTGTCAACGCCGACTATATGAAAAATCCGCAATTACTTCTTGGGCAACCCAATAGTTAGTACGGTCGTTTAAGTTCACATAGGGCGATACATATATATGGGAGCTTTATCTAAATCTGAACCGATTTTGATGAAAATTTGCAAAAATGTAAGGATCAGTAACAAAACAATCCGTGCTACATTTTGTGCAGATCAAAATTGTAGTTACTACGGTCATTAAAGTGAAAATCGGGCGATACAAACACATGGGAGCTATATCTAAATCTGAATCGATTTTTACCAAAATCAATAGCGTTTGCCCTTTAGCTAAAAAAGTTACATGTGCCAAATTTCGTGGCGATTGGACAACAAATACGACATGTACTAAGATTACAAGAATACATGAACTCATAGACGGACATGGCTAAATCGAATCAGAAAGTGATTCTGAGTCGATCGGTATACTTATCAATGGGTCCAGCACTTTTTCTTCTTAGCGTCGTAAACAAATGCATACTCTCATAATACCCTGTACCACAGTGGTGGTGTGGGGTGGAGTAAGAAGTAAAATATATATATATAAATATATATAAAATATATGTAAAATAAAATATATATATCGGAGGTCATGGGAGAAGCCAATGTACAAAATTTTGTCCAAATCGGATAATAATAACGCCCTCTGGAGGCTCAAGAAGTCAAGATCCCAGATCAATTTATATGGCAGCTGTATCTGGTTATGGACCGATTTAAACCATATTTGGCACAGTTGTTGGAAGTCATAACAAAACACCTCATGCAAAATTTCTGCCAAGTCGGATAAGAATTGCGCCCTCTAGTGGCTCAAGAAGTCAAGACCCCAGATCGGTTTATATGACAGCTATATCAAAACATGGACCGATATGGCCCAGTTACAATCCCAACCGACCCACACAAATAAGAAGAACTTATGCAAAATTTCAAGCAGCTAGCTGTACTTAGCGTGCTTTCGACTTACAGACGGACGGACGAACTGACGTACATAGCTAGATAGACTTAAAATGTCATGCCGATCAAGAATATATATACATTATGGGGTCTTAGACGAATATTTCGAGGAGTTACAAACAGAATGACGAAATTAGTATACCCTCATCCTATGGTGGATGGTATAAAAACATAAATTAGAGATGTTCATGAGAGAGATTTTTTGGAAAGAAAAGCTGAGTAAGCAAGCCTATCTTTTTATACCCACCACTATAGGATGGGGGTATACTAAACTGGTCATTCCGCTTGTAACACCTCGAAATATTGATAAAAATCAATTTGTGTTCGTTAGTAGGTTTGTTTGTTTGTGTGTTCCTTATAGTCTCAGAAACGGCTGAACAGATTTTCTTGAAATTTTCACTGATGGTGCATAATGATCCCATGGTGAAAATATGGTACCACCTTTTTTTGATATCTGAAGGGGGAGCGGACGCTCCCCCTTAGCCTAATCTTCAGATCTCGGAGATGGGTGGTTCGATTTAAGCGAAATTTTGTGTGCTCTCTTATAGTAACTTACAAACAAAATGTTGATATTCAAATTTCGGATGGGGTACCTAGGGGGGCGCCCCACCCCGAAACCTACCTAATATATTTATTCACCAATCACGACAATATGGGACTTTAATGAAAGGTATTCAAGATTAGAAAACGTATCTGGTATCCAATTGTCGGACCAAGGGGACCACTCCAAACCCCAAAACATCCCTAAATGGGACATAATTACCCGCCATGGCAATATGGGGCTCAAGGACTGAAAGGTATTTGCGAGTAAAATACGAATCTGATATTCAAATTTGGGACAAAATTTCTGGGGGTCCACCCCTTCTCCAAAACACCCCCCAAACAGGAGTTATTTACTGACCACGGCAATAAGGGGCTTAAATAAAAGATATTTGAGTTTAGAATACAAAAAGTTGGGATGTTCATGAGAGAGATTTTTTGGAAAGAAAAGGAGAGTATGCAAGCCTATCTTTTTATACCCACCACCATAGGATGGGGGTATATTAAACTGGTCATCCGCTTGTAACACCTCGAAATATTGACCTAGGACACCATGGAGTTTATACATTCTTGATCGTCTCGAAATTCTGATTCGAACTAGCCATGTCCGTCCGTCCGTCTGTCGAAATCACGATAGCTGTCGAACGCGTAAAGCTAGCCGCTTGAAATTTTGCACAGATACTGACTATTGATGTAGGTCGTTAGGAATTGCATATGGGCTATATGGGTTCAGATTTGGATACAGCTTCCATATAAACCGATCTTCCGATTTGTCTTCTTGTACCCTTGGAAGCCGCAATTTTTGTCCGATTTGGCTGAAATTTCGTACGTAGTGTTCTGTTATGACTTCCAATAACTGTGTCAAGTACGCTTTAAATCGGTCAAGAACCTGATATAGCTCCTATATAAACCGATTTACCGATTTGACTTCTTGAGCCCTTACAAGCCGCAATTATGGTCCGATTAAGCTGAAATTTCGCATATAGTGATCCTGCATGACTTCCAGCAAATTTGCCAAGTACGGTCGGAATCGTTCAAAAACCTCATATAGCTCCCATATAAACCGATTTCCCGATTTGATTTCTTGAGCCCTTAAATGCCGCAATTATGGTCCGATTAAGCGAAAATTTTGCACGTCGTGTTCCGTTATGACTTTCAATAACTGTGCTGAGTACGGTTCAAATCGGCCCATAATCTGATATAGCTCCCATAATCTGATGATCTCCCAATTTGACTTCGAAAGACCTTACAACCCGCAATATCCGATTTATCGTCCGATTTGCCTGAAACTAAGCATGTAGTGTTTTGTTATGACTTCCAACAAATCTGCTTAGTACGGTCCAAATTGGTCTATAGCCTGATATAGCTCTCATATAAACCGATCTCCCGATTTGACTTCTTGAGTCTTTACAAGCCGCAATTTTTGTCCGATTTGGGTGAAATTTTGCATGCAACTTCCAACAACTGTGCCAAATACGGTACAAATGAGTCTACAACCTGATATAGCTCCCATGTAAACTTGTCACTCGATCATCCTTGTTCGGTTCCCAGAAGCTTTAATATTTGCTGGTTTGACAGAAGTTTGATATGAAGAATAATGCCCTTCAATTAAATTTATTTTGTTTACATGGGTTCTGCAAAATCCCAATGTGGGTGGGTGGTTTGGTGGGTTTCCAAGAATCTGTTCGACCGAATTTAGCACGCTTTTACTTGTTAAACTTAAAAATTTAGTTGGTTTAATACTTAGGTCAGTACCATATGGACTGGGTAACTAGAGTCTGAGTAAGCCATATACTGGGTAATGGTGCAGAGATCGTGGATTTCATTCGCACCATAGTCTTAGGTCTACTCTGACATCACAATAGATGACAATTTGCCTAAACGCCATTTCCACCTTCTTTAACCCCCTTATACAATATTAGTAAATTGCAATTTGGCAAGGGGCAAACTTCTCACATATCAATGACTGCAGTCCGATTCAAGTTTAAGCTCAATGTTAAGGGGCCTCCTTTTTATAGCCGAGTCCGAACGGCGAGTCGCAGTGCGATACCTCTTTGGAGAGAAGTTTTACATAATACCTCACAAATGCCTCGCCAGCATTAGGAGGGGAAAACCACCGCTGAAAATGTTTTCTGATGGTCTCGCCAGGATTCGAACCCAAGGCGTTCAACGTCATAGGCGGACATGCTAACCTCTGCGCTACGGTGGCCTCCTATACCATATTATTATTCCCTGTAAACTGATTTTGTTTTTAAACTTTCTTTATTAAAATTGAAAAAATCTCCCTATTAAAGCCTCAAATTCATATTTCAATTCCTTGTCGTAGTGCAATCTTTCAGCTGTGGTGAAAATCTTGCTTTGCACCTTAAAGGGATAAAGGCAACGATCTATGAAATGCTGCATTCCGAAAGGACAACGACATTTCCCCTCCGAAGTACATTGGTCACCACCTAAACAATGTTGCTGACCACTGCCACAAGCACAGGTATTGGGCTTGACACATTTGCCATAAGGACCACAGCCACTGGAAGGGAAAAATATTTGAATATGCATATAAGGGCGTTTTTTTTATACATCCAACTTACTTTTCACATATTGGCCTGCAAATATTGTCCCACAAATAATAACCTTCAAAACATCGACATATGCCAGGAGCTATGCACACCCCATGCTCACAGGAATCTGGACAATGGGGAAGACAAGTTTGGGAGAGAGAATCATAGACAAAACCATTGAAACATTGGCATTTGTAAAAGGACTCACAGAAGCCATTCAGACAGTTGCTGGAAAAGAAAATTAAACATTATTGTCCAATTTAGGATTTTAACCCTTGGTGAATGGTTCTATATATAGTGGGTACTACCCAACTTTGGCCTTCCTTCACTAAAACTTACATTTTACATTCCGCTTCACAAATATTCCTCCCCGGTCTCTTGATATAACCAGCAAAACATTCACACTCTTGCGGAGCCCCACAGCGACCAAATCCACACCCTGGCTGGCATATAGGTTGGCAACCCAAAAAATCCAACCACTGATAACCAACCTGGCATTGACACTCTCCAGGTGCAACACATTCTTGATTCAGTCCACATGGTATATGAGAACATTGAGGTATACAAAATTTCCTAGTTTCAGATTCCAGACTATAGCCAGGATTACAAATGCAGGTGCCATCCAATAGGCAATGTCCATTCTCACAACCCAAAGGGCAAGTGTGAACACAATTCCCCTTGGAGTTAGCCACAAAACCTTCGAAACATTCACAGTGCTGTGATGAGCGACAAAAGCCATTGCGGCAATTGTTAGCCGATACCAGCGAACAGTCGGGCACACACTTATTAGAATCCAAATCTAGGGGTCTACTCGTTGCCACATAACCCTCACAACATTTTTCGAAACGAAGATAATTGGGAATTGAGGAATTTCCCATTATAGGCTCCTCTTCTTTGAATTGAAAGAATATGGCTCTACAAGCAAATAAAAATTTTGTTAATCTTATGAAAACAATCTCCCATGAGATTCGACTTACGGCACATCTCTATAACACTTTTCTTCTCTATGCTGGGTATTGTAGTATAGATTTAACTCTGCTCTTGTATTGGGATATATATCACCATAGATTTCCTGGTCTTGTCCCTTGACAGTTGCTGTGACCAGAATATAAAAACCAACTAGTCTTACATGAATTTGAAATGATCCCCATCGCTCAGATGTCATCTTCTGAGTGCACCAAATCTAGTTTTTTCAAGCAAGCTTATCTGCTTGTTACTCACTTAGGAGTCAAGCTAACAAAACAACTCTGTATTGTTAGGTGGTCTAAAAAGCGTTTTACTTATGATTTTGGACTATCGATGAGCTTATCAGTTGTATAATAAAATGTAAACAGTGTAAATAAGGCAATGTTAAGACATTGAAAATCAATAAAAAATCGAAAGACTCTCGGACTCAAATGTTCAGCTAAATATGAAAATTTTAATTTTGGAAGGATTTTCGATTTGTTTTTCAACTCTTTTATTATCTGTGCGTCAAGCGGAAATGGACCTTAAATCGCGACTTCATCAAAAAAATTCAAAAATTGATAGAAAATCCATACAAAATCGAAATTTTCCTATGAAAATTTTAAATTGGCTGTATCTCCTCAACTATGCGTCCTAAAGGGAATGGGAAATAATACGTGACTCCACCCAAAAATTCAAGAATTGATAGAAAATCCACCAAAAATCGAAATTTTTATTTGAAAAATTTAAATTGGCTGTATCTCCTAAACTATGCATCCTAGAGAGAAATGGGCCTTTATTCGTGACTCTACCCAAAAATTAAAAAATTTTCAGAAAATCCACCAAAAATCGAAATTTTTATGTGAAATTTTTAAATTGGCTGTATCTCCTAAACTATGCATCCTAGAGAGAAATGGGCCTTAATTCGTGACAAATTTATAGAAAATCCAGCCAAATTCGAAATTATCACATGAATATTTTAAATTGCCTGTATCTCCTAAACTATGCGTTCTAGAGAGAAATGGGCCTTAATTCGTGACTCCGCCCAAAAACTCAAAAATTGATAGAAAATCCATCCAAAATCGAATTTTTCATATAAAAATTTTAAATTGGCTGTATCTCCTAAACTATGCGTCCTAGAGGGAAATGGGCCTTAAATCGTGACTCCAACAAAAAATTCAAAAATTAATCGAAAATTCATCCAAAACCGAAATTTTTATATGAAAAATTTAAATTTGCTGTATCTCCTAAACTATGCGTGCTAGAGGGAAATGAGCTTTAATTTTTTAAAAATTTTAAATTTACTGTATCTCTTAAACTGTGCGTCCTAGAGGGAAATGGACCTAAACTTGTGAAATTTCATTTAAAAATTTTAAATTGGCTGTATCTCCTTAATTCGCGACTCCACCCAAAAATTCAATAACTGATAGAAAATCCATCTGAAACCGAAATTTTCATACGAATATTTTAAATTTACTGCATCTCCTTAACTATGCGTCCTAGAGGGAAATGGGTCTTAATTCGTGAGTCCACCCAAAAATTCACAAATTCGTCGAAAATCCATCCGAAACCGAAATTTTCATATGAAATGGTTGTATCTCCTAAACTATGCGTCCCAGAGGGAAATGGGCCTTAATTCTTGACTCAACCAAAAATTTTTAAAATTGATAAGAAATCCATCCATAATCGAAATTTTCATATGAAAATTTTAAATTGGCTATATCTCCTAAACTATGCGTCCTAGAGAGAAATGGGCCTTAATTCGCGACTCCACCCAAAAAATCAATAATCGATAGAAAATCCATCCAACATCGAAATTTTAACTTGAAAATTTTCAATTGGCTGTATCTTCTAAACTATGCGTCCTGGAGAGAAATGGGCCTCAATTCGTGACTTCACCAATTGATCGAAAATCCATCCAAAATCGAAATTTTCATATGCAAATTTTAAATTGGCTGTATCTCATAAACTATGCGTTAAACAGAGAAATGGGCCTTAATTCGTGACTAATCCCAAAAATTTAAGAGTTGATCGGAAATCCATCAAAAATCGAAATTTTCATATGAAAATTTTAAATTGGCTGTGTTCAAAGTACGTTTGAACATGAAGTCATGTGCACCCATGTGCAGACATGCGTTCACGTATGCACATGACCCACTGTGCATAACGGTACATTGAAGTAAGTTCTTAATCGCTGATTCCGCCTTGACTTCATATTTGTTTACCTGGAATTGTTGCTTGTAGCTTGGAAAGTTGACCGTTTTCGCGGGGTCCAAGTGACAAGCAACAACCAAAAAAAGATCAGTCTCGTTTTAAATCTCAAACCCGCGCATCGTATTCTCTCCCCCTCAAAGTGAAAACTCAAGTGAAGTGAAAAGTAAAAAGTGAACATACATACAAACATATATAACTAGAGTGAACATTGCAACAATAAACTTTGAAACAGTGAACTAACATATTTAACATTTTA
Organism: Stomoxys calcitrans; assembly: GCF_963082655.1. Classification (NCBI taxonomy): domain Eukaryota; kingdom Metazoa; phylum Arthropoda; class Insecta; order Diptera; family Muscidae; genus Stomoxys; species Stomoxys calcitrans. The sequence goes on along the minus strand of NC_081554.1, from coordinate 190,299,350 downwards.
GATACAAAGTGACACAATAACAACCGACTCAAAAACCAAATCTACACTCGACCCACAATTGCAACATCACAACAACCATAAGTGCGGGACACAACATACAACACCAACTAATTCTAATATTGCAAACCCCCCACCTGTTAAATACAATGTCTATCTACTACAATCAACTATACTCATAATTTAAATTTTAATCTACTTACTACTGCTACTTAAATCTATGAATTGTGCTATCTAAACCTAAATATTTGCTACTTAAACACTACGATCTACTTATAACTAATGAATTTAAATAACATAGAAAAGAACATCACAATAAACAATCACCACCACATTTGAATTTTAAACATAAAACTTCCTATGTTTTATTTCGGAAGGCAAAACCCTTAGTTTGACCCCAAACATTTGGTCCTTCGAACCGGATAAGTGGTTTTTTTAAATAATTAAAAAACCAAAAATCAAAAAAAATTTTCTGTTTTCTGCCCAAAAATAATTCATTTTCATTTCAAAAGACCCAGTGACCGAAACACAAAAAATTCGCAACAACAAAAGTGCAGTGACCCACCAATTAAAAGCAAAAGTAATAGAGAAAAGTGCGAAAAAAGGGTTGGTTACACACAACCGTACATACAGACACGTATGGACGGACGGCCAACATAAAACAAGTCACAAAACACATATAAAAGGAATTTGGCCATAGTTATTAAAAGCAACACAAAAAAAAAAATAATTTTTTTATTTATTAAGCGGCTTCGGAAACCCATAATTTGTTTTCTGGATTTATTTTATTAATTTCTTGATAAAATAATCCAACCAAAGCGGTATCAAAAAGAAATAAACAAAAAAAAAGAATAACACAGTTGCAAAGGACAAGAAGACTCATACAAAATAAAAGATAATTAAATCAACAGGGTGACCCGAAGAAAATAAAAATAATTAAATTAAATTTGTAATTTGCAAAAATTAATTAAATTTTGTTATAAACCATTAGAAAAGTGTTACAGTGACCCAAAAAACGTAAAGTGACCCGCACAGTGGAACAGAAGTGGAAAAAAAGTGGAATTTCAAAAATTATAAAAAATCAAAAAATTTTAAATTGTTGAAAGAAGTTTCTTTGTGTTAAAATGAAAAAAAAGAGCTAAAAAATTGAAAAATTTAACAATTTATCGTCCAACCCAAAATTTATGTTAATTTTTTTCTACATATTTTGAAAAATTTTTTTCTCTAAAAATCATAAATTTTTCAGTATTTTAACTTAAAAAACAAATTAAAGTGTTAAAACAGAATTATGGGTTGCTCGATAAATTTGTAAATTTTATCCCAAACTAATTCTTTCTTTTTCTATCAAACATAAAATATTGTGCATTTTCAAAAAACCCCAACAAAATCAATTTCGTGCGTTCCGTGTAAAAACACAAAAACAAAAAATCTACGCTCTGGGATAAAAACGGAAAAACCCGCTACAACGGTTAAATTCCCAAAACTTCATCAAATCAAAAACACTAAAACAACAAAATCCAAAACTCTAACGACACAAAGCTACAAAAATTGCAAAAGGCGCCAACACACAATTCTGGACCCAAGCCAAGCGCCCACCTACACACACACACACATACACACACATCAAAAAAGAAGCTTCAAAGTGAGTACCATTTTGTTTTTCTATTAAAGTGCGCTTGGGTATTACGTCATACATAACCTTTTTTTCAAAAAAGGAAAAGTTCATACATTTACCCAGCGTACTTTAATATTGTTTTTGATCGTTTTTGATTATGAATCGCTAATTCGGTTGTCTGATAAATTTTGACCCAAATTAATTTAATCCAAAGTGAATTTGACCCCGATATAGCAGACCCTACTTTCAAGGCAGTGTGTAGGATTTTTGGGACAGACAACCGCGGTATTTTTGTAAAGAAAAAAAAGTGTCTTAGTAAAAATTAAAGTGCTTTTAGAAAAGAAGAAGTTTTTTTATCAAGAATTGTTTTTGTGTGAGAAATAACGAAAATAATATTGCGTGCTGGCCTCATTTGTCTTCGAAATTTTAAAACTTCATTCTATTGCACAAATTTAAGTGGAAACGGTCGGAAAGGACTGTGGTTGTTTGTGCAATCCTTTGTTGTTTTTTATACAGAAAGCAAATTGACCCAGCGAGTCGAAGCAGTATTATTGTAAAGAATCATCTAGTCCTGTATGCCAAATTTTGAAAAGTGAAAGTTTAATTTTTTTTTGGAGAAAAATAATTTTTTTTTTTTTTGCAACTTTAATTCGAGCGGAATTAAATTGCTGGTGTATTGCGATTTGAAAGGAAAATTTTTCTTACAATTTTTTGCGGCTATTGTATAATCGATATCGTCAGAAATATTAACCTGTTTTTTTTCTAGTGGCCCAGATAAAAACATTTATTACGAATTTTGTAAAAAGTTTCAGGTTTGACCCTTAGATATTTGACCCATCATCAAGACACACATTTTTTTCTTCGCATTAGGTTTTTTAGAAATAGATTTGATTTCTACAAATAACCAGTTTTTTTGGACATTTTGTTGTAGATTTTTCCGTGGTTTTATAGTTTTTGAACCTATTTAAAACATATACAAGCCAATTACAAAATGGATAAGAATTTACGCGAAAAATTTGTAAACTGTGTGAATGATTTAGTAGATTTTGAAAGCGTTTACTCCGCGGCTAAGTCAGATGATAATATACATTCGTTAGAAATCACGCGGGTAGAACTCAATTCTTTATGGGATCAAATCAAGAAGGCATACTTAGATTGTAGGGACCGCATTCCGGAAAAGGATGAGACACCTATAGATAAAACTAAACTTCGAAATAATTACAAACAGGCACTAGAAACTTATAAACGGTGTTTAAGCTCTCTTAACGGAGAAATTTTGGCCCTTAACGAGCAACAAGATCAAGAAAAACAGGAGAGAATATCGATGACCCAACAGCGAGACACTAATGATTTTTCACCAGCTCTAAGATTGCCGCCCTGTGACACAGATGTTTTTAAAGGGGGATATCGCGAATGGCCTACCTTTAGGGATTTATTTTCAGCAATTTACATTAACAATTCAAAATTAAGTAAAGTCGAGAAGTTGTTTCACTTAACCCAGAAAACAGCAGGAGAAGCCCGCGAAATAATTTCCAATGTTCCACTGACCCATGAGGGTTTCGACATAGCGTGGAGAAATCTCGTTCATAGGTACGAAAATAAACGCATGCAGGTAAATGAGCAATTGCGAGCTCTTTTTAATTTACCTTCGGTTTCCGTTGATAGCGCGTCAACAATCCAGAAATTACAGCGCACTATAGGTAGTTGTACCCAAACTTTACAGACCCTTGAAGTAGAGACGGGGGGATGGGACCCAATCTTAGTTTATCTTGTGTCAACCAAACTACCAAGAATATTTTTAGAAGAATTCGAAAGCAGCCTAGCAGATTGTTCGTCTCTTCCATCGTGGAATCAACTAGATGTATTTTTGACCCATAAATTCAAGACCCTAGAATCAGTCGGCAATATCAAGCCACAATATTCGAGATATAATCAACCCAGATCGGAGTACGATAAGCGGGAAAAGCGAGTTAATAGTTTTCAAACAAATGTAAATCCCAATTTCAAGAACACGGGCTCAAGACCCAGCAACAACACACAATCACACTATAATGCTCAGAATAACAAACCGGTTTGTCAACTTTGTAAATCCAATCATTCTTTGCGAGAATGTCCTCAATTTCTAGAAAGGTCGATCAACGATCGAATAAACATTGTTAAGACCAGTCATCTTTGCTATAACTGCCTTTCTTCGGATCATGGAGTCAGGGAGTGTAAAAGTCGTTTTAGTTGTAGGGAATGTAGTCAACGACACCACAGTTTGATACATAAAGGCAACCAGACCCAGTACCCTACAACAGGCACACTCCAACGAGACGGAGCACGACCCAGCACAAGTGCTGCCGCTCTCAACACTTTAGTTCAACCCGGTAGACAGGAAGCACGACCTAGCACCAGTGCTACTGATCCTACCACCCTAGCTCAACCGGTTAGCGAATACGCACGCCCTAGTACCAGTGCTGCCGCTTTAACCACCCTAGTACAACCATCGGTATCGCCAAATATACAGTCCACACCTTGTTTAGAAGCACCTTGTTCAACGACTTTGACACTTCAGGAAATCAGACCCACTCCGCAACCCAAAGAGACACTTTTGTTCACAGCAATAGTTCAAATCAAATCTAGAGGACATAGATATGATGCCAGGGCAATCATCGATCCTGGGTCACAATCAACTTTCATTTCAGAGAAAATTAGAAACAAACTACAACTTCCAACAGTTAAGAATTTAATTCACGTCACAGGTTTAAGCGACGCAGTTTCTGAAACATCGACAAAAGCTTGCGTCTTCAATCTTTGCTCACGAGTAAATCCTAGTTTTGAGCTGGAGGTTTGGGCACCAGTCTTAAAGACCCTACCTTCTCATTTACCAACACACGATTTAAGGCAAAATCAATTTGGAGATTTTGCACACCTTAGTCTCGCGGACCCTCGATTCTTTGAAAGTCGACCCGTGGACATGTTAATCGGATTAGATATTGGACCCCTTATATACACAAAAGGCGGTACTATGAAATCCTGTGGATCACTTTTAGCGCAGGACACCGTTTTTGGGTGGATCATAGGAGGACCCATTACGGAAGACCCTAAATCCGACAGACAAATCACACTTTATAGTGCATCATCATTAGAAAAGATAATCACTCGCTTTTGGGAGGTGGAAGAGACCCCAAAAAAGGTTTTGAGGTCAGCAGAAGATATTTATTGCGAAAATAATTACAAAAATACAACACGACGTAATGAGGCGGGGAGATATATCGTAACTTTACCTTTTAAAAGCTGTTCAGAGATCGGTTCATCTAGGAACATCGCATTGGCACAGTTTCATAGAATGGAGAAAAAGTTGTCTAAGACCCCAGATATTAAAGCACATTATGATGCAGCCATATTAGAGTATTTGGAATTAGGACACATGAGGAAGGTAGACCCAAACAGCGTATACAAGACCCCTCACTACTACTTACCTCACCATGCAGTTATCAAACCAGATAGGGTTACCACAAAACTTAGAGTGGTTTTTAACGCATCTAGCCCAACATCAAACAAGAAAAGTCTTAATGATATCTTACATACAGGACCCATACTTCAGCAAGACCTTGTCGTACAAGTGTTGAACTGGAGATTTTTTAAATACGTCTTCAATGCAGACGTGACAAAGATGTATCGTCAGATCTTAGTAGACCCCAATCAAACAGCATTTCAAAGGATCCTCTTTCGCAAATCAGAAAACCACCCAATTGAGGATTACGAACTCTTAACTGTTACCTTCGGCATAAATTGCGCCCCATTTTTAGCGATTAGGACCCTTCTCCAGTTAGCAGAAGACGTGAAAGATTCTCATCCGTTAGGATCAAGAATTATTAAAGAAAATTTATATGTCGATGATGTATTAGCGGGCGGACACTCCATAGAAGAAGCTACAGCAGCTAGGAAAGAATTAGCCTCCGCATTAGAATCAGCTGGTTTCAGGCTAAGAAAATGGGCGTCAAATGACACACGTTTGTTAAAGGATTTAAATGAAGACATGCTTCTTCCAATAGATTGGTTAAATATTTCCGAAGCTTCTTCGACAAAGACCCTAGGAATTCGTTGGAATATATCAGGTGATAATTTCACTTTTACGGCCCCTACAGTTGAAGAAAAGCAAATGAGCACCAAGCGAGAAGTATTATCAACGATAGCAAGGTTTTTCGACCCATGTGGATGGTTAGCGCCAGTAATTGTTGTAGCCAAGTTAATCATGCAGCAGGTTTGGCTAGATAAGGTAGAATGGGATGACTCGTTGAAGCCAGTGACTCAAATGAACTGGAATAACTTTGTGAGAGGCAGCCATTCTATAGACACTGTATCGATACCAAGATGGGTTCGGTTTACACCTGCTAGTATTGTGGAGATACATGGATTCTGCGACGCGTCAGAAAGCGCATATGCAGCCACAATTTATATACGCGTTGAACACATCGATAAAACTGTAGACACTTTTCTTCTAGCAGCCTAAGATCCCTTTCTTTGGCAGATGCTGACCCTAGGGGCAACGAACCAATCGATGTAGAGGTAGGGGCCGATGCCTACGCCCACCTCCGGAGGAGTGGTGTTGTACAACCCGGATTGGGAGCCGTCTTCGCCCAGGAGACAGATTGGGGATACGTGTTCGTCGGCCCAGTCACCTCACAGGCAAGAAACCAAAATTAAAAAGGTAAGATGTCACTTCGTCACTTGGAGGGGGAGAATGTTCAAAGTACGTTTGAACATGAAGTCATGTGCACCCATGTGCAGACATGCGTTCACGTATGCACATGACCCACTGTGCATAACGGTACATTGAAGTAAGTTCTTAATCGCTGATTCCGCCTTGACTTCATATTTGTTTACCTGGAATTGTTGCTTGTAGCTTGGAAAGTTGACCGTTTTCGCGGGGTCCAAGTGACAAGCAACAACCAAAAAAAGATCAGTCTCGTTTTAAATCTCAAACCCGCGCATCGTATTCTCTCCCCCTCAAAGTGAAAACCCAAGTGAAGTGAAAAGTAAAAAGTGAACATACATACAAACATATATAACTAGAGTGAACATTGCAACAATAAACTTTGAAACAGTGAACTAATATATTTAACATTTTAGATACAAAGTGACACAATAACAACCGACTCAAAAACCAAATCTACACTCGACCCACAATTGCAACATCACAACAACCATAAGTGCGGGACACAACATACAACACCAACTAATTCTAATATTGCAAACCCCCCACCTGTTAAATACAATGTCTATCTACTACAATCAACTATACTCATAATTTAAATTTTAATCTACTTACTACTGCTACTTAAATCTATGAATTGTGCTATCTAAACCTAAATATTTGCTACTTAAACACTACGATCTACTTATAACTAATGAATTTAAATAACATAGAAAAGAACATCACAATAAACAATCACCACCACATTTGAATTTTAAACATAAAACTTCCTATGTTTTATTTCGGAAGGCAAAACCCTTAGTTTGACCCCAAACAGGCTGTATCTCATAAACTATGCTTCCTAGAGGGAAATGGGTCTTAATTCGTGATTCGATCCAAAAATTCAAAAATTGATAGAAAATCCATCCAAAATCGAAATTTTTGGCGGTATCTCCTTAACTCTGCGTTCTATTATGAAGCTTAGTATGAAGTACAAGACAGAATTTTAATTTTTTCCATTTTAATATTTATTCTTTTATTGAAGGAAAAATACACCTTTTTTTAATTTAAAATCTATTTTTATTTCTGGAAGAAAAATCTCTTTCAATATACAATATATAAAATATAATTAATATCTAAAATTAGTGTTTTATTTCATAAATATAAACGATTACACAATCTTATTGATCATACAATTATTGCTTATTATTTGCATTATTAGAAAAAAAGGAGTGTTTTATGACAAATTTCTAAATATGGGCGACCTTATGGGATGAATGAGTGAGTTGAGGCACTTGAAGATATTTTGTATTCTGCGGTGGTATTATCAAATGTGAGATATGGTGAGTGGTGCTGCTCGAAGTGGCGGTGGCATTGGTTGGTCCATGAGTGCCCTGACTGGAATTGGAATGACTGGGATTTTGTGTGTGTGCTGGGGACTGTAGCTGCTGCAGCTGCTGTGCTTGTTGATGTTGCATCAAGGTGGGATAATGTGGTTGATGCTGTGGTATATAAACATTGTGCTGAGTGGAGTGATGCTGCATATGTGGTTGCTGCTGCTGCTGCTGGTGGTGGTGACCATGCTGACTCTGATGATGTTGATGATGATGCTGTGAATGGTGATGCTGCATGGCCGTTGGATAACGTATCTCATCATAGAGATGCGAGTCCATGCTGCCTTTGCGTGACTTTGGGGTGACCACTGAGTAAAGGGATTCCTTGCGGGCATAGGCATATGAATTAATGGTGGGTACTGGCGATATGGTGATGGAGGAACTATTACTGGGCGAATCATACAAGTCGGGTCCTAGACACATATACAAAGAAAAACAAGGGGATAAACATTAAAAAAAAATCATTGATACCTAATTTGCTAAAGGATTTTTGTTTTGGTTATCCAGTTAGTAGACACTTACATACCCTCGATTTTATTGCGTACCATCTGCGTAAAGGCCGGCAGATCGGGCAGGGGCTTTAAAAAACTTTTACCCAAGGAACCAGCTGGGCCTACACCACCCCCTCCTCCGCCTACATTGTTCAGATCCTGCAAAAGCTGATCATTCTTATAGGCCTGTAAGGGCGGCGGCGGTGGTGTTATGATAATGGGTGAATTCGGTGTGGGTACCAAACTGACACTACGCGCCGCCAAAGCTGCCTCTACCTGGGCCTTTTGCAGGTGATATCGCCTATAGACATACAGAAAACCCATGCCTATGGCCAACATTATGATAAGCAATATAACCAGCAGAGTGGTTAGCAAACTATTCTCATGTTCTGAATTGTGGGCTTCATTTGTATTGGATATCTCCTCTTTGCTAGCTGGATGTAGTCCAAAACCGGCCAAATTGATTTTCTCCTCTTGGGTTATATTATGGTGTTGCTGCTGTTGACCCGGCCAACCTGTTATGACGTGTATCACCTCTGGTGTCTTGGCTGCTGTATGCAGATTATCCAGCAATCCCTGACCTGGTTGATGTACAATAATCTTGGGAGTATGTGGCACTTCGCCATCTTGTTTGATGACTATAACCTCAGGCACTGTGGGTATGCTGGTGGTGGTCACCTCCATGAGTTGTGGTATATGGGCCATTTCTGTTGTAGTGCTGGTGGCAATACTGACAATATTTTTCGCTATTCGATCCAGATTGTGGGTTATATTTACAATGGTGGAATTTAGAGTGGCTATCATGGCATGGGTGGCATTGGGAGCGAGTGGAGCATTAGTGGCTGGAACTTCACAGGCGCCCGTTTGGGGGTGGCAAAGTTTATTTTCACATTCACAAGCTTTGCGGCACATAACACCATGGGTGCCCATTGGGCAGGGTTTTTCGCAACTGAAAAGGAAAGGAGGAGGAAGAAGAAAAAATTGGAAATTTAAAGAGGTAAAGAAGTATCGAATTTTGCTTTAATTGTGTATGTGGGTTAACTTATGGTTAATTTTCTTTTGATTTAAGCTATGATTCATTTTCGGAAGGGGGACGAAACCTCGTCCGTTGCCTCAAAAACACCACCAAAAATCAAAAGTAGACCGATAGGGACAAAATGGGCATCAAGTTACAGGTAATGGAGAGTAGAATACGAATATGGTATTAAAAATTGAAGCAAAGTACCCAGCAGGCCATCCTAACCCCAAAACTCCCCTTAAATAAACATATACGTCATACATTTCAACATGGATCTCAAATTAAAGACATTCGGGAGTAGATAACGAATTTGGCACACAAAATTGGGTCCAAGTAATGGAGGCGCCAATTGTGGCTATATTGAACTCCAATGAAAGTTAGTTGGTATTGGATTACAAATATGACATTAGGTTAGGTTAAAAAGGGGGTGCGGAAAGTCTAACATAAATCAAATTTCAGCGAAATCGGGTATTAAATGCTCCTCTTATGGGCCCAAGACCCTAAATCGGTATTTCAGTCTATATAGCAGCTATATCTAAATAAAAACCGATCTCAACCATATAGAGCAAGAATATCGAAAAGCCTAACATAGGTCAATATGCCAGATTTCTGCGAAATAGGATAACAAATGCGCTTTTTATGGGCTCAGGATCTTAGATCGGCACATATGGCAGCTATGTCGAAATATTGGCCGATAGGGGACATTTCGATGTGTTGGAATGACAAGGGGTAGGGGGTATAAAAAGCCAATAAAGCCATAAGCCAAAATCTGACGAACATATATGAGGGAGCTATATCTTATTTTGAACCGATTTCGAGCACATTTCTCACATGATGTGGTAGTCGCCGGAGAAAGCGTTGTGCATAATTTTGGCAAGATTGATCAAAAAATGCTCTTGCAGTGTCTCTTGGAGTGGAAATCTGGCGATATACATATATGACAGCTTCATTTAAATCTGAGCCGACTTGTATGAATTTCACCAGTAATATCTAGAGTCATAAGAAAATCCTTCCTGCCAAATTTCGAGAGAATCGGTTAACAAATGAGCATTTTATTGCAATATTTCCTAAAATCGGACAAACATATATGTGGGAGCTATATCTAAATCTGAACCGATTTCGAACAAACTTCTTAAATAATGTGGTAGTCGTCGGGAAAAAAGTTGTGTAAAATTTTGGAAAGATTGGTCAATAAATGCGCCTGCAGTGGCTCTAGAAGTAAAAATCGGGCGATATATACATATGGCAGCTATATCTAAATCTGAACCGATTTCTATAAAATTCACGAGTAATGTTGACAGTCAAGAGGAAATCATTCCGGCAAAATTTCGATAACATCGGTTAACAATTGACCATTTTATTGCATTATTACTGCAAATCGGACGAACATATATACGGTACCTATATCCAAATCTGTGGATAAATGTGAAAAATTTAGTAAATACTTTGGCGATTTTGAATTAGTTTGGCACTATGCTGCAAGAAATTCACGGTTTGGAAGAGGAATTGGTGGTTGTTTAATCGGAATAAGGAAGGATCTGAAAAAGTTTGGGGTTCAACATACACATACAACTGAACAAGGAATAAACGTAATAAAGATTATTATTAATGGCTTAAAATTTAACATCATACCAATGTACATGAGATTACAAACTTGGAAAGAAGAATTCTTAAAAATCGACTCTATACTCAGGGAATGTAGCATTGAAAATCCCATAATAATTGGCGACTTGAACGTGAGAATTGGATCATTGCAAAAAAACATCGATGAAATTTTTAAGGAGACATTTCATGCTGGTCTTGAGGAAAGGAGATCAAAAGATACGGAAATAAATTCAAGAGGAAGAGACTTCTTGAAGCTTTGTTATGACCACGGGCTGGTAATTGCAAATGGAATGACAAATGGCGATGAAATTGGAGAATTCACCTTTGTAAGTACAGTTGGAACGTCGGTCAATGATATATGTGCGATCTCACAAGAACTTTTGTCGAGAGTACACAGATTTACAGTTGGGAATAAAATCTGGTCAGATCACATGCCAATAATTTTATCGATGATATATAGAAGTGAAAATATACCGGAAAAACTCAATACACTGTTACCAAAGCTTAACTGGGATAATCGCAAATATTTTGAATACCAGAATGAAATAAACAAAATCCTTACAACGCGCAGACAACTCTCCCCTTATTCATTCTCCGAAATAGCGGAAATAATACAAGAAGCACATCGATCTATAGCTACGACAACAATGACATTTTCAGGTCGTGAAAAATGGTTCAACGTTACATGTTTTAACGCAAGGAAAAAATCTTTTGAATATTTGGATAAATTTAGAAAGTACGCTAGTCGTGAAAATAGAGAAAAGTATGTATACTTTAACAAACGGTATAAAGAAATTTGTGAAAATGCCAAAGCCCAATATAATAACAGATTGGAAAGAAAGATAGACGAGGTGAAAGATTCTCATGATTGGTGGAAGATCGTTAGGGAGCTGAGAAACGAAGAAAGGTGTGGTAGCATACCCGTGAAAACGGAGGACTTAAAGAATTATTTCCAACAACTGCTAACCCACACAAAAAATTTTCCAGATATTCATTACGCCTATATACACTGGAGAGATGATGACTTGGATAGGGAAATATGTTTGATGGAAGTTAAAAAGGCCTTAGGCAAAGCAAAGCTAAATAAAGCACCAGGAGAAGATCGTGTGCCATACGAATTTTATAAATACGCAACTGATGAATTGCTACAAGAAATAACATGTACTTGCAACGTTATTTTCGAAAAAGGAGAAGTAGACAAGTCGTTCGTTAGAAGCATTATTTACCAAATATTTAAAAAAGGTGACAAAACTCTTCCCAATAACTACCGTGGAATATCATTCATGAATTGCTTACCAAAAGTGATGATGGGTATTGTCAAAGATCGACTGGCTAATTGGTCAGAAAAACATGGAAAAATAAATGAATATCAAGCTGGATTTCGTAAAAATTACTCTACCGTTGATAATTTGTTCAACTTATCCTCAATAATACACTTAAACTGGCACAAAAACAAAAAAACCTATGCTTTCTTCGTAGATTTTAAAGCTGCGTTTGACCGAGTATCTCGAAAAGCCATGATATACAAACTTCATACCATAGGAGTATCAACAAAAGTAGTTAACTTTATTGAAAAAATATATGAAGAAACTAATTTTTCTGTATGGACAGGCCAGGAACTCTCCAGTGATTTTAATACAACCACAGGTGTTAAACAGGGCTGCTTATTATCTCCTCTCCTATTTGCTTTGTACCTCAATGACCTACATGAATACATTGGTGGTGGTACCACAGTGGATGATCAAAATATTCGACTTCTGATGTATGCCGATGATATCGTCATCCTAGCTGACGAAATAGACGTGATGCAGCGTATGATACAAAAACTGGAGGAATATTGCAAAATATGGAACATGGAGGTTAACATGGAGAAATCAAAAATAATGGTATTTCGGAAGGGAGGAAAGCTTTCGAGTAAGGAAAAGTGGCTGTATAATGGAACAGAGATCTCAATTACATCGGAATATTCTTACCTGGGGTTGACATTTACACCTAAACTCTCACTCCGGAAACAAATACAGGAGAGAAATCAATTAGCCAAAAATAGCATCAACACCACTTGGAATTGTTTCTTATCAAAACCTAATGTGTCCATAAAAACAAAATGGAAACTCTTCTTGGCCATTAGTAGGTCTATACAATCATATGGATCACAAATATGGGGGTTTTCTCACTTTGATGAAGTTGACCAACTGACACTATATTTTTTAAAGAAGGTATTAAAAATGCCAAGTTTTACTCCAACGTACATAATGATGTTAGAGACTGGTGTCGAAAACGGGCATATATACACTTTGAACAACCATCTTAACTATATAACGAGAATTTTGTATGATTACAAAGATGATAGGCTACCTAAAATACTAGCCAAAAAAGTGATGAGACACGAAATATTTTGGAAAACGCATATAAATTCTTTAACTCTGCAAAATAGTACAGAAGCTTTCACGCCAAATCTGTCAAAACAATGTTGGTTACAAAACATTCAAAATCTCCTCCAAAACATACGTGCAAAAAAAACAAATGATGCACTTTCAAACGCAAATAATACACACCGCTTCTACAGTAAGCTCCAACCTACTTTTGGGGGATTATACTTTGTCGAACCCTTGATGCAGGACGAACTGATGTGGATATTAAAAGCTCGAAGTGGGATGTTTTCATTAAATTCCAACAGGTTCCAAACAAATTCAAATCCAATATGTTCAATGTGTAATACAGTTGAAATAGAAAACATTCAACATTTCCTGGGTCGATGCCCAGCTCTCAAAGAATTCCGATTAATGTTCTTCCAAATGCCCATAATTAATGAATCTGATTTAATAAATATTCTCAATGGAAATGTTATACACTGGAAAAGTTTAGCCAGTTATCTAAAAACTTGTATGTTATATAGAAACCAGTTATTGTCTGAATTTAATATATAAAAGAAAGGAAAAACAAACTCGTAAATCTCTAGTATATACTCTATATTTTAATAATGGACAGACGACCGAAGGTCAATGCCAAGAAAATATATACTCAATTTATTCTTTTAGAATGCTATGTTTATATTGCTATATTTATATGAAAACATTAATGAAATTAATAAAGAATACTACTACTACTATCCAAATCTGAACCGATTTTTTTCCAATTTTAATAGGCTTTGTATTTAGACCAAAGAATGTACCTGTACAAAATTTTAAGACGATCGGATAAAATTTGAGACCTGTACTTTGTACGCAAATTAACATGGACAGACAGTATTTCAGTAAAATCGGATTAAAAATACGGCTTTTGTGGAGCCAAGACGTTAAATCGAGATATCGGTCTATATGACAGCTATATCCAAATCTGGACCTATTTGAGCCAAGTTTAGGAAAAATGTCGAAGAGCCTAACACAACTCACTGTTCCAAATTTCGGCGAAATCGGACAATAAATGCGCCTATTATGGACCCAAAACCTTAAATCGAGAGATCGGTCTATATGGCAGCTATATCCAAATCTGGACCGATCTGGGCCAAATTGAAGAAGAATGTCGAAGGGCCAAACGCAACTCACTGTTTCAAATTTCGGCGACATCGGACAATAAATGTGCCTTTTATGGGTCCAAAACCTTAAATCGGGAGCACGGTCTAAATGACAGCTATTTGCAAATCTTCATCGATCTAGGCCAAATTGCAGAAATATGTCGAGGGGCCCAACGTTACTCATTGTCTCAAATTTTAGCAAAATCGGACAATAAATGCATCTTTTATGGGCAAAAAAGCCTTAAGTCGAGAGATCAGTCCATATGGCAGCTATATCCAAATCTGGACCGATCTATGCCATATTGCAGAAGTATGTCGAGGGTCTTAAGTTAATTCACTGTCCCAAATTTCGGCGACATCGAACAATAAATGTGCCTTTTATGGGCAAAAAACCTTAAATCGAGAGATCGGTCTATATGGCAGCTATATCCAAATCTGTACCGATCTGAGCCAAATTGGAGAAGGATGTCGATGGGGCCTAACATAAATAATAAATGTGGTTTTTATGGGCCTAAGACCCTAAATCGGCGGATCACTCTATATGGGGGCTATATCAAGATATAGTCCGATAAAGCCCATCTTCGAACTTAACCTGCTTATGAACAAAAAAAAGAATCTGTGCAAAATTTCTATTTTTAAAGACTGTAGCGTGATTTCAACAGACAGACGGACGGACATGGCTAGATCGTCTTAGATTTTTACTCCGACCAAGAATATATATACTTAATAGGGTCGGAAATGGATATTTCGATGTGTTGCAAACGTGAAGACAAAATGAATATACCCCCATCCTTCGGTGGTCTGTGCAAATTCAATTTCAATTGCATATCTCTAATCCTTCGACCACTATCGAGATTTCGACAGACGGACATAGCTAGTTCGACCATTCTTCAAAATATTTATTCTCGACTCCATAAATTATATGTCGTCGTGGTAAAAACCTAAGACAATCTAGCCAAGTCCTTCCGTCTGTCTGTTGTAATAACGCTACAGTCTCAAAAAATTGTTCATTGTAGTCTAATTTCAATTCGAATAAATTTAAATTAAGTAAAAATTTATCTGCTTACAATTCTCCCGTCCAACCAATGGCACAATGACATGTGCCGGATTTATTATCACAGGCTGCTCCGTTATGGCACTGACAGACATTCTTGCATTCCAAGCCCCAATGGTCGTGGTCACAACCTGAAATAGACAAAGAAATATCAAATAAGTTTAAGCACCACAAAATGTAAACGGCCTATAGAACGTGTTCAATCAGCTTTGATATCTAAGCCAATAGCGAGGTCTGATTACCAGTAATGAGGACTGGACAAAAAAAAATGTCTAACCATCCTACCTTACATAAGAAAAAATGCACTCATTTTCTTCCATTATTTGAATAAAACAGGTGGATATCATGCAACATTAGCATTGGTATTCACAAAACTTACGTAGATATGAAATAGGCTTCATTAACTTTGGGAATAAGGCCCTAGGTATTTTTTCCAATCAAAATTCTACCTTCTTAGCTCAGATCCATCTAAATTTATTAATTCTGTAGCAAAAAGTGTAACATTGAACTGAAAAATTCCCTTCCGAGTTCGAACCCGGGGACTCAGTCTCATAAACTCTCCAAACTAAACCCACCAACATATACTAATCAAGTCATTCCATTTGTAACACCTAGAAATATTGTTCTACGACCCCATACATTCTGAGTGGATCTAGCCATATCCGTCCGTCTGTCGAAATCTTTATAAGAGTCAAAAGCGCAAGGCCAGCTGCTTAAAATTTTGCACAGATACTTCTCATTGATGTAGGTCATTGGAGATTGCAAATGGGTCATACCGGTTCAGATTTGGATATAGCCACCATGTAAACCGATCCCCGATTTGACTTCTTAGAAGCCTCAATTTTCATGCCAAGTATTATCCTAATTGGTCCAAAAACAGATATAGACCCCATATAAACCGATCCCTGGTTTTGACTTCTTGAGCCCCTAAAGCCTAAATTTTCATCCGATTTGGCTGAAATTTGAAACAAAGACTTGTGTTATGACTTCCGGTATCCATGCCAAGTACGATCCTAGTCGATCTATAAACTGATATAACCCCCATATAACCCGATCCCTGGTTTTGATTTCTTGAGCCCCTAGAAACCTAAATTTTCATCTGATTTTGCTGAAATTTGGAACAAAGCGTTTTGTTATGACTTCAAGTATCTACGCCAAGTACGATCATAATCGGTCTATAAACAGATATAGCCCCCATATAAACCGATCCCCAGCTTTGACTTATTGTTCCAAATGAAATCTTAATATTTCCGTATTTGGTTGAAATTTGACCCTAAAACCAATCTTGTGAGTTACAACATCAGTACCAAGTTTTATCGAAATCGGTCAATATGGTGATATAGGTCCCCCAATATCCCGATATGACTTCTTGAGACCATTGAAGCCTCAATCAATTCCCAATTTGATTACTGAAGATAACTCAATTACAAACTTAGTTAATTAGGGTACATTTTTAGCGGTATCCATGGTAGTGGGTACCCAAAGTTCGGGCCGACCGAACTTAGCACGTTCTTACTTATTTGTTCTGACAGTTGGCTTTAATCACCGCTTTACTTACGTTGTGTACAATGCTTTCCCATATAACCCGGTTCACAACTGCAAATATCAGGTTTTAAGCAAAAACCTCGTCCACAACCACTGCGGCAAACAGGCTTGCAAACGGTATCGTTCATCGATAAATTTCCATCATAGCCGGCACAGCAAAATCGTATGGTTCGTGTCTTAGTTACATTCTGAAATAGAAGAAAACAATAAAATTAGATGCCTAGAAGTATGCTATAAATTTATTAAACTATAAGGAAGGTTGTGCTATGATCATATCACTTGAACCATAATTTTTAAACCAATTAATAATATATTTAATTGATACTTTTCTCTAAGATATCAAAAGTAAATGATTAATACCAAATGAGGAACATCCAAGATAATTCCCACATCTTCTTTTATATCACAACTCGTGCCACTGTATTATAAAAGACCACCATCTCCAGAACACCATATCCTTTCTTCTTAATTTGTATTCTTACTCTAAAATTAAACTCTGCAGTTTTTTTTCACCACTCATACTGGCTGGCTGGCCTGTGGGATGAAAGTTCAAGTATCATTTGATCGATATGCAAACAAAGTAATTGAAGTGTATGAAGAAGCAGTGAATTTGAGCAGCAAATCTTCATGCATGGCAATCATTGTCGCTGGTACTTATCATTCCATGGGGAAGTTTTTGCTGTTCGTTAATACAACATTCCATTTATGTTGTATCTGCTTTGCTCTGTTCAGCTCTGCTCTACAAAGGCTGACGATGATGGCCTGTCATTTATTTCTAAGGGAACAAAAAGCATTTAACAGACAGAGAATTCTGAGATTATTTCATGAATTAATAAGCAGGAAATTTCAATGAAGTTGATTTCTGTGGGACTCACTATACGCTGCAATGTTGCAACATTCCTTTGTAGTTTATGCTCCACACATTGGAGTGGACCAAGCACAAGCAAAAATCAAAATTGGATCAAACAAAAGTAGTTAATCTCCACTGATATTCACAATAAAACAAAGAAAATCTAATTGAGCAAAATTTTCCGTATTAGAATTGATGGGGGAGAGGGTGTATGTGCAAGTAGTTAGTGTAGGTAGTGCCTCAAATAAAAGAGGAAATTTTTGAAGGAAAGCGTTTTAAAAATATGGGACTTTTATGAATAAATAAATGACATCATTTTATTAGGGATATATCATGACAAGATCTAACGAATATTGTGAGGATGAACTACAAGCGAATTCAGGGGACGAGGCTAACACAACAGTGGTGAAAGTTCTGAATCCTGACTATGGTCCGGTTTCTACAGATAAATTTCTACCATTGTAAAGCCGCTTCGGAGACACTGAAGGTCCTCCTGATTGCAGGGGGATTTGATGTGGTTCTTATCCAGGAACCATGGGTGTGTGAAGGAATGGTTTGTGGACTTAGAAATCCGGGATTTAAACTACTCAAGGGTACTGCGAATGGAAAACACAGAGCCTGTATTCTTACGAGTATTAATGTAAATGTTTTTCTTCTTCCGTCGCTATGCACTGAAGATTCAGTAGTAGCCAGCCTTGTAGTAAAAAAGTCTCATTACTGTCTGGCTTCCCCATATATGGCACACGATTTAGAGATGCCGCCTTCAAACCTTAAGTTGCTGGTTGAAGCCGCGTCTGTAAGGAAGAAGAGCCTTATTGTGGGAAGTGATGCTAATGCACATCACCAGATATGGGGAAGTTTGGATGCCCCCGAAAGGGGTGGACTGCCTATCGAATATATTTTATGTTGCAATCTGGCGATTTGTACTAAAGGGGATAAATCAACCCTTATTACCAGGAACAGGCAGGAGGTAGTAGATGTTACATTTGTATCAGAAGATCTAAGCCGAAAGATAAGAGACTGGAAAGTGTTGGATGAACACAGCTTCTCTGATCATCGTCATCTTCTCTGATCATCGTCATCTTCTCTGATCATCGTCATCTTCTCTGATCATCGTCATTTTCTCTAATCATCGTCGATCATCATCATATATTAGTTTCAGCCTTGGAGGAAATACTGCAGGAGTGGTCCCTCGGTTAAACAGAAGACAGGCGGATTGGGATAAACTTCGGAAAAAATTCTGCACGTCTATCCTTTCTAGACCAGAAAAGGAAGTGGCAACTGCGCAGAATATAAAAATAATGGTCAAGCGGATCACCAAGGCCCTGAATGACTCGCTTGTGCCAGCATGCCTTGTGCCAAGCTTAGGGGCAAACAGCAACACAGCAACCACCATGTTGTGCCCCAGAGCTGGTTTGTCTAAGGAATAACTGCAGAAACTCTTCAACAGAGCGAAAGCCACAAGAGCACCCCACGATTGGGACATCTATAAGGCTGAGCTAAGAAAATATAAGCGCGAGCTGAGGAAGCCTCAAAACAAATCCTGGGTAGAATTCTGCAACTTCGTGGAGGATACATCTGAGGCTTCTAGGCTAAGTAAGATTTTGTCCTCGAGACCTATTACGGTGGGGTATATTTAGAAGTCAGCGAATGTATGAACAATGTCTAGTGAGGCAACACTAGAACTACTCGTTGATGCACATTTCCTTGGAAATTGTCCAACGTGACGCCAGAAGAGGTTGTCACTGGTATTCATTCGTCGGAGTTTATTAGGGAAATTGTGTCTGAGTCGAAAATCACTTGGGCGATAAGAAGTTTTACCTCCTTTAAGTCGCCAGTTTCTGATGATGTATCACCGGTTGAATTACAAGCTTTGTCTGATAGACTGGTTCCTTGGCTCAGGGAGATATACTTTGATTGTATCAACATGTCATATATACCTGTTTGATGGAGAGACATGAAAGCAGGAAAACCTTACCACACGAAGGCGAAAGATTTTCGTCCTATTTGTCTGTCCTGCTTTATGCTGAAGACTCTTGAGGGGTTGATAGAACCCTATCTTAGGGCAAAGATCACTGGAGATCGCATATAGTTAAGGCAAATCCACTGAAACAACCCTTCAACCCTACATAAGGCGTTCTCTCGCTGTTAAGGAATATGTGATGGTAGCATTTCTTGACATTGAAGGTGCTTTCAATAATGTAAAACCGACGTAAATCATGAAGGAGCTGGAGTTTCTAGCCATCAACTCTACCGTAAGAAAGTTTATTGATTGCTTACTAAAAGAAGCATTACGGCAAGCTTGGAATCTGTGGATCTAAAAAGATGGGTTAGCAGAGGAACACCTCAAGTAGGTGTACTGTCTCCTCTACTCGGGAATATAGCCATTAGCAATATATTATTGTCTCTGAAAGAAAAAGATGTACAAGTGTTCGCGTATGCTGATGAAGTTTCCCGGCACTCTATGAGATAAATTTCAGGATGATCTACGTGCAACAGCAAAATGGGTTACCGAAAGAGGTCTAGGTATAAATTCGTGCAAGACAGAAGTAGTTCTTTTCAGCAGGAGATACAAGTTGTCTACAGTGGAACTTGTCTCCTTGGGTGGAGAGAATGTTCCACTTACAGAAAGCGCAAAATATCCGAGTGTTTTGCTGGACAGAAAATTGAACCTCAAATGCAACATTTTGGAAAGGGCATGAAAGTCAACACTTGCCCTATGCACCTGCAAGAGAGCCTTTTGCAAAAGTTGGGGGTTTAAAACGCGCGTCATGCATTGGATATATACTGCAGTTGTGAGACCTATAATGCTATATGGTGTTGTGGTCTGGTGGACGGCGCTTCAATAGTCTACCTACTGCTCAATACTCAAACGGATCCAAAGGAGCCGCACTGAGGACGACACAATTTGATGCTCTGAATTTCATACTACATCTAATGCCTCTGGACATTGTGGCATTGTGTGCTGCGACCACTGCCGTGAGGTTAAGGGAGCTTTCTCTTTGGCCATGTGGTGACTGCGGATATTGTGTTATCCTTGATCCAATCTCCGATGTTCCAGGCAGTGTGGATTACACTCTACCTGAGCCGCTTTTTGATACAAAGTAGATATCCCTGGTAATAGAAGTTACATAGAATTCTATACAGATGGTTGCAAACTAGATGACCAAGTGGGCTTTGGGGTGTACTCTAAAGATCCACTGCAGTGTGTATCAAGCGGAGTTCCTTGCACTTAAGGAAGTGGTGGAATGACTAAGGGTATATTACTGTATCACTATTCCTGATAGAACCGATTGGAACTAAATACTATATCCCTGGTAATAGAAGTTTCATAGACTTTTTTTTTTTTTTTTTTTTTTTTTATTGTTATTTCTTTTAAACTGTGATAATCTATAACAATTATAATGTTGTCTCAGCGCCATAAAGGCATAGTTGAGACATGCTGGCAGAATAATAACTATTCACAAAATATTCACAAATGTGTAATAATTTAAAGGATTAAATTAAATACTAATAAATAAATAATTTTACAATAAGATACATTAGCTTAGAAGCATCTGTAGTTTAGATTGCAAATATGCTTTCAAGTTTCTCTTGAATATCGGCAATGAGCCTGAGTTTTTTATAGTACTTGGTAAGTTATTATACATATAACTTCCCATATAGTTAATTCTCTGCTTTGTGGTTTCCAACCTGCATCGTACTACTTTCAAATTATCTCGGTTCCTAGTATTAATAACTGTAAGATTTTGCGAAAACTGTATAGTGCGATAGCCAATATTATTCAAAGACTTATACACGTAGATTAATGTCTGATATTGGTACAAAGCATGCACCGGAAGTACTGTTTTACAAATATCACTGTACAGATTTATTGTTGGGTAAGCTAGCGGTAAGTTAAAAGTTGCCTTTAAAGCCTTGTTTTGCATGCGTTGTAACGTTTTTAATACATTTGAATTTTTTGATCCATATAAAGCTGTCAAGTAATTGATATGACTTTGAACAAGTGATTGATATATCAATGATTTAGTCTTAGTGTCAAGGACGTACCTCATCTTATATAATATTCCAATAGCAGGAGCAATTTTATTCTTGACACAATTTATCTGCGCATCCCACGTGAGACTGTTTTGAAGGTTAACACCCAGATACCTCACATTATTAACCTCACTGACCTCGTTCCCATCAAAAAGAATGCTGAAAGAATTGTCGTTATGATACGAATGTGGTCTAAATCTAACCAATTTTGTTTTAGACACATTAAAACATAACTTATTAATGCGAACAAATTCAACAAGCAGCGATAAGTCATGTTCAATTGCAATTTTTAACGGTAGTGCCTGCCTATAAGGATACAAAATACAAATATCATCCGCAAACATATAAACTCTACCAGCTAAATTCAAATTAACTATATCATTCAGGTATATCACGAATAGTAGAGGTCCTAAACAACTTCCTTGAGGCACACCACATTCAACTCTAGCCATATTACTTTCCTCTCCAGAAACAACTACATATCGCATCCTGTTGGTCAAATAGCTCTTAAAAAGAGCAAGTTCTTTTCCACAAACACCGTAATATTGCAATTTCTTTAACAATATTTCGTGATCTACTACATCAAAAGCCTTGGAGAAATCCAAAAACAATCCTGCAACTCCATTATAACCTTGATCCAAAGCACCATATATATAATTCATAACGTTTAGAACTGCCTCTTCTGTCCCACATCCTTGCTTGAAACCAAATTGGTATTTATAGATAAACTTATTATCATCAAAGTATTGAGACAATCGCTGATGAAGAACTTTCTCAAAAACTTTGTCTATTACAGACAATAGAGAGATTGGACGAAAATGTTCTACAGATGATGCATTCCTAATCTTTGGAATAGGTACAACTTTGCTAATCTTAAGGCTATCAGGATATCTAGCTGTTTGCAGCATTTTATTAAATATCTTTACTAACGTTGGTATTACATAATCCTTAATTTCAATCAATGTCCGAGCGTCTATATTATCATACCCTGGAGAGACGTTATATTTTAAGCCCAACACTATCCCCCTTACTTCCAATTCATTCACTAAGTCAAGAACAAATCTATTCTGAGTTTGACATAAAGTACATAAGTCATTACATGAATCCATTGGATAAGTTACAATCTGACTTCTAATTTCTCTTACTGAACTCCCAAAATAGTCATTCAAAATCCCAGCTTTATCTCGGGGGTCCTGAACTTTACTTCCCCTACAGGAAATTATATCAATGTCTGGCTTTCTCTTGCGTCCCAATACTGTGTTTATAAAATTCCAAGTTTTCTGTGAATCGCCATTTAATTTGACCAAGTTATCATGATAGTAATCACGCCGCGACCGTCTCAATGCTATCCGTATAATTCTACTTACCCTTTTTAATAAAATGTGATATTTCTCCTTTTTAGATCTTCTTCTTTTCAAAAGTAGCTTCTCCTTATAAAGAATTAGACGTTGGAGATTCGTGTTAACCCAAGGTGTAATCTCAAACCTCAAAAGTTTGTTAAATCTTATTTCCGTTGTTCCAAATGAGATGGCATTTGACAATCTATCTAAAAACTCCGCCGCATAGTCACTACTATCCTCCAATCTTATGTCAGATACAGGATACTCTTCTAAGTACCTCTTTACTTTCAGAACATCACACACCTTTTTAACTTTCTCAACATACTTAACCTGAGTATGCTCCATTTCAATTTTACAACAGATTAAGTTATGGTCAGTAATATTGCACTCAACAGAATCGATGCAAATATTGCCAAAAATATTACCTAGTACGTAATCAATTGAAGCATCTGAACTTGGTCTAGTTATCAACTCGTGAAAGCTATGCACATCATAATTAAAACATAGTTGCTTAAAATCCTCACAATGGCCACATCTCAGCTGATCAATATTCGTATCCCCAAACAGTACAACGGACTTACTACCGATTCTATCCAAGATATCTTCAAATGCTGTCAAAAAGTCGTGTACCGGACACTTTTGGGAACGATAGAATGATACAATTTTTAAAGGCTTTTTATCGATTCTCACACTATCAAAGGTTATTTCAATAAAGTCCAAAAAGTTCAAACTTTGACAACGTTCAACTGAATATTTTAACTTATTACTAATATATAACGACGTACCCCCATACCCATCAGATCTACAGCAGTGAACATTTGTAAAACCAGGTATTGAATACATATGAGCTAAACCTTCCAACA
The DNA here is from genome assembly GCF_963082655.1 of Stomoxys calcitrans. Classification (NCBI taxonomy): domain Eukaryota; kingdom Metazoa; phylum Arthropoda; class Insecta; order Diptera; family Muscidae; genus Stomoxys; species Stomoxys calcitrans. Next base: position 190,275,345 of record NC_081554.1, on the reverse strand, counting down.
ACCATGTCTCCTGCACTGCAATTACATCTGGAACTTTCGCAAAACCAGAAATTAAATTTTTAAACTTATTGAACTTTGCAATAGACGAGATGCTTCTAATATTTACACTTATAATATTTAAAAAAGCATAATTCAAATTCAAAAGATGTGTATTAAAATTGGAAAAAATTTTAAAATAATGATTTTCATACATAATTTTATAGTAGGAAAGCAAATAGACATACAAAAATAAATCCTTTAGAGTTTATTTATTATTTGGAGATGCATATATTTGATCATCTTCATCTGCACTAGGCCCATCATCGTCTTCGACTGGTATTATCTTTTTCTGCATACGGGTACTATGAGAGTAACGCTTATTTGTTGTTGCATTTAAAATAATTTCATCAACTTCTTGCTCTGAACGAATCACTTGAGGTCTGGAAATTGCACTTCTTTTATACATGACCCTTCCATTTTTCACAAAAACAAATTGATATCCAACTTCTTTAATTGATTTTGCATAATTAAATAACTCCAATGTCTCTTTACTGAGAAAATCATTGACAAAGACAGATTTCGTTGATTCATTCTCTTTTAACTTAGGTTTAACCGCCATTAATTTGTTTTTGCTTGCCCTGTCTGAGAATTTAACAACAGCTGTTTTCTTTCGGTTGTCCCCATTTTGCATGCCACCAACAAAGTATGCTTCTTCAATATTTTCTGCCTTAATATCAGGTGCGACACTCTTAGTAAATTCAAGAACACACTCAACAGCTGACGCATTCTCCACAGCATTTAATCCTCTCACAATACAGTCATTTTTCACGCGTACATCGTTCAATAATTTAACAGATGTTTTCAAACTATCAACTTCTTTTCTTAACATTGAATTCTCTTTCTCAATTTCTCTTAATTTCTTTCCATTCTCAGCTACACCCTTCAAAATCTCATCATATTGCTGAGACATAAACTTTACTGCCTCTTGAATGTTATTGTTTGTTACGTGTGCCTTACGCAGCAGGAAATTAGCTATGCTTCGGCCAGCTCGAACCGGTCTCTCTGGGAAGGTCCCAACCCGCTATTTCCGCCCGAGGCCCGTATCAATAAAAAAAAAATGTAACTTAGCAACGTTATCAGCTTCAAACAAAAAACCCCAGGTTCGCCTAAGTGGGAGGAAGATGTTGCCCTCCAGCCGCCCTGCCCTACCGTGGTCATGAAGGTGTCCCTTCTTTCTATACATGACCCCACAAAAAAAAAACTCACTCACACTTACCTGCCTTACTCACATCAAAACCCCCTCAGATTCAAATTAGCACATCATTCTCTTTTCATCTTATACCTTCATATTACAAAAAGCACATTTTTATTAATATAAATGAAATCGAACCAGTTAGATTTTTTCAAAAAAAAAAAAAAAAACGAGCCAAATTGACAAAAAAAAAACTTAAACATGTAAACATGTTCCATACGGATGTTTCCAAACTAGACGACCAGGTGGGCTTTGGGGTGTACTCTAAAGATCTAAAACTGGTCATATCGAAAAGATAATCCGACCACTGTAGTGTGTATCAAACGGAGATTCTTGCAATTAAGGAAGTGGTGGAATGGCTAAGATATAATCTCTTGACGACAACTGGCATAAATATCTTCTCAGACAGCCATTAAATCCCTGGAAAACGTATTTCTGAACACAAAAACCTCCATCGACTGTCACAGATCTCTCAACAAGATGGCTGAACAGTTCAAAATTCACCTGTTCTGGGTGCCGGGACACGGAGATATCCCTGGGATTTGTAAAGCGGACAAACTTGCAAGACTAGGAACTACCATATACATTCCAGGGAAACTGCGGGCATGCCTCTAACGACAGTTTTAGCTAAGCTAAGTTTTCAGATCCAGACCCAAAGGACAACGAATGATAGATGGTCACAAAGAAAGGCTGTGAGCATTCCAAAACTATGTGGCCTAATCTAGACTTTAAGAGGTCTACTGCTTTGCTGTCACTGGCTAGAACTGACATATAAGTCATTGTGTTTGTCATGGCAGGTCACTGTCTAATCGGAAAACATGCTGACAGACTGAAGGTTGCCAGCAACGACTTTTGCAGAAGCTGTGAGGACATCGAAGAAGATGAGACTATTATAGAACACCTTCTCTGTGTGTGTGTCCCTCACTAGCAGTCAGGAGGAGTTCCACTTTAGGTTCTCATTTCATTGAGAAACTGTCTGATATAGCGGATGTGAACATTCGCAAGTTTTTGGGCTTTTTAAAGCGAGCTGAATGGTTCAACGGTAGGAACTAGAAGGCATCTTTCTTCTTCTGTTCCTGAGGTATCACAATGAACGAAATCGTCTAAGTGAGTCTAATGGCAGAATGCCACTTAACCCTAACCTAACCTAGGGACAAATAGCAATCTGACAAGTGACAAATTTCGCCATTATCAATGCGAGCTGCCCGATTCAAGTTTTAAGCTCAACGATAAGGAGCCTCCTTCTTATAGCCGAGTCCGAACGTTGTGGCGCATTGCGACACCACTCTGGGGAGAAGTTTCCCCCTTGTTCCTTAATGGAATGTTCTTTGGCAATTTCGCGTTCTGGTCTTTCTTCATGTCCTGTGTATGTAGGAATACTCCTATATACCGAAGGCTAGAGCTTACCTGACTTATAATGTAATGAAGACTATTCCTTTGACGTGACACTAGCATTACATGGTTATGATATGACTTTGACACCACATGACTATGACATGGAACTGACATAACTACAATATGACTCTGACATAACAATGACATGCACCTCCGTTTATTTGCCAAATCCAAACGCCGCAGAGCGACACGACTTTAGTAGAAACGGGACGTGACTATGACATGAATTTGACACGACTATGATATTGCATGACTATGATTATGATATAACTATGGCATGATTACGACATGACATGGTATGACTATGACATGATTATGACAAAACAATTAAAAGCGTGCTAAGTTCGGCCGGGCCAAATCTTTTATACCCTCCATCATGGATCGCTTTTGTCAAGTTCTTTGAATGACTTTTTCAATTAGAACAAGTAAAAGCGTGCTAAGTTCTGCCGGGCCGAATCTTATATACCCTCCACCATGGATCGCATTTGTCGAGTTCTTTTCCCGGCATCTCTTATTAGGCAAAAAAAAGGATATAAGAAAAGATTGCTATAAGAGCGATATTAAGATATGATCCGGTTTGGACCACAATTAAATTATATTTATGTTGGAGACCTGTGTAAAATGTCAGCCAATTCGAATAAGAATTGCGCTCTTTGTGGGCTCAAGAAGTAAAATAGAGAGATCGATTTATATGGGAGCTGTATCGGGCTATAGACCGATTCAGACCATAATAAACACTGTTATGTTAATGGACATGAGAGAATACGTCGTACAAAATTTCAGGCAAATCGGATAATAATTGCGACCTATTGAGGCTCAAGAAGTCAAGATCCCAGATCGGTTTATATGGCAGCTAAATCAGGTTATGAACCGATTTGAACCATATTTGGCACAGTTGTTGGATATCATAACAAAATACTACGCGTTAAAATTCATTCAAATTGGGTAAGAATTGCGCCCTCTAGAGCTCAAGAAGTCAAGACCCAAGATCGGTTTATATGACAGCTATATAAGGTTATGGACCGATTTTAACCATACTTGGCACAGTTGTTGGATATCATAACAAAACACGTAGTGCAAAATTTCATTCCAATCGGATAAGAATTGCGCACTCTAGAGGCTCAAAAAGACAAAACCCCACATCGGTTTATATGGCAGCTATATCAGGTTATAGACCGATTTAAACCATACTTGGCACAGTTGTTGGATATCAGAACAAAATACGTCGTGCAAAATTTCATTCCAATCGGATAAGAATTGCGCACTCTAGAGGCTCAAGAAGTCAAGACCCAAGATCGGTTTATATGGGAGCTATATCAGGTTATAAACCGATTTAAACTATACTTGGCACAGTTGTTGGATATCAGAACAAAATACGTCGTGCAAAATTTCATCCCAATCGGATAATAATTGCGCCTTATAGTGGCTCAAGAAGTCAAGACCCCAGATCGGTTTATATGGCAGCTATATCAAAACGTGGACCGATATAGCCCATTTACAATCTCAACCGACCTACACTAATAAGAAGTATTTGTGCAAAATTTCAAGCGGCTAGCTTTACTCCTTCGAAAGTTTGCGTGCTTTCGACAGACAGACGGACGGACGGACATGTTTAGTTCGACAAAAAAAGTCATGAAGATCAAGAATATATATACTTTATGGGGTCTTAGACGAATATTTCGAGGAGTTACAAACAAAATGACGAAATTAGTATATCCCTATCCTATGGTGGAGGGTATAAAAACTAGTCGCAGGAAAATACCGCCTAAAATTTCAGGCAAATCGAGTAATAAATGCGCCATCCAGAGGCTAAAAAAGTCAAACTGGGAGATGGGTTTATATGGCAGTTATTTCAGGTTATATACCGAATTAGACCGTACTTTGAACAGTTGTTGGAAGTCAAAACGATATATCCAAAATTTCAACCATATTGGATAACAATTGCGACCTCTAGAAGGCCAAGAAGTCTATTCGAGAGATCGATTAATATAGCGGCTATATCAGGATATGGGCTGATTTAGATCATACTTAACACAGTTGTTGGAAGTCATAACGAAACATTTCATGCAAAATTTCGGCCAAACCGGATGAGAATTTCGCCCTCTAGTAGTTCAAGAAGTCAAGACCCAAGTTCGGTTTATATGACAGCTATATCAGTTTATGAACCGATTTGAACCGTACTTAGCACAGTCGTTGGAAGTCATAACGAAATACGTCGTGCACAATTTCAGCCAAATCGAATAGGAATTAGGCCCTCTAGATGTTCAAGAAGGCTAATCGGGAGATCGGTTTATATGGCGGCTATATCAGGTTATGGACTGATTTAGACCATACTTAGCACAGTTATTGGGAGTTATACCTTTATGCAAAATTTCGGTCAAATCGGATAAGAATTTCGCCCTCTAGAAGTTCAAGAAATCAAGACCCAAGGTATGTTTATATGGCAGCTTTACCAACTTATCAACCGATTTTGACCATACCTGGCACAGTTGTCGGAAGTGATACCAAAACACCACGTGCAAGATTGGTTTATATGAACGCTATATCAAGAACATGAACCGATTTCGCCCATTTATAATCCAACTTGACCTACGCTAGTATGAAGGATTTGTGCAAAATTTCAAGGCCTAGCTTTACTCCTTCAAAAATTTGTGTGCTTTCGATAGACGGACGGACGGACATGGCTAGATATATACTTTATTCGGGGTCTTAGACGCATATTTCGAGGTGTTACAAACGGAATGATGAAATAAGCAAACCCCCAATCCTATGGTGGAGGGTATAATTATGGCAGGACTATGATTTTTATAAGAGCCCTATGAACATTTTATGAAGGCTTGCTTCGAAAATCCATTTAAGCAAGGGCAGGGTAACGCCAAAAGATTCTTGCAATAATGTCGGAAGGATTCCTCCTGGCAGATGTGTAACACCAAACACTTTCTTATCCTCTTGGCAATGTCAGTAATGAGATCATCTGCAGAAGCAGCTTCTGCGCGTAGTTTGATATTACTATTGCTGACCTCAATCGCACAGTCCACTCTTCTTAAGGCGCTAGGAGTATTGAAATCATCAGAGAGTACTTTTCGCAACCTAGATACCTCACTATTGCCTTCTATTGCCCCACAAAATTTGGGCCTAGAAACTCCATCATCATAGTCGAAGAAACTTCCATTTAAATTTAACAAATTATCCAATCATATCACCATACAACAACTCAAGTCCACAGATTACTCTTAACACTGTCTTCAATCATCATTCGTACTATTTAAAAAAACAGTTCCTTTCTATTTTATATGTCATTCCTCATTGTGGGTTTCCTTAATTCCCCCATATCAAATATCCTTTCCAGCTCATTTATGTCAGTTGTCATACTCCATAACCACACAAGTCCTCCAGGAGTCTAAAAACCCCAGCACACACTTTCCATATATTGTCAAGTTTATTATCACTTTCAATTTGTCTAAAATTTACAACAATGGCTTAAAAGTGCTGCTTTTGGCCATAAAGGAGTCTAAGCAATTCTCCTGGGTTGCCTCTGACACACATATTTCGCTTGCAGCAGCAGCAGTAGCATGGACTCACAAAGACTCATTTCAAGATATGCATCGAACATTACATAATGGACAAATATTGGATGGGTTGTTGTAGGTAGACAGACAGTAGGCACCGTTGATGTTGCTGCTGCTGCTGCTGTTGCATGTGTGCCTTGGTCCAGGTGCTCCGCTATACTGCACATTTCTTTGTGTAAAACAAACCACATCGGCAGATATTCACAGCCGACTTACCGCAGAATGACTGGCCAAGAGTCAGCAAACATTTGAGCAGCTATCTAATGCCCGCATTTTAAATGGACATCATATGGAGCGGCTAGTTGATATTGCCCCAAAAATGAACATCAACAACCATAGCCAATTCATACAAATAATAAAAATAAATAATTCACGAAAAAAAACCCAAACACCAATTTTAGAGGGTATACCACACAAGCCAAAGAGGAATCTCCCGTGGATGTGAAAAGAATTTTCAATGATTTCGATTAGGTAGAAAATTATGACTATTTTGGGGGATTTTTTGATGCTTAAGATTTTTAGATTGGAATTTTAGGATTTTAATCATTTTATTTTATTTAAGATTTTAAATAATAAATTTCAGTTTTCGAATTCGATAACCTAAAATCGATAGTAAAAAAAACTGAAGTCAACGATTTCAAGCCCAAAATCGAAAACCTAATATCGATATTCAAATCGATACCAACTTCTTGAAGATCGATACTAGGTTTTCGATTTTGGACTTGAAATCGTTGACTTCAGTTTTTTTATTATCGATTTTAGGTTATCGGATAGATTATGCAAAAGTAATTTATTATATATAGATTATCGATTGAACATGGGTTATCGTAGGATAGGAGGCCACCGTAACGCAGAACTGACCATTCCCGCCTTTGACACTGAACGCCTGGGTTCGAATCCTGGCGAGAACATCAGAAAATAATTATCAGCGGTGGTTATCCCCTCCTAATGCTGGCGACATTTGTGAGGTACTTTGCCATGTAAAAACTTCTATCGAAAGAGGTGTCGCTCTGCGACATTTGTATCGATTACATATAAGCTATCGATTATGCATATTTTATCGACTAACTGCTATACTAGTGTCAGTCGATATAAAATTTTTAAATACCGATATTAGGTTTTCGGCTTGGACTTCAAATTGTTGACTTCAGATATTTGGCTATCGATTAAATTATACACAAGTAACTGATTATTCTTAGGGTAAAATGTTACAGATTAGATTATATATAAGTTATGGATTATACGTATTCTATCGACTTTAGGTTATCGATTTGAGTTTAAAGGTTTACGATACTACATTTCTAGATCAAGGGTTTACATTTTGGATTCAAGCTCCACACAATCCTCAAAGTATCTGCAGTGAATGCGGAATAAATTGTTAGAAGGAACTAAATAACAAATTTAAGATATTAAAGTACGTTTAAATTGACCGCTTAATCCGGATTTAGGGCCTTTTCGAGATTTAAGTGCCATATCCTGTAAACGATAAAAATACCAAAATATGCAACTCTTATCAAGAGTTGTGTATGGATGTGTGTGATATGCACATTCATGTATACGCATGAAGGCTTGTGTATGCCGCTTAAATTTCCAAAAACGCAGTGTAAACGGATAGGATTTGTTTTTGTATTTAGTTAAAAAATTTCAATGTAAACGTGCTGAAAGATAGTAAATTTTGGATATCGAATATTATAATTTGACGATTTCAAATTCATTTTAATTTTTTTGTAGTATATTTTCGGCTTTAAATTGTTAACTTTAGATTCTTAATTATCGATAAGGGGTAATCGATTACAAGTTAGCAATAACATCTTACCGATTATATATATATATATATATATATACGGCTTTAGGATATTGACTTTAGGTTTTCGACTTAAGGTTAAAGACTTGATTCTCGATTACACATAAATGAGTTTATTTATATGGGTTATCGGTTATATTTTATCGATTATGTGTTCTCGATTATAGTGACCAATTATGGATTAACGGTTATATGTAATCGATTATTTTTTTGCTTTATGGGTGGTCGATTATAGATGATCGATGTTGCTTTATCGATAATTGATGAAAAGCTATTGATTTGGGTTTATTGATTTCTTGGGGTCTGATTCAAGGGTCCAAATGTTGGATTCTAGACTTTTAAATGTCGGAGTTTACGTCTTTAATTTTTGATTTCTGGAATTCAGACTGTGGAGAATCGATTCAAGCTAATAAATGCTAGTTTGTCATTTGAGGTAACCTATTACAAATAGAGCTGGCAAACTATCGATAATCACAATCACAATCGATTACTATTTATTGATTATTGGTAATCGATTTTAGTTTATCGATTATAGGTTATCAATTAAAGTTTATCGATTACAAGTTATTAATTTTTGTTTATCGATGACAGGTTATCGGTTTTAGTTTATCCATTTAAAGTAATCGATTTTAGTCCGTCGATTATAGCTAATCGATTTTAGTCCGTTGATTATAGGTAATCGATTTCAGTCCATCATTTATTGGTAATCGATTGTGGTGCATCGATTATAGGTAATAGATTTTAGTTTATCAACTATAGGTTATTTTCACTGGTGTTTTTATTTTGGTTTTCTATTATAAATAGGAACAGCGAAGGTACATTGGAATCAACTCCAACAAAAAAATTAAATATTTTTGTGATAACAAATAAAAAAAAGAGCAAACACAAATTATCGATATTAGTTTATCAAGTTTTGGTTTCCGATTCAAAATACCAAAAAAGGAGTTAGTAAATCAGAGAATTTTTATTCAGATCCTTGATTTATGGTTTCTAGACTTGTCGATATTATCTCATCTATTTAGAGCTATCGATTTTAGGTTATTAGTTGTGGGTTTTCATCTCAGCTTATCGGTTATAGGTTGTCAAGCTTGGTTTCTTTAGTTAAGTTAATCGATTTTGTGCTATCGACTTTAAATTGTCAACGATTTTATGCTATCGATTTTAAATTATCGGCTAAAGCTTTTGGACTTTAGGTTATCGATTTTAGATTACCTATTATAGTATCGATTATAGTTTATAGATTTTGGATTATGGTCTAGACTTTCTCGATTATTGCTTATCTAGTTCATTTCATATAGTTTTTTTATTTCGATTCCAAGTTTTAGTGTTTTCAAAGCTTAGATTTAAGATTTTTTATTCTAGATTTTTGATTTCTAGTTTTCAGATTTTAGGTTACCGATTATGAGTTATTTGTACTAGTTAATCGGCTATAGGTTTCCGATTCCAAGTTATTCATTTCTAGATTTAAGATTTTTGTTTCTGGATTTTAGATTTTTTATTCGAAAGTTTCAATAACCGATGTTAGGTTATCGATTTCTGAATTTACATTGTTGATATCATGTTTTTGGTTATCTATTTAAGGTTTTTAATTTGAGACTTTAATTTTCGATTTTAGATTGATGAGTTTTATTTTCAGATATATTATCTTTGATTGATTTTTATTTATATCTTGCATTTTTAATTTTTTTTTTTTCATTTAATTTTACTTAAAACCTTTTCCTGTTTGGGTAGTATTTCCATTCACTCCCATTCACAATGTTATTATTCTTTTTTTTATCCCATTGGAATTAAATAAAGTTAAATTATGATACGCATAACAAATTGTAAGTACCAATTGATTAGAGTTGTAGGAAAATGTTTTCTATTTCCATAACTTTCAAATTTTATGCTCAAATGCCTAGCATGGACTGTTGAGAGCTTTTCGTCTGACATGGTGACATAAATAAAAAGTTTGGATGTGGTCGACCAGACGTTTGACAGATTTAATGGCCAGACATCACATACACTTTGTTTGGCTTACAAAAGAGCAATGGAATGCCTATGATTAACGAGGCTCAATGAGGAACTTGTTAAATCCTATTTCGAGTTTTAGATTTAGCAAGTAAATGGGCAAATGGGTGTTAATTATCGGCAAAATCTTACCTGGGGTGAAGTGAAAAATAGTAGACAGTGGAACATGATAAATAAATTAAGGAGAGGCTTTGAAAGCCACTCAAGGTTCGTAGTTGTGTAATGACTTTACATAATTTTATGAGAGGGTGTGCACCAAAAGTGATTTGGCTTAAATGGGGTAAATGAAGTACACCTATTGCTTGCAACGCCCACACGGAATACTATACGGAAAGGTCCATGAGTAGATGTATCCCTTGTATAGACAAATTCCCTGGATACCTGATCCCCAAGTTTAACTACATAAGCCTCAAGAAAAAATCATGGTTGTGGGTTCCACTGTTAACCTATTTTCTGCAGATCACTTACAACGCAGCATAGTAAGCACATAATTTGACAAATCATTCGAGCACCATACATTGAAAATGAGACCAAAACCCCAAAATGCAACCAAGAATGTTGTTAAATATTTAAAATTTAATTAAGACCTTAACATGTGGCTGTGTGAACGCTGATTTGAAATGAAAATTAAAAGTTTGGTGACCAACTACCATTTGGCCATTGTGGCCATATAATTTCCTCAGATGTGCTCCATATTGGAGGATGAGAAATCACTCGGATCGTCTCAATTAGGTAACAGCTGGTAATTAATAGTGTTGACTTACTATTTCAGCTATTGGCCAACAATGCTTACCAAGAGGATTTAATTACTGAAAGGGTACCGCACGCAGTCAGTGCGCAGCGTTTGCCCAGCTCCACCTTACTGCAATTATGTGTGGTGATGCAGTGGTGGTGTTGGTGGTGTTGCTGTTGGTGGCTACTGCTAGTGGTTCGCCACAAACATGGAACGCATGCGTAACCCATATGGCTTGAATATGAAATTCGAGATCTGTATTTCCTGATGTATAAGGTTTTCACTATTATCTAACGCATAAACTATATTAACCGCTCACCCGCCTATCGTGTAATTTTGCACAAAGCCAAGAAATGATGTTTGCTCAACACACCAGAAAGAAAAAAAAAAGGGAGAAGATTGCAACACATGTTTGTGACATATTTGTGTATTTTATTGCAAACAATGGAGGAATAATTGCAAAGCATTTAGCTACCACCAAACATGATGTATGAAAAAAAAAATGAAAAACTGAAGCCTTGCAAGAAAAAGCTTGGGTTACACAGTAATTATTGAGAAATACACCTAAACATGGAGGAACATATAAAAATATAGTTTTGTACTCCCACCATAGGATGAGGGGTATAAAAATTTCGCCATTCTGTTTGTAGCCCTACGAAATGTTGATCAAAGGTCCCTTAAAGTAGAAATTTTCTTGGTCATTATATAATTACAAGAGGATGTGGCAATCTGCTATTAAGCTGAGACATGAGACTGAGACAGTCCGTCCGTCTGTCCGTTCGTCCGTCCGTCCGTCTGACCGTCCGTCTGTCCGTCCGTCTGTCTGTCCGTCCGTCTGTCTGTCCGTCCCTCTGTCCGTTTGTCCGTCCGTCTGTCTGTCCGTCCGTCTGTCTGTCCGTCCGTCCGTCCGTCTGTCTGTCCGTCCGTCCGTCCGTCTGTCGGTCCGTCCGTCTATCCGTCCGTCTGTCCGTCCGTCCATCCGTCCGTCCATCCGTCCGTCCATCCGTCCGTCCATCCGTCCGTCCATCCGTTCGTCTGTCCGTCCGTCTGTCTGTCGAAAGCACGCTAATTTTCGAAGGAATAAAGCTAGACGCATGAAATTTTGCACAAATACTTCTTATTAGTGTAGGTCGGTTGGTATTGTAAATGGGCCATATTGGTACATGTTTTGATATAGCTGCCATATAAACCGATCTTGGGTCTTGACTTCTTGACCCACAATGCAAATTGCAAATTTTACCCATGAACATTCCTCTAAGGAACAGGGGCAAACTTCTCACATATCAATGAGTGCAGTCCGATTCAAGTTTTTAAGCTCAATGATAAGGGGCCTTCCGTTTATAGCCGAGTCCGAACGGCGTGCCGCAGTGCGACACCTCTTTGGAGAGAAGTTTTACATGGCAACAAATGTTGGCAGCATTAGGAGGGGAAAACCACCGCTGAAATTTTTTTTCTGTTGGTCTCGCCAGGATTCGAACCCAGGCTTTTAGCGTCATAGGTGGACATGCTAACCTCTGCGCTACGATGGCCTCCTGGCCATCCTGACCAACAATAGGGCGCAACTTTTATCCAATTCGGCTGAAATTTTGCATAAGGTGCTTTTTTATGATTTACAACAACTGTGCTAAGTATGGTTGAAATCGGCTCATAACCTGATATAGCTGTCATATAAACCGATCTGTTGTTTTGATTTTTGAGCCTCTAGAGGGCGCAATTCCTATCCGATTTGGCTGAAATTTAGCACGACGTGTTTTGTTATGATATCCAACAGCTGTGCCAAGTATGGTTCAAATCGGTCCATACCCTGATAAAGCTGTCATATAAACCGATCTTGGGTCTTGACTTCTTGAGCCTCTAGAGTGCGCAATTCTTATCCGATTTGATTGAATTCTTGCACGACGTGTTTTGTTATGATATCCAACAACTGTGCCAAGTATGACTGATATAGCTGCCATATAAACCGATTTTGAATCTTGACTTCTTGGGGCCAATAGAGGACGCAATTCTTATCCGATTTGGTTGAAATTTTCCGTGAGGTGTTTTGTTATGATTTCCAACAACTGTGCCAAGTACGGGTGAAATCGATGCATAACCTAATATAGCTGTGATATAAACCGATCTGGGGTCTTGACTTCTTGAGCCTTTAGAGGGTCCGAATCGGACCATAACTTGATATAGCTCCAATAGCAAATGCCATTGATGTCTGTTGAAATCACGCCACAATATTTAATAAAATATAGAGATATTGAGCTGAAAATTCGCACAGGTTCTGGTTTTGTCCACAGGCAGGTTAAGTTCAAAGATGGGCTATATCGGACTATATCTTGATATAGCCCCCATATATACCGATCCGCCTATTTAAGATCTTAGGCACATAAAAGCTACATTTACTATCCGATTTTGCTGACATTGAGTTGTGGTAGGCCTCACGACATCCTTGTTCAACACGGCCCAGAACGGTCTCCATTAGGATATAGATGCCACATAGACCGTTCTTTTGATTTTGGGTCTTGGGTCCAAAAAAGGCGCATTTATTATTCGATTTCGCTGAAATTCGGTACAGTAAGTTATGTAAGACCCCTCGTTATCATTGTTTTATTTGACGCAGATCGGTCTAGATTTGGATATGAGGTCTTGGACCCGTAAAAGGCGTATTTTTGACCCGATTTCGCTGGAATTTAGGACAGTGTTAGGGCTCTCGATATCCTTCTTGAAAATGGCCCAGATTGGTACAAATTTGGATATAGCTGTGAAAAAGACCAATATTGAATCAAACTTGAAGAGTATGTTGTACTTGATAGACCACTCAATGTCCGTGCCGAATTTGGTCAAAATTTTACCATATTTGGGTATAGCTGCTATGGGTGCATGACTTTTTCACTGGATTATGACGAATGGTGGTTTACATATATACTGGTACTCGAGGTTGTGGATATCCAAAGTTCGACCCGACCGAATTTAATGCCTTTTTAAACCCACCACCATAGGCAGGGGGTATTTTAATCCAGTCACTCCGTTTGAAACACCTCGAAATAAAGTATATATCCATGATCGTCTCGACATTCTGAGTCGAACTAGCCATGTCCGTCCGCCCGTCCGTCTGTCCGTCTGTCGAAATCACGATAGTGGTCGAAATCGTAAAGCTAGCTGATTAAAATTTTGCAGAGATATTAATATTTATGTAGGTCACAGAGGATTGCAAATGGGCCATATCGGTTAAAATTCGGATATAGCTCCCACATAAACCGATCTCCCGATTTGACTACTTTAGCCCCTGGAAGCCCCAATTTTCGTCCGATATGATTGAACATATTGTTGTGTTATGACTTTCAACAATTTAGTGAAGTACGGTCCGAATCGGTCTATAACCTGATATAGCACCCATATAAACCGATCTCCCGATTTGATTTCTCGAGCCCCTGGAAAACGCAATTTTTGTCCGATTTGGCTGAAATTTTGTACGCAATGTTCTGTTTTGACTTACAACAACTGTGGCAAGTTCGGTCCAAATCGGTCTATAACCTGATATAGCTCCCATATAAACCTATCTCTCGATTTGACTTCTAGAACCTTTAAGTAAGTTTATTGACGGCAGTCCTCTGACCTCTGAAGCGCAGAGGTTATCATGTCCGCCTATGACGCTGAACGCCTGGGTTCGAATCCTGGCGAGACCATCAGAAAAAATTTTCAGCCATGGTTTTCCTCTCCTAATGGTGGCAACATTTGTGAGTTACTATGCCATGTAAAACTCGGCTATAAAAAGGAGGCCCTTTATCATTGAGTTTAAAAACTTGAATCGGACTGCACTCAATGATATGTGAGAAGTTTGCCCCTGTTGCTTAGTGGAATGTTCATAGGTAAAAATTGCATTTGCCTCTGGCCTTCATTGCCAAATCATATTTCCTTTCATTCCCCCTTACTACGAAACGATGCGGATTTTGCCATCCTTAGAGAAGGCGTTACTCCCCTTCTCACACTGCAAAACTGTTCGTGACCTTATTGTCCTAGTTGTTATTGTCCTCGTGGCCAGTTTACTGTCCGTAAAGATATTCACACTCGACGTCTTCGCGTTAGCACCACACCACTTCACGCCTTCCGTGATCACCCGGATCTCCGCCTGCAGGACCGTTTTATGTTCAGGTAGTCTCAAACAGATCTCAATCCCTGGGTTCTCAATGTATGCCCCCAGGCATAGCAGTCCACCAAACTACTGGGGCGTAACTAAGTATTGGTCTAATCACGCTCCTGTAGAGCCAGGTGACTATCCTAGGATTCAGGCCCCATTTCTAGCCTACGGCCCGTTAACATAACAAATATATTTAACGGATAAACAATTTTTAACAATAATTACGCATTTTTTAAAAAAGAATTAAGTATCATTAGTTATGAAAATTTAAACTTTTCATTCACTGTAGGATATGTTAATTATTCAGTTTAGCACCGGTATATTTGAGGCAATTGAGTACACATTTCCCGTAGGTCATTGACATTGACTTTTCGAAAAACGTTCTTTGCTTCTTCAATTGTCCACTGTCCACTGTCCACCCATCCTTCCACCTTTCATTTCTTTTTGTCCCGCTAAAATGCTTTCCCCCATTCATCCGGTAGTTCGTTTGTGAAAACTACATGCCTTCGTTCCTTCCTTCTCTTAGTATATGCATTGTAATGCTGTTCGTTCTTCTGTCTGTCCGTCTGCTCGTTCTCCCATCCATCCATCTGGCAGTTAGTTCATCCAACCCCATTCTATCTTTTTGCTGGTTTTGTTTTCCCGTTCGCCATTATGTCTGACGGGACATCCTTTCGTGCCCTGTTTTCTTAGTTTTTCCTTCGTAAATACTACTAAATTGCCCATGAACATTCCATTAAGGAACAGGGGATACTTCTCTCTTATCAATGAGTGCAGTCCGATCAAAGTTTAAGCTCAATGATAAGGGGCCTCCCTTTTTATGCCTAGTCCGAACGGAGTTTAACATGCCAGGATACCTTACAAAAGTAGCCAGCATTAGAAAGGGGATAACCACCGCCGCCAATTTTATTGATTTTCACGCCGGGATTTTAAACCAGGCATTCGGTGTCATAGGCGGATATGCTTACCTCTGTACCACGGTGGCCTCCGAGGCCTCCTCCATCCATTTGGTCTTGATCTTTGGGATCGATCTTCAGATCGTTTTCCCACTCTGGCTCTCTAAGGTCAACTTTTTCAACTATTTACCTACTTCCAGCTCGTTCAATTTCCGTCCGTCAGCTTTTATTTTTCTCATCAGAGATTGACAAAAGGCGTTTTTTTTTTTGGTTGGAAGTTTCCAGTCTTGCTAAAAACGCTATGTTGACAAAATTTTCTAAAAATAAAATTTAAATCTCCCACATTTGTCTGTTTGTTTTAATTAGACGGAAAACACTCAAAATATTTCAAATATTTTTCCAAAGCTTTGCTACGACATAATGACAAAAAGTGACGTTGCTCTTGATCCTGTTTTACCGCACAGGTTTGCGACCGAAATAATTGATCATAAATCACCGTTCAGACTTCGACGTGATTGTTGCTCCAGTTTTGCCCGCATCATAACTGACACTGGAACTTGAAATTGTAGACCGAATTTGATGCACATAGTTTGTATTAGAGCTCATGTTGCAACACCAGCCTCCTCATCACGGATGCCGCAGATATCAAACACACAGCAAACCCTCCAGCTCCCTGGTCCCAAACACCTGATAACTACAAATTCAAGTGTAATTGGAGTGGTTGGTCGATCGGTTGGTTGCTTGGTAGGTTGCTCTATGATTTAATATTAGCTACACCGAATGCGGATTTTGTAATAGATTTTATGATGTTGTTGTTTTATCACAAAAACAAACAAATTTAGCTTCTGCATCATCGGCAGCATCGACTTTGAAACGGAAGTAACAAGTGGTTGCCGGTTGCACCAACTGTGCAATCGTTGCCTAGTAAATTGTGGCATATTATCCCCCATACACGAATACATAGCCAATGTCGGGTTTAGTGTTTGCCCCCAACTGACCGCAGTTGATGCGGTTAGACGCTTTCGATTTTCTAAAACTTAAGAAGACAGAATTAGGTTTTCCATGCACAGAGACACATAAGACCTTATCCCACGCTCTTTTGTAAGAATAACAAGAACAGTGGTTTGTTGGATGGAAGGATGAATGAAACATGTGGAAGTATGGGGAACTTGTAAGCTTAAACAACACAATAGGACGGGCTAATTTCGTCATTCCATTAGCAATACTTTTGCTGAAATTTAAAAATAGGATACTACATTTTTTGATATCCGAAAGGGGGGCGGACCCTCCCCCCTTACCACAATTATCAAAAACGCCAGATCTCGGAGTTGGGTGCACCGACTAAGCCAAATTTTGTATGCCACCTTATGATACCCCAAAATCACGAACCTGGTATAAAATTTGAGAGCGATATAACCTGGGGGGACGCCCCATCCCAAAACCCAAAAATTAAAGGTATTTCAGAGTAGAGTACAAACTTGGTATTAAAATTTCACCCAAAGTGGTTCTTGGGGTCCCCCACCCCAAAAACAAAAAACCCCAAGAGGACACTTTCACCGCTTTGGGCAATATGGATATCAAATGAAAGGTATTTAAGAGTAGTGCACCAACTTGGTATAAAAATTTCACCATAAGTGTTCGTGGGGACCCCCATCCCCGAAAAACCCCCCAACAGGACACTTCATCGCCTTGGGCAATATGGGTATCAAATGAAAGGTGTTTAGAAGTTGAGTACACATCTGCTATAAGAATTGGTTCGAGGTGTCTACGGGGCCTCCCCAACCCAAAAAAACCCCCAAACAGGCATGAATGTCCAACATCATAATAGGGGTATCAAATGAAAGGTTTTAGGGAGTTGACTACGAATCTGGTATACACATTTAGGATAGAATCGGACAGCAATAAAAGGTATTAAAGTACACTTTTTGACCTCAAATTGGGATAGATACAGTTACACCTGCGGCTCTTTAGAAATGTGGTATCCCAAATGGTATCTTTAAAATATGATCTTGAATGTAAATAACCAATACAAAACAAATTTATTAGTTTGGATCTAAACGAGACCCGTAGAGACCCGTCTTGATCGCCACCTTCAAAATGCGTGATATTATGGGGCTCAAACAAAATCGCGTTCCCTTATCATTGAGCTTAAAAATAATCGGACAGCACTCATTGATTTGTGAGAGGTTTGCCCCAGTTCCTTAATGGAACGTTCATGGGCAAATTTGTATCAACCGAAGCCTGCCTATGCCAGGCTATGATGGTTGTTGTTGTTATAGCCACATTTTCATGTGGAGGTGGCTATCCTCGTCATTCTCTTGTAGGTGAGCAAGCTCGTTGCGGTCCAAAAGATCGATCGCCGAAGAAACTGGTTGGCCATTGTTTATTTAAAGGTGCCAATAACTCGGTATGTTATATCGAGCACCAGTCATAGGCACTCAGTATTTGTGCAGGAGCTCGTGCCGCCCGACCTCTCACTGAGACTCTCCGCTCGTTACCGCTGATTGTCCGCGACTGCCGTTGCAGCTACTCCATATGAAGCATACTACTATCCGCAACCTATGGACGCGTCCGGGAGCTCGCAGCTAAGCTTCTTGTCACAGCATTGAACCCCACACAGATCGGACCTCAATATTCCAGCCTATTTGGAGCTCACAGCTATCCCGTGCCTGGTCATCGTTATGTGCGTAACCCATTTTCTCACCTTAAGTAATAACAAAATCACCTATATTTCCCCTTCTAAGCTCGAAACCACCATAAGGACCATAGTGGAATCTGTGCCATTACCTCAATCTGATTCCGATTTCCCCAATTACCCCCATAATAGCTCTTACACAAATCTAGTATAACTTGCTTCAATTCCACACCCCTTTTAATATTGACTTACATTTTAGAGATAATGAATATGAAAACAAACACGCAAAATTTCACCTACAATTCCTTTTTGAAACAATGGACCCATAGGCAAGCAAAGAGCAGCGGTTAATAAACTTTAAGCTCCCCACACAAATCAGGTCGCTTTAAGTCCACGCATGTAAACATTAAGACTTGATTTAAAAAATGTGTTTTTTTTTTTTTTTTTGAGAAAAGTTTA
Organism: Stomoxys calcitrans; assembly: GCF_963082655.1. Classification (NCBI taxonomy): domain Eukaryota; kingdom Metazoa; phylum Arthropoda; class Insecta; order Diptera; family Muscidae; genus Stomoxys; species Stomoxys calcitrans. Next base: position 190,256,487 of record NC_081554.1, on the reverse strand, counting down.
AACAGAAAATAAAATGTTGTTGAATATTTGTTGCGGCAAACACACTATGGACTGGGCCACACACTGGATTTGGAGAGGCAATCATCATCGCCAAGAAACTATTGACCAGTCGACATCCTGCCCCAGCTAATCAAGTCAAACGAGCTGGGCGCGCATACACATAACATAGTCAATGAAAATAATGCAACTAATCGAACTACTTTTCCATTTGGGAAATGAGACAGTGGGTTAAAATAAGAGATTTTATAAAAAATAAAAGCTAACAAGTAAAAGTGTGCTAAGTTCGGCCGGGCCGAATCTTATATACCCTCCTCCATGGATCGCATTTTTCGAGTTCTTTTCCCGGCATCTCTTTTTAGGCAAAAAAGGATATAAGAAAAGATTTGCTCCGCTATTAGAGCGATATCAAGATATGGTCGGGTTCGGACCACAATTTAATTATATGTTGGAGACCTGTGTAAAATTTCAGCCAATTCGAATAAGAATTGCGCCCTTTGGGAGCTCAAGAAGTAAAATAGAAAGATCGATTTATATGGGAGCTGTATCGGGCTATAGACCGATTCAGATCATAATAAACACGTATGTTGATGGTCATGAGAGAATCCGTCGTACAAAATTTCAGGCAAATCGGATAATAATTGTGACCTCAAGAGGCTCAAGAAGTCAAGACCCCAGATCGGTTTATATGGCAGCTATATCAGGTTATGAACCGATTTGAATCATACTTGGCACAGTTGTTGGATACCAAAAAAAAACACGTCGTGAAAAATTTCATTCCAATCGGATGAGAATTGCGTTCTCTAGAGGCTCAAGAAGTCAAGACCCAAGATAGGTTTATATGGCAGCTATATCAGGTTATAGACCGATTTGAACCATAATTAGCACAGTTGTTGGATATCATAAGAAAACGCGTGGTGCAAAATTTCATTCTAATTGGATAAGAATTGCGCACTCTAGAGGCTCAAGAAGTCAAGACCCAAGATCGGTTTATATGGCAGCTATATCAGGTTATGGACCAATTTGAACCATACTTAGCACAGTAGTTCGAAGTGATACTAAAACACTATGTGCAAAACTTCAGTCAAATCGGATGAGAATGGCGCCCACTGGAGGCTCAAGAATTCAAGACCCATGATCGGTTCATATGGCAGCTATATCAAAACATGGACCGATATGGCCCATTTACAATACCAACCGACCTACACTAATAAAAAGTATTTGTGCAAAATTTCAAGCGGCTAGCTTTACTCCTTCGGAAGTTAGCGTGCTTTCGACAGACAGACGGACGGACGACGGACGGACGGACGACGGACGGACGGACGGACGACGGACGGACGGACGACGGACGGACGGACGGACGGACATGGCTAGATCGACATAAAATTTCACGACCATCAAGAATATATATACTTTATGGGGTCTCAGACGAATATTTCAAGTAGTTACAAACAGAATGACGAAATTAGTATACACCTCCCCATCCTATGGTGGAGGGTATAAAAAGCTAAAAACAGAAAAATGTATAAAACTTAAATACCAACTTTGAGTTTTAAATGAGGATGCCCCTACTAGGATTACGAGATGCAGTAGATCGCTAGACATTTCCATTGTATCCCCTGATCTAAATGAGGATGCCCCTACTAGGATTACGAGATGCAGTAGATCGCCAGACATTTCCATTGCATCCCCTGATCTCCTGAGTGATGTATCCTGGCAAGTCGTCATTTCTATGGGATCAGATCACCTTTCCATATTCTCAGCATCGACCGACCACCCGACTTCATAACCTTTGAGCGCCGGGCGTTTATCAATCAGTAGAAGTCCGACTGGGTCGGCTTCAGAGAGTACACTAATCGCCGCTTCAGTGAAATGACACCCCCTTCGATTGTGCTAGTTGCCGAGGGGAAATTCCGAGACATCATTAACGCAGCAGCCACTCGCTTTATACCAGCTGGTCGAATATCCCAAGTGCGGCCTAATTTCCCGACGAAGGCAATGGTACTCGCAAACGAGCGTGATGGGATTCGTTGTAAGGACCCCGCTAACCCCAGAATCAGCGAGCTGAATCTAGAAAACAGGGTAGTCAACAAACATAATTGAAATTTGTGGCTGGAACACTTGGAGCAATGTAACTTAGGCATCGGTTTAGGCAAGCTGTAGTCTACTGTTAAGTCTCTATCGAACCCCGGTAGACGGGATGACAGGACCTCAGTCACTTTTGGCGACGTCACTGTGACTGATTCGAAGAAATGCGCCAGGTTGTTCAACCGTAAATTTATTGTGCATTCCGAGAGTGACTGTGCAGGGAGTAGAGCCATACGTCGTATGCGTGGTCTCCGAGCAGAATAAAATCCATCACAATTTACAGTGGACGAAGTTACGAATGTCATCCGCGGCGCCAAGTCATACAAGGCATTGGGTCCCAATGGAAGCTCTACTCTGATGCTGAAGAATCTGGATCAACCTGGATTCGAGCACCTTACGACTGTCCTCAACATGTCTTTGAACGAGGTCTGGCAGAGTGATCCTACTACTGAAGCCTGGAAAGGTCCCGAGTTTGGGGGAGTCGTTCAAACCGATCTCCCTTCTATCAACAGTAGCAAAGATACTTCAGGCATTACTCCTCCCGAGCCTCTAAGGAGAATTTCCATTCGCCAAGCATCAGCATGGATTTCGAAGACTGCATAGCACAACAACTGCTTTGCAAGGCATCACCGAACACTTTTGCCATGGCTTCAATCAGCCCAGACCATGTTATAGGATGGTCCTCGTGGCATTGTCGAAGGCATTAGACACGGACCGATTTGGCTGAAATTTTGCACAAAGTGTTTTATTTTGACTCCTAATAACTGTGCTAAGTATGGCGCAAATTGGTTCATAACCTGATATAGCTGTCATATAAACCGACCTTGGGTCTTGATTTTTTGAGCCAATAGAGGGCACAATTCTTATCCGATTGGAATGAAATTTTGCACGACGTGTTTTGTTATGATATCCAATAACTAACCAAGTATGGTTCAAATTGGTCCATAACCTGATATAGCTGCCATATAAACCGACCTTGGGTCTTGACTTCTTGGGCCTCTAGAGAGCGCAATTCTTATCCTATTTGAATGAATTTTTGCACGAAGTTTTTTTGTTATGATATCCAACAACTGTGTCAAATAGGGTTCAAATCGGTTCATAACCTGATATAGCTGTCATATAAACAGATCTGGGGACTTGACTTCTTGTGCTTCTAGTGGGCGCAATTCCTATCCGATTTGGCTGAAATTTTGCATGACATATTTTATTTGTACTGTCAATAACTGTGTCAAATAAAGTTCAAATCGGTCCATAACCTGATATAGCTGCCATATAAACCGATCTTGGATCTTGACTTCTTGAGCCACTAGAGGTCGCAATTATTATTCGATTTGCCTGAAATTTTGTACGACGGATCCTCTCATGACCATTAACATACGTGTTTATTATGGTCTGAATCGGTCTATAGCCCGATACAGCTAACATATAAATCGATCTCTCTATTTTACTTCTTGAGCCCCCATAGGGCGCAATTCTTATTCGAATTGGCTGACATTTTACACAGGTCTCCAACATATATTGGGTTGCCCAAAAAGTTATTGCGGATTTTTCATATAGTCGGCGTTGACAAATTTTTTCACAGTTTGTGACTCTGTAATTGCATTCTTTCTTCTGTCAGTTATCAGCTGTTACTTTTAGCTTGCTTTAGAAAAAAAGTGTGAAAAAAAGTATATTTGATTAAAGTTCATTCTAAGTTTTATCAAAAATGCATTTACTTTCTTTTAAAAAATCCGCAATTACTTTTTGGGCAACCCAATAATTTGAGTGAAATTTTGTACAACGGCATCTCCCATGACCTTAAACATACGTGTCAAATATGGTCTGAATCGGTCTATAACCTAATACAGTTCCCCTTTAAAACGATCTCCTATTTTACCTTTTGAGCCCCTAAAGGGCGAAATCCTTATTCGATTTGGCTGAAATTTTACACAATGACTTTTACTGTGGTCTCCAACATTCACTCCATTATGGTCATTTCCTTGTTTGCTTAAAAGGAGACACCGGGAAAAGAACTTGACAAATGCGATCCATGGTGGAGACTATGTAGAATTCGGCCTGGCCGAACTTAGCAGCTCTTACTTGTTTTAATTTTTTTTTTTAAATTTGATTTTTCCAAAATTCAGTTTTAGTTTTAACCCAGAGTGCATTTTTATTTTAAATTGCCACAATAAATTTTCGTGTTTTTGGCGGCAAACTTGTTTCATTTCGAAAATTTGAAAAGCGTAAACAAAAGCCCACAACAACATCAAGTGAGCGTTCAGGCATGCACTCATATATATTGAAAAACGAAATCAAAATGGTAGAAAACACCCGGAAATGTAGTGCCAGCCAGTCGGTGAGTGAGTGGAGAACCAGTCGCACTATTTGCGTGGCAAAAATGTGTAATTGTAGAGCAAGTTTCGATTTTAGTATTAATGTTGAGTTTTTTTTTTTTTTCAAATAAGCGCTAATTTTAAAGCTCTTTCAACATTTTAAGGCAATTATAAATGAAGGGGTGGGAAAATAAGGCTCCTAGCTTTGTCCGCTTCTATTGGGCTTAGAAATCCCCCACTACTCCTATAAACAAATGAGCCTTCAATTGTTTCTAATGACTTGCATTAGGAAAATTTATTTATCTAACTGTGATACTTAATTTTTTTTTGGAATTTAGTTTTTCTTTAATTAATGACCATATGTGTTTCTGCTAAGTGTTGAGATATTTTTTGTTAAAGCCATGTGTTTTCCTTCTCTACATGTCTGTCCGTCCGTCCTTCTCTCTTTAACGGTCTGCCTCTCTAACGTTTGGTTGCCCCTCGCTTTTAAAGATTTCACATTTTTGCTTAGATTTTTTAGAGCTTGTGGCAGAAACGACTCAGATTTTTAGGATTTATTTGGCGCTGAACCAGTTTTCATTTACCAGCCCAAGTTGCGCATTGTTTATCGTTCGATTTTGTTCATTTTCAAATGCTATTGGGACACTTCGTTTCGTTTCGTATGTTTATTTAAGGCAGGTGGTTTTTATTATATAATTATAGAGAGTAGATATTTTAGGGGAGCATAAGAAAAGCTAGGATAACAACTGTTAATACAATTTTAAAAATGTTGACACAGAGAAACTTCTCAAAGCTAAGGATTGACTTTATAAGATGGGATTTAAATTGGCACATTAGAGAAAATTATGATTCGATTTGAAAATCTATGAGAAAAGCTTAAGACCCTTGATGGGAAGATCGCTCTATATGACATGCATATCTAAATATAGTCTGATCTGAACCTTATGGTAGTCGGGTGACGAAAGGCTTCATACAAGCCAAATTGCAAATTTGCCCATGAACATTCCATTAAGGATCTGAGGCCAATCCCTCACATATCAATAAGTGCTGCCCGATTCAAATTTAAGCTCAATGATAAGGGGCTTCTTTTTTATAGGCGAGTCCGAACGGTGTGAAGCAGTGCGACATTCATTTTTGGGAGAACTTTCAATATGGCAAAGTACCTCACAAATGTCGCCAGCATTTGGAGTGGCCAACCACCGCTGATGAAGCGCCATAGGCGAACATGCTAAACTTTGCGCTACGGTGGTACGCTACTGTGTCAAATTGACACTATGTCAGATGGCACTGACTCTTACTCAAATACTGACTGCCAATGATACTCGAAATGTCAATGGGAGTAAGGCTCCAATTACTCTAATTGTCATGTCAAGTAACCAAAAGACTACATCAGCGTTCTCATTTTCCAGGTTAGGGGTGGCCGCAAACGAGCGTCGGATCATGGAGCAAGCGGCGCGCGACATCGAGGGATACATATGCTATCTCACATAATCCATGCGAGTGGGTTGCTGGACCAGTAACCCGCCTCCTGGAAATTATAAGGATAACTTTGAGAAACAAAACAATGGTAACAAGTAGTTCGGCCGGGCCGAACTTTGGATACCCACCACCTCGGGTATATATGTAAACCAGCTTTCATCAAAATTCGGTGAAAATGTATACCTTATGCCCCATATCAGTTATATCAAAATATGTTCCGATTTGGACCAAATACAAATAAGTACACTAGCTATATCTAAAAATAAACCGATCTGAGCCATATACTACACGGATGTCGAAAAGCCTTACATAAGTCACTGTGTCAAATTGGATTATAAATGCGCCGTTTATGGGGCCAAGACTTTAAATCGAGATAATGGTCTACATGGCAGCTATATCCAAATCTGGACCCATTTGACCCAAGTTGAATCATAATGTCGAAGAGCCTAACACTAAGCACTGTCCCAAATTTCGGCGAAATCGGACAATAGATGCCTCTTTAATGGGCCCAAAACCTTAAATCGAGAGATCGGTCTCTATGGCAGCTATATTCAAATCTGGACCGATCTAGGCAAAATTGAAGAAGGACGTCGAAGAGCCTAACCAAACTCACTGTCTCAAATCTCAGCGACATCGGGCAATATATGCGCCTTTTATGGCCCCAAAACCTAAATATCGGTCTATATGGCAGTTATATTCAAATCTGGACCGATCTGTGCGATATTGCAGAAGTATGTTAAGGGGCCTAACTTAACTCACTGTCCCAAATTTTGGCGACATCGGACAATAAATAAACATTTTATGAGCCCAAAACCATAAATCAAGAAATCGGTCTATATGGCAGCTTTATCCAAATCTGGATCTCGACCAAATTGACGAAAGATGTCAAAGGGCCTAACACAACTCATTGTCCAAAATTTCAGCAAAATCAGATAATATATGTGGCTTTTATGGGCCTTAGACCCTAAATCGGAGGATCAGTCTATATGGCAGATATATCCAAATCTGAATCGATCAGAGCCAAGTTGAAGAAAGATATAGAAGGGCCTAAGACAACTCAATGTCCCAAATTTCAGCAAAATGGGATAATAAATGTGGCATTTATGGGCCTAAGACCCTAAATTGGCGTATCGGTCTATATGGGGGCTATATCAAGATATAGTCCAATATAGCCCATCTTCGAACTTAACCTGCTTATAGACAAAAAAAGAATCTGTGCAAAATTTCAGCCCAATATCTCCATTTTTAAAGACTGTAGCGTGATTTTAACAGACAGACGGACAGACATATTGAGGCTTTTAATGAAAACGCATTTTCCACAGGATTCGACGGAACCTTGGAACAATAAGGTTGGTCGAAGACTTATCCTTAGGGAAGCCTCCGATATCCTTAGGAAGCCTCCAACCATTTAAGTCACCTGGACCTGATGGAATATTCCCGGCGTTACAACAGACTGAGGCTGACTATATGGCGCCAGATGGGACTCCGAAAGCATGGCAACAGGCAAGGATGGTATTTATACCCAAGCCCGACTAGGCTTACGTCCTTTCTACTCAAAACTAAGGGACGTATTGTGGATAACATCATATAGAGTACGAAATCCAGTGAACTGCTCAAATACAAACAGCATGCCTATTTCAAGGAAAGATCCTCTATTTTATGCACGATTTTGTGCACAAAATAGAGGAATCCTTCAATACCGGGTGGAGCGGGTTCGTAGAGACTAGGTAAACCATATGGTAAGGAACAGTGCGGGTGAATGAGAAAATGGCATAAAGCACACAACAGGTGGTGTTCATCCACAGGATAAATAACCTATTACAGATACTAACTGAGGAGGAATTTGAACCTGTTTGCTATGCAGACGATGTTAAAATACTTCTAATGGCTAAGGATCCTAATCAGCTATGCCGAAGGGGCGATAGGGTCTTGTTAATGGCATACGACAGGGCTAGACCTAAGGGTCTCAATGTTAACCCAGAGAACACGGAAATCTGCCTGTTCACAAGGAAAAAGAAGGTGGACCAATTTGACGCACCACGTTTCTTCAATAGAACGATTCCGATATCTGACAAGGTCAAATACTTTGGGTTGATCTTGGACAGGTAACTGAATTGAAAGTGTCACAATCAAGAGCGTATTAAAAATGCTTACAGACGTTAAGTACTAAGCAGATGGGCAGTAGACACGAAATGTGGCCTGAATCTAAGGGTAGTCCCTTGCCCTACAATACCGTGATTAGAGCAATACTTACTTACGCCTCAGTAAGCGGAGCGATGAGGACTCGACCACTAGGGAGACTATTCTAGATATTCGACTCAAAGACATACGTGTGTGAGGCAGCCACTGCGGCTATGAGATTTAAGGCGATGGGAGAATGGATAGAAGATAACAGCACGTCATACTATCGTGGTATAATCGTGGCAACGATAGGAAACCTGGATGGAATAGAAAATGTTTCGGATCGGATACATAAGGTTACTTGGATTGAAGGAATTCTGGTATCGCCATCTGGAAGATCATGCTACATAGTTGGATCATAGCTAGAGGACAGAATGTGCCTGGGGGTCTACATTGAGAATTCAAGGACTAAGAACTGTTTCCGATGGCTTGACTATAATACGGTTCTGCAGGTGGAAACACGAGCGATCACAAAATGTGAGAGGCGGCATGGTGTTAACGCGAGGACGTCGAGTGTGAACATCTTTATGGACAGTAAACTGGACATCAGGGCAATAACAACCAAAACGATGAGGTCACAAACAGTCTTGAAGTGTAAGAAGGAGATTAACGCCTTCTATGGGGATGACACGATCCGCATCGTTTGAGTGCCGGTCCATAGCGGAGTAAGGGGGAATGAAAGAGCAGACGATTTGGCAGTGAAGGGCAGAGAACTGCCGTCAATAAACTTGGTTACACGAAGCCTATCGGGTCCACCCAGTCCGAGTCGATAAACATGCATGTAACACTGTGGAACAGCGAAACAATTGGTAGGACAACGAAAATCCTATGGGGACATACGAATCGTAAAAAGTCAGGTCTATAACAGAAATGAGGTTAGAGGGAGGTCAATGTAGCTTTTGGTGTAATAACACGTGTAGAGAAAAGTTGACTAAATTTTGTCTCTAAAGAAAATCACACTAAAATTTAATCTTTGTATTGAAATAAATTTCACTGATATTGTGTCTTTGGAGAAAGTTTCACAGAATTCCTGTTTTTTAGAGAAAATTGCACTGAAAATTTGTCTTTAGGAAAATTTTTCTAATGTTTTGCCTTTTTAGAAAATTTCACTAAATTTTTTTCTTTACAAAAACTTTCACAAAATTTTTTTTTACTGAAATTTCTCTTAGCGAAAATTTAGTCTTTAGAGAAAATTTCACTAAAACTTTGTCCTAATCGAAAATTTCACTGAAATTTTGTGGTTATAGAAAATTTCACTGAAATTTTTGTCTTTAGAGAAAATTCCACAAAAATTTTGTCTACGAGCTCACTTATGCAAAGTTGGTGCGGGAAGAGATAGCATGCGGGGAAGATGATGAGACGTTGGAGCATTTGGTATGTCATTGCCCTACTTTCTCGGTGTGGGAAGAGACAGCATGCGGGGAAGATGATGAGACGTTGGAGCATTTCCTATGTCATTGCCCTACTTTCTCGGTTAACAGACGCCGGCACTTCGGTGGCGACACAACGCCAGATATGAACCAACATAGGGGCGTGGTAAAGAAAACAATTATGGACTTTGTAACTATGATTTTCTTTTAATCCCCTTCTCCATAAGCAGGTATACTTTATAGAGAGTATAGTTGACATTCTAAGTCTTGACATTCTAAGTCGATTTAATCATGTCCGTCCGTCTGTCGAAAGCACGCTAACAATCAAATGAGTAAAGCCAGCCGCTTGCAATTTTGCACAAATACTCATGCAATGCATATCGGTCCACGTTTAGATATATTGGGTTGCCCAAAAAGTAATTGCGGATTTTTCATATAGTCGGCGTTGACAAATTTTTTCACAGCTTGTGACTCTGTAATTGCATTCTTTCTTCTGTCAGTTATCAGCTGTTACTTTTAGCTTGCTTTAGAAAAAATTCCGCAATTACTTTTTGGGCAACCCAATATAAACCGATTTTGGATCTTGATTATTTGAGCCTCTAGGGAAAAGCAATTCTCATCCGAATTGGCTGAAATTTTGTACGAAGTGGTTGTTATGGCTTCCAACAGCTGTATTAAGTATGGTTCAAATGGGATTCATTCCCTGATATAGCTGCCATATAAACCGATTTTGGATCTTGACTCCTTGAGCCTCTTAGGGGCTCAAGTCTACATCGGTTTACAACCTGATATAGCTGCCATATAAACCCAACTCGGACCTTGACTTGAGCCTCTAGAGTGAGATTTGGCTGACATTTTTTACAGCGACTTCTCTTATGACCTTCAGCACCCGTCAAATATGGTTTCAATCGGACCATAACCTTATATACATAGCTCCCATATAAACCCATTCCAGATTTTACTTCTTAAAGCCCAAAAAGGTGCAATTCTTATTCAATTTAGTTGAAATTTCGCACAAATACTTCTGCTATGATCTCAAAAATCCCAGTCAAGTATCTTCCGAATCGGGCCATAACCTGATATAGCTCCAATAGCATAACAATTCGTATCAATTATCCTTTGTTTGCCTATAAGGAGATATCAGGCAAAGAAATCGACACATGCGATCCATGGTGGAGGGTATATAAGATTCCCGGCCTGCTTTTATTTGTTTGATTTAACTTTTTTAATATTTAGACCACACAACAAGTCGATTACTGCCTTAGGTATATGTCCATAGTGACATGGGGCGAATTAATATCCGCACTCTCTTTTTATACCCTCCACCATAGGATGGGGGGTATACTAATTTCGTCATTCTGTTTGTAACTACTCGAAATATTCGTCTGAGACCCCATAAAGTATATATATTTTTGATCGTCGTTACATTTTATGTCGATCTAGCCATGTCCGTCCGTCTGTCCGTCCGTCCGTCCTTCTGTCGAAACCACGCTAACTTTCGAAGGAGTAGAGCTAGCCTCTTGAAATTTTGCACAAATACTTCTTATTGGTGTAGGTCGGTTGGGATTGTAAATGGGCCATATCGGTCCATGTTTTGATATAGCTGCCATATAAACCGATCTTGGGTCTTGACTTCTTGAGTCTCTAGAGGGTGCAATTCTTATCCGATTTGCCTGAAATTTTGTACGACTGATCCTCTCATGATCATCAATATACGTGTTTATTATGGTCTGAATCGGTCTATAGTCTGATACAGTTTCCATATAAATTGATCTCTCTATTTTACTACTTGAGCCCCCAAAGGGCTCAATTCTTATTCGAATTGGATGACATTTTACACAGGTCTCCAACATATAATTTAATTGTGGTCCAAACCGGACCATATCTTGATATCGCTCTAATAGCAGAGCAAATCTTTTCTTATATCCTTTTTTTGCCTAAGAAGAGATGCCGGGAAAAGAACTCGACAAATGCGATCCATGGTGGAGGGTATATAAGATTCGGCCCGGCCGAACTTAGCACGCTATTACTTGTTTGAACCTAACCTAATCTTACCTAGCCATGTCCGTCCGAATGTTGAAATCATGATTGCGATCGAACGATATAGATATCCGCTTGAAATTCCGTACTGATACCTCTTATTGATATAAGGCATTGAAGATTGCATATGGCCCATATCAGTGCAAATTTAGAGGTAGCTCCATATCAACAGGTCTCCCGATTTTAGATCTTGAGCCCTTGGAAGCCACAATTGTTAGACGATTTGGCTGAAGTTTGGCACGTTTGACTTTTATCATCCGTGCCAAGTATAGCCGAATCCGGCTATAACCTGATATAGGTCTCATATAAACTGATCTCCGGATTTGATTTCTTGAGCCCCTAAAAACAGCAATTTTTGTCCGCTTGAGCTGATCTACAGTCTACAGCCTGATATAGCTCTCATATAAACCGATCTCCCGATTTGACATTCTGAGCCGTTAGAATCCGCAATTGTTATCCGATTGGGCTGATATTTTGGATGAGTATTTAATTACAACTTCCAAAAGTTGTGCCAAGTATGGTCAAAGTCGGTTTATATTGGTTGCCCAAAAAGTAATTGCGGATTTTTCATATAGTCGGCGTTGACAAATTTTTTCACAGCTTGTGACTCTGTAATTGCATTCTTTCTTCTGTCCGTTATCAGTTGTTACTTTAGCGTGCTTTAGAAAAAAAGTGTAAAAAAGTATATATGATTAAAGTTCATTCTAAGTTTTATTAAAAATGCATTTACTTTCTTTTAAAAAATCCGCAATTACTTTTTGGGCAACCCAATAGTTTAAATTTTCGTCTGATTTGGTAGAAATTTGGTATGTTGAAATTTTAACATAATCCATGATGGTGGGTTCCCAAGATTCAGCCAGGCCGAACTAATCACTTTTTTACTTCTTTATAATAACAAAAGGAAGGGTAAAACCAAGCCCGTTCATATTAGTATATTCTCAAAGTCTCTCCTTTGCTGCTTGTCTCGTTTCATAAATTTGGAAGCGACAGCAATCACTTTGATTGCTTCCAAATAGAGTTTTTTATATGAATTTAATTGAACCCAATACCTGTTATTGTATCAAACGAATTTATGTTATTTCTTTTTAGCTGCCAATAGCACAAGCATTTAAAGAATTATCTAATTTTGCAAATATCCCAATAAGGCCAATATTTTGAAAAAAATGTATAGTCAAACAAAAAATATGTAACACCATTAATTATGGTCAGAACCACATGTTCCGCAATAATGTCTGAGCGAATTTGCTGTTGTGCTGCTAATTTATCGCCTTGGGAACTGTAGAAGGAGTTGTTAACACCCAAAACAAGGTGGAGCGTTTGCTTTGGTCTTTAGGGGGCAAAAATGTGAAACAATGTTGTATGAGAAGTAAGCCAACACACGTGATATCTGTTCAATTAAAAATTTAATTGAATCTCTGGGGAGACACAATAGATTTTTTTATACCCTCCACCATAGTATGGGGGTATACTTATTTCGTCTTTCTGTTTGCAACACCTTGAAATATTCGTTTAAGATCCCATAAAGTTTATATATTCTTGATCGTCCTTACACTTTAAGTCGATCTAGCCATGTCCGCCCGGCTGTCCAAAGCTCGCTAACTTTCGAAGGAGTAAAGATAAGCGCTTAAAATACTTGTAGTATGGGTAGGTCGGTTAGGATTGTAAATGGGGCAAATCGATCCATGTTTTGATATAGCTCCCATATAAACCGATCTAGGGTCTTGACTTCTTGAGCCACTAGAGGGCGCTATTCTTATTCGATTTGGCTAAAATTTTGTATGAGGTATTTCCTTTTAACTTTCAACAACTATTCCAAGTATGGTTCAAATCTGTCTATAACCTGATATAGCTCCCACATAAACCGGTCTCGAATCTTGGCTTCTTGAGCCGCTAGAGGGCGCAATAATTATCCGATTTGGCTGAAATTGCATGCAGGGTTTTGTTTTTACTTTCAACAACTATTCCAAGTATGGTCCAAATAGGTTCACTACCTCATGTAGCTGCCATATAAACCGGTCTCGGATCTTGGCTTCTTGAGCCGCTAGAGGGGGCAGTAATTATCCGATTGGGTTGAAATTTTGCATGAAGTGTGTTGTTTTAACTCTCAACAACTATTCCACTTATGGTTCAAATCTGTCTATAACCTGATATAGCTCCCATATAGACCGATCTACGGTCTTGAGTTCTTGAGCCACTAGAGGGCGCTATTTTCATTCGATTTGGCTGAAATGTTGCATGAGGTATTTCCTTTTAACTTTCAACAACTATTTCTAGTATGGTCCAAATAGGTTCACTACCTGATGTAGCTGCCATATAAACCGGTCTGGGATCTTGATTTCTTCAGCCGCTAGAGGGGGCAGTAATTATCCGATGTGGCTCAAATTTGGCATGATGTGTTCTGTTTTAACTTTCAACATCTGTGACAGGAATGGTCTGAATCGGTTCATTACTTGATATAGCTTCCATATAAACCGAACTCGAATCCTGACTTCTACACCACTATTGTGGTACTGGGTATTATAACTTAGTGAATTTGTTTGTAACTCCCAAAAGGAAGAGAGATAGACCAATTGTCTGTCTGTCTGTCCGTCTGTCTGTCCGTCCGTCTATCTGTCCGGCTGTCCATGTTAATTTGTGTACAAGGTACAGGTCGCAGTTTTCATCCGATCGTCTTCAATTTTGGTACAGGCATGTTTTTCAGCCTAAAGACGAAGTCTATTGAAAGTGGAAGATATCGTTTTAGATCTGGATATAGCTCCCATATATATGTTCGTCCGATTTTCCGTAATAATGCAATAAAATGGTCTTTTGTTAACCTATTCTCTCGAAATTTGGCAGGAAGAATTTTTTTACGTCTCTTAACATTGCTGGTGAATTTCATGGAAATCGGTTCAGATTTAGATATAGCTCTTATATATATCGCCCGGTTTTCATTCCAAGACCCACTGCAAGCACATTTATTGACCAATCTTGCCAAAATATTGCACAACGCTTTCCTCAATGACTAGCACAATATACAGAGAGTTTGGTCAACATCGGTTCAGATTTTGATATAGCTCCCATATATATGTTCGTCCGATTTGCAGTAATACTGCAATAAAATGGTATTTTGTTAACCGATTTTCTCCAAATTTGGCAGGAGGGATTTTCTCCTGACTCTCAATATTACTGTTGAATTTCATGGAAATCGGTGGAGATTTAGATATTGCTCTCATGTATATATATCGCCCGATTTTAACTTCTATAGTCACAGCAAGCGCATTTATTGACCCCTTTTGGCAAAATTTTGCAAAACGCTTTCCTCGATGACTGCCACAATATCTGAGGAGTTTGCTCGACATCGGTTCAGATTTTGATATAGCTCCCATATATATGTTCCTCCGATTTTGAGAAATATTGCAAAAAGTGCTTATTTGTTAACCGATTCTGTCGAAATTTTGCAGAAAGGATTTTCTTATGACTCTCAATATTACTGGTGAATTTCATAGAAATCGGTCCAGATTTAGATATAGCTGTCATATATGTATATCGCTAGATTTTCACCCCAAGAGCCACTGGAAGCGCATTGTTTGACCCATTTTGCCAAAATTTTGCACAACGTTTTTCTCGACAACTATCACATTCTCTGAGAAGTTTGCTCGAAATCGGTTCAGAATTAGATATAGCTCCCATATATATACTCGTAAAATTTTGGGTAATTTGCAAAATGTTGTCATTTCTCCACCGTAGTTTTTACAGTTTGAACATATTTGCTCGCCGAGGTCCATTAAAATTGGTTCAGAATTGGATAAAGGTCCCACATTGTACTTATAGGGTAGGTGCAGGGTATTATACAGTCGGCACCGCCCGACTTTTGCCTTTCCATACTGGTTTTTATATATATTTCACAAGAGTTTAAAAAAGAAAAATTTGTCCTAAGAGTCAACTTGTGTTTTCACTGTTGTCAGAGATGAAATAATTTTAAGAATTTTTTGAATTTTTATACCCACCACCGAAGGATGGGGGTATATTCATTTTGTCATTCCGTTTGCAACACATCGAAATATCCATTTCCGACCCTATAAAGTATATATATTCTTGATCAGCGTGAAAATCTAAGACGATCTAGACATGTCCGTCCGTCTGTCCGTCTGTCTGTTAAAATCACGCTACAGCCTTTAAAAATAGAGATATTGAGCTGAAATTTTGCACAGATTCTTTTTTTGTCCATAAGCAGGTTAAGTTCGAAGATGGGCTATATCGGACTATATCTTGATATAGCCCCCATATAGACCGATCCTCCGATTTAGGGTCTTAGGCCCATAAAAGCCACATTTATTATCCGATTTTGCTGAAATTTGGGACAGTGAGTTGTGTTAGGCCTTTCGACTTCCTCTGTTAATTTGGCCCAGATCGGTTCAGATTTGGATATAGCTGCCATATAGGCCGATCCTCCGATTTAGGGTCTAAGGCCCATAAAAGCCTCATTTATTATTCGATTTTGCTGAAATTTGGGACAGTGAGTTGTGTTAGACCTTTCGACTTCGTCTGTTAATTTGGCCCAGATCGGTTCAGATTTGGATATAGCTGCCATATAGACCGATTTCTTGATTTATGGTTTTGGGCCCATAAAATGCCCATTTATTGTCCGATGTCGCCGAAATTTAGGACACTGAGTTAAGTTAAGCCCCTTGACATACTTCTGCAATATCGCACAGATCGGTCCAGAGTTGGATATAGCTGCCATATAGACCGATATCTAGATTTTAGGTTTTGGGGCCATAAAAAACGCATTTATTGTCCGTCGCTGAAATTTGAGACAGTGAGTTTGGTTAGGCTCTTCGACGTCCTTCTTCAATTTGGCCCAGATCGGTCCAGATTTCAATATAGCTGTCATATAGACCGATCTCTCGATCTAAGGTTTTGGGCCCATAAATGAGTCATTTACTGTCCGAAATTTGGGACAGTGTTACAGTTACGCTCTTCGACACTTTTATGCAACTTGGCCCAAATCGGTCCAGATTTGGATATAGCTACCATGTAGACCGATATCTCGATTTAAAGTCTTGGGCCCATAAAAGGCGCATTTATAATCCGATTTCACTGAAATTTGACACAGTGACTATGTTAGGCTTTTCGACATCCGTGTCGTATATGGTTCAGATCGGTTTATTTTTAGATATTGCTAGTGTACTTATTAGTATTTGGTCCAAATCGGAACATAATTTGATATAACTGATATGGGACATAAGGTATGAAATTTTCACCGAATTTTGATGAAAGGAGGTTTAAATATATATCCAAGGTGGTGGGTATCCAAAATTCGGCCCGGCCGAACTTAACGCCTTTTTACTTGTTTGTTATTATTTTTAATTTTTAAAACATTTTAATCATCACAAATGTCTTCATCTCAATTTTTCCTCTGTCCTCACACACCCACACACACACACACCTACCTGTACTTTAACAATCTCTCGCATTTCCGTTTGATAATTCGAGCAACGCGGTGGAAATTCCAAACACCAGGTGGAGGTACGTATTTTCACTGGCTGCATTGAGGGCGAACGTATTTGTTCCACATATTCTTCTTCGCGTGTACAAATATGCTTATCTTCCAGCGAAGCACTAGCCAAAATAGAACTTTGGACATTTTGTGTATGATTTGTGGAGGGATTTAAGGAATCGCCTAAAATTTGTTTCGTATTGTCAGCACTCACATCACCGATAATGCCCGCCGTTAGATCGGTATTTATTTTTAAGCCATTATCATGGGCTTTACAATGACATAGCAGCCATAAATTTAAAAAAAGTAAAATTTTTAAATATTTCATTATGGCAGACATATTTTACAAGAATTTTCTTTTTTCACAATTCTCAGATTATTTCCAACTTCCTAATTTCTTACAGAGCCATTTTGAAATTTCACTTTCACTTAAACTTCTTTGGATTTCCGTTTCTCGTTTGTTTTTCTTTCTTTTATATATAAAAAAAAAATGTTTCGTTTTCCAACCGTTACGCACGTTTAAACGTTGTCGTTGTATAGTTCGAACTGATCTCTAGAATGAAAAAATTTTCACTTTGAATTGAAATTGAAATTAAATGTGTATAAATCGCCATCCATATACGTGAGTTTGTGCCTTGTAAATGTTCTACGTACAGTGTCTGCTGCCTTTCCTCAGACAACTGCAGCGTCAGCGGCTGCGAGGCAGCATACTCTCTAAAATGTCTCCAAATTCAATTGGAAAAAAACTCACTAAACGCATTATTTCCAGTTTGGCATCGTTAAATCTGCGCTTTTAATCTGTGCGTCATATTGTCTGCTCACAAATTGCTTGTAATGTGCGATGCCCCGTACGTATGGACAGACAATGAATGCAACAAACGATGACAACAAAAGTCCCCAAATGATCCCAGCAACAACTACTGCAGTGAAAGCAACAACAAGGCAATATTTTCAACAAAAAGCACACACAACACAACAGCAACAACAACAAATCACATTTGATTACATTTAATTAAAATTTGTATACACCCATACCCCCCTCTTGGCCCTACTACATAACACTACCCGCGTTGTGTTTTGAAACTGCCTCCTTCGAATTGCGTTAATGTTGTTATCGCTGTCGTTGTTGTTCTTGATGACGTTGTTGGCAGTTAAAATTGAATCACTGTCGCACTGACAGCATTCCAAGAGCCTGCTCTAGTCGTTGTCCTTAACTCAAATCGTGCAAACTTTAAATCGTGGGGAGATGGAAATCAGTTTTATGATAATTTTCATTAATGAAATTTATAAAAAATAATGTAACACTGGTTTTCTCATTGCATTGTTTATTGGGAGAATGACTGTCACATTTCTCGAGTTTAGACTGTTGAGCATTTTTCTCAAATTAAGAGATTAATGACTGAATGGATTGGAACATAAGCATTGCATGCTGGTTGCTAATTTAAAATCAATAAGCGATAATCATGATTAGTATCAGACAAATATCTGCAAGGTGGTTGATGTCAGATTCGTGGTATACTCCTAAATACCTTTCATTTGAGCCCCATATTTCCATAGTCAGCAAACATAAACGGTTTTGGGGGTGTTTTGGGGGATGGGGCGGCCGTTCAGTGGCTTCGTCCTGCAAAAATATATATCAGAAGACGTGTTCTACTCTAAAATACTTCTTATTACAGCCCCATATCGAAATGGTCAGCAAATACGTCCTATATGGGGGTTGCTATGGGGTTGGGGTAGCCCCATACACACTTTTTCCCGAATGTTGATATCGAATTCGTGCTTTACTCCCAAAGACCTTTCATTTGAGCCCCATATTACTATGCTCGTGAATTTGTGCTCTTTGGGGGTTGTTTTTGGAAGGGGCGGCCCCCTATAAACTTGATCCCACATTTTGATATCAGATTCGTTTTCTACACTTAAATACCTTTTATTTGAGCTCCTTATTGTTATGATCAGTAAATAACCCCCAGAAACTTGGTACCACCCCCAGAAACTTGTTCCCACACTTTGATACCAAATTCGTATTCTACTCGCAAATACCTCTCATTTGAGACCCATATTGCCAAGCTCGGTAAATATATCCGATTTAGAGGTGTTTTGGGGCTTGGGTGGTCCCCTAAACACTTAGGCCGACAAATGGATAGCAGATACGTTTTCTACTCTTAAATACCTTTCATTTGAGTCCCATATTGTTATGATTGGTCTACATAAATATTTGGTAGGTTTTGGTGGTGGGGCTGCCCCCCTAGGTACTCCGTCAGAAATTTGAATAATTAAGAGATCACACAAAATTTCGCTTAAATCGCACCACCCATCACCGAGATCTGGCGTTTCTTAAAATTAGGGTAAGGGGGAGGGTCCGCCCCCCCTTCAGATATCAAAAAGTAAAAAGGCGTTAAGTTCGGCCAGGCCGAACTTTGGATACCCGCCACCTCGGATATATATGTACAGGGTGGCTGATGAATATTGCTACAATGATGAATATTGCTACATTTTTTTTTCGGTGTATGGAATACATTTTTCTTTTATTCATGTTAAATTAAATTATTAAATTAATTATTAAATTATTATTAATTAAATTAATTAATTAATTAATTAAATTAATTATTAAATTATTATTATTAAATAGAAAAAAAGTTATTACATTTTTTTTTGGTAGCGGCTTTCATCAGCCACCCTGTATACCACCTTCCATCAAAATCCGTTGAAAATTGCATACCTTATGTCCCATAGCAGTTATATCGAAATATATACCGATTTGGACTAAATAGTAAAAAGTACAAGTCATTGTTCAATTGTGTATAACAAAATATTGGTCTTTTTAGTAGCTATATCTAAAAATAAACCGATCTGAACCATATACGACACAGATGTCGAAAAGCCTAACATAAGTTACTGTGTAACATTTCAGCGAAATCGGATTATAAATGCACCTTTAATGGGGCCAAGACTTTAAATCGAGAGATCGGTCTACATGGCGGCTATATCCAAATCTGCACCGATTTGAGTTAAGTTGCAGAAACATGTCGAAGAGTCTAACAAAACGCACTGTCCCAAATATCAGCGAAATCGGACAATAAATGCGCCTTTTATGGCACCAAAACCTAAAATCGAGAGATCGGTCTATATAGCAGCTATATCCAAATCTGGACTGATCTGTAACATATTGCAGAAGTATGTCAAGGGGCATAACTTAACTGTCCTAAACTTCGGCGACATCGGGCAATAAATGCGCCTTTCATGGGCCCAAAACTTTAAATCGAGAGTTCGGTCTATATGGCAGCTATATCCAAATCTGAACCGATCAGGGTCAAATTGAAGAAAAATGTCGAAGGGCCTAACGCAACTCACTGTCCCAAATTTCAGCAAAATCGGATAATAAATGTGGTTTTTATTGGCCAAAGACCCTAAATCGGCGGATCGGTCTATATGGGGGCTATATCAAGATATAGTCCGATATAGCCCATCTTCGAACTTAACCTGCTTACGGAAAAAAAAGAATCTGTGCAAAGTTTCAGCTCACTATCTCTATTTTTGAAGACTGTATCATGATTTCAACAGACAGACGGACGGACATGTCCAGATCGTTTTAGATTTTTAGGCAGATCAAGAATATATTGGGTTGCCCAAAAAGTAATTGCGGGTTTTTCATATAGTCGGCGTTGACAATTTTTTTCACAGCTTGTGACTCTGTAATTGCATTCTTTCTTCTGTCAGTTATCAGCTGTTACTTTTAGCTTGCTTTAGAAAACAAATGTAAAAAAAGTATATTTAATTAAAGTTCATTCTAAGTTTTATTAAAAATGTATTTACTTTCTTTTAAAAAATCCGCAATTACTTTTTGGGCAACCCAATATATACTTTATAGGGTCGCAAATGGATATATCGATGTGTTGCAAACGGAATGACAAAATGAATATACCCCCATCCTCTGCTATTAGAGCGATATCAAGATATTGTCCGGTTGGACCACAATTAAATTATATGTTGGGGACCTGTGTAAAATGTCAGCCAATTCGAATAATAACTGTGCCCTTTGGGGGCTCAAGAAGTAAAATAGAGAGATCGATTTATACGGGAGCTGCATCAGGCTATAGACCGATTCAGACCATAATAAACACGCATGTTGATGGTCATGAGAGGATCCGTCGTACAAAATTTCAGGCAAATCGGATTATAATTGCGACCTCTAGAGGCTCAAAAAGTCAAGATCCCAGATCGGTTTATATGACAGCTATATCAAGTTATGAACCGATTTGAACCATACTTGGCACAGTTGTTGGATATCATAACAAAAAACGTCGTACAAATTTTCATTCTAATCGGAAGAGAATTGCGCCCTCTAGAGGCTCACGAAATCAAGACCCAAGATCGATGTATATGGCAGCTATATCAGGTTATAAACCGATTTGAACCATACTTGGCACAGTTGTTGGAAGTTATAGCGAAACACGTCGTACAAAATTGCATTATAACCGGAAAAAAATTGCGCCCTTTAGAGGCTCAAGAAGTCAAGACCCAAAAACACAACCAAAATCAAAAGTGGCCCGATTGGGATAATATAGGTATCAAATGAAAGGTATTGGAGAGTAGAATACGAATATTGTTTTAAAATTTTAATCTAAGTACCCATCGGGCCGTCCAGCCCCAAATATGGGGCTCAAATGAAAGGTATTCGGAAGTAGATTTCGAATCTGGCATAAAAAATCAGATCGATGTATAGGGGCTCATACCACCCCCCAAAAACGCC
Organism: Stomoxys calcitrans; assembly: GCF_963082655.1. Taxonomy (NCBI): domain Eukaryota; kingdom Metazoa; phylum Arthropoda; class Insecta; order Diptera; family Muscidae; genus Stomoxys; species Stomoxys calcitrans. The sequence continues at coordinate 190,234,788 of NC_081554.1, read as the reverse complement.
ATTGGGCCCCTTATGACTATATGATATTTGGCTGAGCCGATTTTACCCAGCAGGTAGTAGAAAACGAGTTGGATATCCAATTTTGGAGCCAAATGTTTTGGGGTACGCCCTAAGCACCACATATACATCATTTCCGTTGGGAATGAAAAACGAATTTGAAATCTAATTTCAGTAATTTCAAAGTTCCGGTGGCCGCCCGATTCCGATTCAAGTTTAAAATCAAAGATAAGGGACCTTTTTTTATAGCCGAGTCCGAACTGCGCCCCGCAGTGCGACACCTCTTTGCAGAAAATTTTTTAAATTACCATGCATGGCATTGTACTTCTCAAATGTCGCCAACATAAAGAGGGAATAAACACCGCTTTGTCCGATGTTCTCGCCGGAATTTGAATGCGTTTATAGTTTATAGCATAGCAACACGGTGAAGTGTTCCCACCCTAAAAATATATTCGAGAGTTAAAGACGGCGCAGCGGAGCGGGACCGCCAAACATTTTTTTTTTTAATTTTATATCAAAACCTGATACGGAGCGGGCCCGGTTCGGCTGGTTGTAATATAAAATTGTCCACATTTACCGCTAAACACTTTTTTTTTAATCAAAGCCAGGTACTCCAATCCATTCTTTGTATACTAGTTCTTAATGGTACTTAGTTTGCTGGCGGTCTTTAAATCATCAACCTACTCAAACGTTAATAAAAAACGAACATTCCAATTTACAGAATTTGACTGGTACCAAAATTGCACGGATTCGAATATGACTTACAAATTGTATTCAATTTCCTAAAACAATTCACATTTATTTATGCGTAGCTACTATTCATGCGTAGCTATAGGCGACAGTTAATTGAATTAAAACGAACTAAACCATAGAAAATAACTATCGCAAGATCACTCTATAGACTAGTGAACTGCTTAAGCATTAAGGCATCTATGATCAAGTGGTGTAAATATACAAATGAAAACAATCGTCACTAGACGCCTTATGAAGGGAGTGAGTGAACCACGAGAAAATAAGATGAGGCGGTAAAAATTTATGCAAACTGAGGTTAATTGAAATATACAAGTGCGTGTGGGAGGACTAAACAACACTTGGGTGATGGATACGCATGAGATACTAGAGATTCTATTCTAATTGAAGGAGGCATCATAAGAAATTCAAATTTTGCCTTGGATAATATTTAAGAATTGTGTAGCAGGCCAGTAAATGCAAAGAAAGAATTTTATTGTTTGTTAAGGTAAAAGGTTAAATTGAGCAAGTAAAAACCCTTAATGTGGTACGTCACATGTCAGTCGTATATTGTTCAATTTCTAATCACCAACCATCTAGAATAAAAACAAGTAAAAGCGTGCTAAGTTCGGCCGGGCCGAATCTTATATACCCTCCACCATGGATCGCATATGTCGAGTTCTTTTCCCGGCATCTCTTCTTAGGCAAAAAAAGGATATAAGAAAAGATTTGCTCTGCTATTAGAACGATATCAAGATATGGTCCGGTTTGGACCACAATTAAATTACATGTTGGAGACCTGTGTAAAATATCAGCCAATTCGAATAAGAATTGCGACATCTAGAGGCTCAAGAAGTAAAATAGAGAGATCGATTTATATGGGAGCTATATCAGGCTATAAACCGATTCAGACCATAATAAACACGTATGTTAATGGTCATGAGAGAATCCGTCGTACAAAATTTCAGGCAAATCGGATAATAATTGCGACCTCTAGAGGCTCAAGAAGTCAAGATCCCAGATCGGTTTATATGGCAGCTGTATCAGGTTATGAACCGATTTCAAACATATTAAGCACATTTGTTGGATATCATAACAAAATACTACGTGCCAAAATTCATTCAAATTGGATAAGAATTGCGCCCTCTAGAGGCTCAAGAAGTCAAGACCCAAGATCGGTTTATATGACAGCTATATCAGGTTATGAACCGATTTGAACCATACTTGGCACAGTTGTTGGATATCGTAACAAAACACGTCGTGCAAAATTTCATTCAAATCGGATAAGAATTGCGCACTCTAGAGGCTCAAGAAGTCAAGACCCAAGATCTGTTTATATGGCAGCTATATCAGGTTATGGACCGATTTGAACCATACTTATCACAGTTGTTGGATGTCATAACAAAACACGTCGTGCAAAATTTCATCCCAATCGGATAAGAATTGCGCACTCTAGAGGCTCAAGAAGTCAAGACCCAAGATCGGTTTATATGGCAGCTATATCAAAACATGGACCGATATGGCCCATTTACAATACCAACCGACCTACACTAATAAGAAGTATTTGTGCAAAATTTCAAGCGCCTAGCTTAACTCCTTCGGAAGTTAGCGTGCTTTCGACAGACAGACGGACGGACGGACGGACGGACGGACGGACGGACAGACGGACGGACGGCGGACGGACGGACGGACGGACAGACGGACGGACATGGCTAGATCGACATAAAATTTCACGACGATCAAGAATATATATACTTTATGGGGTCTCAGACGAATATTTCGAGTAGTTACAAACAGAATGTCGAAATTAGTATACCCCCCATCTTATGGTGGAGGGTATAAAAAATGCTGACTTCATTTGGGGCAGACGAATTCATTATTGGGAAAAATATCGTAATTTTATCAGACAGACAGACATTTGAGGATTTGTCACATTAACGCACAAAGCTTGAATAACAAGATTGATGAGCTTCGATTTATTTTTGAGAGTTCTGGTTAGGATGCTATTTGTGTATCGGAGATGTGGCTGAAAGAGACTACTCCTGACTCTACCATTAATCTTGAAGGGTGTACGGTCTTCAGCGCTGATAGACTACGCAGAGGAGGAGGCACAGCGAATTATGTCCGCAGTAATTTAAGAAATCGCATTGTGTGCCAGATCGGAAGGTGATGATAGCATTGAGTATGTGTTCAACGAAATATCTGCTGTGGAAACGAAGCTCTTACTTGGTTGTGTCTATAGGCTAAACAACAACAATCATGGAAGTATTGGAACACCTCACTATTACCTACTCCGATGTCATGATAGCAGATGATTTTAATTCCAAAATTTTTTTGGACACAGGTCTCACCGTGCTGATGTCTTCAATGGGCTTATTACCGACCAACACATCCATGCCGACCCAATTTTCGTCCAGTTCCAGCACACTTCTAGATCTGTTCTTTGTCAGTGAGATTTCAAATGTTTCGTTGTATGACCAACTCTCCGCACGTGCTTCTCTAATAATGATTTAATTTTTCTGTCCTACAGGAGTTTTATTCATATAGAGATTTCAGTAGTCTCGACCACGAAGCCTTGCCTTCTTTAATTTCTGATATCGATTGGAGTCAATTGTACCATATGGAATCGGTAGACGATCAGGTGAACTTTTTATCTGGAAATGTGTGTGCTATCCAGGATCTTTTGTTCCCTGTCAGAATAAGACGAATTTGCCCAAGGAATATACCTTGGTTTTCGGCAGATATTTGTGTAGCAATTGAGACCCGAAACGCTACATACTGTAGATGGAAGCATTTTAGGATGTCGTACCTACGCTCCAACAGAGCACGTGTCAATAAGTTGATGTTATGCTCCCAGGTCAGAATGAGACGAATTTGCCCAAGGACTAAACCTTGGTTTTCGGCAGATATTCATGTAGCAATTGAGACCCGAAACACTACACACATTTTAGGACGTTATACCTACGACAGGAACATCGCTACAACAGAGCACGTGTCAATAAGTTGATAAAATCTGCCAAAGTCAAATACTACCTTAGACGTTTCACCTCGGCGATCGGTTCAAAGAACACTTGGAAGGCCATTCACGACATTGGCATTGGTCGCAGATCCCATGATAACTTCACTGATGTGGATGTGGATGAACTTAATGCTACATTCTCGAATATCCCAGCAAACCCCATAGATCCTAGTTTCTATGATTTTGATTTCGCTCTTGAGATTCGTCACAGTGAAGGTTTAGAATTCTCGGGTATAGAACAAAGCGATGTGGTATTTGGTTTCGCAATGGTGAAACCAGATGCAGTTGGATTCGATTACATTGAACCAAAATTTCTTAAGGCACTGTTGGCATATATTTGCCACACATTAGCCACATTTTTAATAGTATTTTAACTATGAGTTCATTTCCGGTGGCATGGAAGTACACTAAGGTTATACCCCTACCCAAGAATTCCAGGGAGTTTGGACCCATTTCCATTTTGTGTTTTCTGTTCAAAGTATTTGAAACAAGTAAAAGCGTGCTAAGTTCGGCCGGGCCGAATCTTATATACTCTCCACCATAGTCCGCATTTGTCGAGCTCTTTCCACGGCAACTCTTTTTAGGCAAACAAAGGCTATAAGAAAAGATTTGCTCTGCTATAAGAGCGATATCAAGATATGGTCCGGTTTGGACCACAATTAAATTATATGTTGGAGACCTGTGTAAAATGTCAGCCAATCCGAATAAGAATTGCGCCCTTTTGGGGCTCAAGAAATAAAATAGAGAGAACGATTTATATGGGAGCTGTATCAGGCAATAGATCGATTCAGACCATAATAACCACGTATGTTGATGGTCATGAGAGGATCCGTCGTACAAAATTTCAGGCAAATCGGATTATAATTGCGACCTCTAGAGGCTCAAAAAGTCAAGATCCCAGATAGATTTGTGTGACAGCTATATCTGGTTATGGACCGATTTGAACCATACTTGACACAGTTGTTGGATGTCATAACAAAACACGTCGTGCGAAATTCCATTCCAATCGGATAAGAATTGCGCCCTCTAGAGGGTCAAGAAGTCAAGACCCAAGATCGTTTATATGGCAGCTATATCAGGTTATAACCCGATTTGAACCATACTTAGCACATCTATTGAAAATCAAAACAAAACACCTTATTCTAAATTTCAGCCAAATCGGATAAGAATTGCGCACTCTAGTGGCTCAAGAAGTCAAGACCCTAGATCGGTTTATATGGCAGCTATACCAGGATATGAACCTACTTGAACCATACTTAGCACATCTGTTGAAAGTCATAACAAAACACCTTATGCAAAATTTCAGCCAAATCGGATACGAATTGTGCCCTCTAGAGACCCAAGAAGTCAAGATCCGAGATCGGTTTATATGGCAGCTATATTAAAACGTGGACCGATATGGCCCATTTACAATCCCAACCGACCTACACTAATAGAAAGTATTTGTGCAAAACTTCAAGCAGCTAGCTGTACTCCTTGGAAAGTTAGCGTGCTTTCGACAGATAGACCGACGGACAGACGGAAGGACATGGCTAGATCGACATAAAATATCATGACGAATATCAAGAATGGGGTCTTAGAGGAATATTTCGAGGAGTTACAAACAGAATGACGAAATTAGTATACCCCCATCCTACGGTGGAGGATATAAAAAGTATAGACAGATATTTCCATATATAAATGAAAACTCTCTTTTATATGAGAAACAGTCCGGTATCCGACCCGGACGTAGCTGTATAAGTGCTTTAGCAGATGTCGTGGAGGATATTAGAAATAACTTGGAGAATGACAAATTGAACCTCCTTGCTCTGCTTGACCATTCAAAGGCATTCGATACAGTCGATCACAATATGTTGGCGGCAAAGTTAAAACACCTTTACCGTTTCTTGTCTTCGACTGTTCGCTTAATTATGTCATATCTCTCCAATCGTACCCCACGCGTGGTTTCGAAGTCAGCTGTTTCTAGTCCCTTGCCTGTTATTCGAGCAGTGCCCCAGCGATCAATTCTGGTTCCTATACTATTTTCTTTATACAGCAACGACCTGCCAGACCAGCTCTCATTTTGCAAAGGCCCACATGTATGCGGATGATGTGCAGGTAAGTAGTCCTAAGGAATATCTAGAAGACCATGTCGGGATGCTGAACCATGACCTGTCTCTGATTTATAAATGGGCAAATGGTAATGGTTTGTGCTTTAATCCCCTAAAGTCCAAGTGCATGGTTATTAAGAAAAGGGTTTCACTATACACTTGCGACCCTGTTGTTGTTATGGCTAATCATAGATTGAAGATCGTGGCTCGTGCGAAGAACTTATTGGCCTGTTGGGCATTCTAAGCTTCGCTCTCTTTGGTCCACTCAACAATTTACTCCCCTTTGGCAAAGTCATATATTATACCTAGCCTTCTCTACGGTTGTGAATTATTTGCTAACTGCGATACTCTAAGCAGCCGGAAGATCAATATGTTCTACAATAGTATAGTAGGCTATGTATGTGATTTTCGTCGCCGTGACTCCACATTCCATTACTCCAAATCTTTATATGGTGTATCATTTCGTGCGGTGTTGTTCATGAGGTCTATGACCTTTTTACATAAGATGGGCTATATCGGACTATATCTTGATGTAGCTCCCACATAGACCGATCCGCTGATTTAGGGTCTTAGGCCCATAAAAGTCACATTTATTACCCGATTTTGCTGAAATTTAGGACAGTGAGTTGTGTAAGGCCCCTCGACATCCTTCGTTAATTTGGCTCAAATCGGTTCAAATTTGGATATAGCTGCCATATAGACCAATTTCTCGATTTAAGGCCTTGGGCCCATAAAAGGCGCATTTTTTCCATTGTTGCCGAAATTTGGGATAGTGAGTTGTGTTAGACCCCTCGTCATACTTCTGCAATATGGCACAGATCGGTCTAGATTTGGATATAGGTCCCATATAGACCGATCTCTCGATTTGAGGTTTTGTGGCCGTAAAAGGTCCATTTATTGTCTGATTTCGCCGAAATTCGGGACTGTGAGTTGTGTTTGAACCCTCGTCATACTTCTGCAATATGGCACAGATCGGTCCAGATTTGGATATAGATGTCATATAGACCGATCCTCCGACTTAGGGTCTTAGGCCCATAAAGCCATATTTATTATCCGAATTTGCTGAAATTTTAGGCAGTGAAATGTGTTAGGTCCTTCGACATCCTTCGTCAATTTAAAAAAGATCTGTCCAGATTTGGACATAGGTGTCATATAGACCGATCCTCCAATTTAGGGTCTTAGGCCTATAAAAGCTATTAATTATCCGATTTTGCTGAAATTTGGGACAGTGAGTTGTGTTAAGCCCTTCAACATCCTTCGTCAATTTGGCTCAGATCGGTCCAGATTTAGATATAGCTGCCATATATACCGATCTTCCGATTTAGGGTCTTAGGCGCAGTTATTGTCCGATGTCGCCGAAATTTGGAACAGTGAGTTAATTTAAGTCCCTTGACATACTTCTGCATTATGGCACAGATCGGTCCAGTTTTGGATACAGCTGCCATATAGACCGATCTCTCGATTTAAGGTTTTGGGCCCATAAAAGCCACATTTATTATCCGATTTCGCCGAAATTCGGGACTGTGAGTTGTGTTAGACCCCTCGTCATACTTCTGCATTATGGCACAGATTGGTCCAGATTTGGATATAGCTGCCATATAGACCGATCTCTCGGGTTTGGGTTTTGGGGCCATAAAAGGCGCATTTTTTGTCCGATGACGCCGAAATTTAGGACAGTGAGTTGTGTTAGGCCCTTCGACATTCTTCTACAATTTGGCTCAGATCGGTCCAGTTTTGGATATAGCTGCCATATAGACCGATCTCACAATATTAGGTTTTGGCCTAATGGCTTCAATATATTTTCTAATCTCCCTACTTAATCATGAGTCCAAATCCTCCAGCTACACTTAGATTATGATCTATGTCCGGTTACTTAAAGTGAGCAACAATAAATCGTTTTTTTGTATTTCACAAGTTTGTAAATTAAAAACAAAAACCATATTAACTGATTTCAATCTAAATCAACTTAACGTCACACTTTAAAGCTAGTCAGATAGCCAACTACGATTTTTGCTTTTGTTTTTTTTTTTTATTTTTACAAAATTCATTTCCATCCGGTTTTGTTACAATTGCACCATATACCATTGTAATTGAGCGCAATACATTCGCAATTATAGTCTATAATTTCAACGCCACTCGAGAATGGAGATCTTAATGATATACGTCTTATCCGGCTTATCCAGCGCATACAATTTATTATCCGTCTCAATGGAAGTTGGCTACTGTTTGACAAAAATGAAATGAAAACAAAACAAATGCAATTTATTTGTGAACTTAACACAGCACACACAAACATTTATCTATTTTGGGTAATAGAAAAATGTTAAAGAAATATAGCAAAATAATTAACGGCATTACGTTTAAAATTTGTCAGCCAAAGTAAATATTTGGTTATTTGAGAAGGCACGCACATGAGGGGAATTAAACGGTGCCAACTATCTTGAATTCAAAATATTTTTTTTTTTTAACTTGTAATTTGTTCTAGATTAACGTTTTTTAAAAAATAATTTTCATTAGATTAGGTTAGGTTGAAAAGAGGGTGCGGATATTAATCAGCCCCATTCCACTACAGACACACACATAGGCCAGTAGTCGGCTTGTTGTGCGCTCTAAATACTTAAAATAACCTCGAAAAAGAAATCGAATCTAATCTTACAAAATCCCTTATTGTTTTCCATACCACACCCCTAACTTGGTTCATATCTGGTATTGTGTCCCAACCTAAATGCCGGTGTCGGTTAGCCACTGAAGCGCAATGTTATAGGATACGCTCTAACGTCTCCTTATCTTCCCCACATGCTATCCCTTGCCGCACAGATTTTGCATGAGTGTGCTCGTAGTCCTTTGGGTCCCGTTATAATACGAAAAATTATAGGGACCTCCTTCTTACTTCGTTCTCACGATCCAAATCTCCCCATACGATTTTTATCGTCCTGCCGATCACTACACTGTTCTACAGTGTTGCATGCGTTGCGTTCTTCGCCCACACCTTTATCTAGGACTGCGTCGACTCGAAAGGCTTCGGGTTAACCAAGTTTATTGACGGCAGTCCTCTGGCCTTCGCTGCTAAATAGTCTGCTCTTTTATTTCCCCTTTTCTCCGCTATGGACCGGCACCCAAACGATGCTGATGGTGTCATCTTTAGAGACGGCATTAATGACCTTATCTAAAACTCATTGTGACGTTACAGTCCTAGATGTTATTGGCCCGAGGGCCAGTTTATTGTCCGTAAAGATGTTCACACCCGGCGCCCACGCGTTAACCACACTTCTTTACGCAATTTCGTGATCGCCCGGATATACGGCTGCAGAAACGTAGTATGACCAGGCGGCCGAAAACAGTTATCAGTCTATGGGTTCTCAACTCACTCTGTCTCTTAGCTTTGATCCATCTGTGTAGCATGATCTTCCAGCTGGCAATACCAGAATTTCGTCAATTCAAGACTATGCCGATGGCAGCAGTGCCTCGCACTCGACCATAAGTGTCGTCTTAGATATCCGATCGGAAGCCTCTTCCGCGGTGTAATCGTCACCTAGATTATACAGCGATGGTATGACCTGCTCCTATCCTCTATGCATTCTCTCATAGCCTCAATGGCCTTACACTTAATCTGTATGTCAATGGGTCGAATATCTTGAATATTCTCTAGTGCCCTAGTGGGCGTGGTCCGCATCGCTCCGCCTATGCCAAGAAAACATATTCTCTTAAACTAATCTGAACCAAATTTTCCGATTTGAGCCATCTTCAAGAAGCATATTAAGAGGCATAACACAACTCACTTTCCTAAATTTCCTCGAAATCCGACAAGAAATGCGCCGTTTATGGGTCCAAGACCTTAAATCGAGAGATCCGAGTGTATGACAGCTATATCCAATTCTGGATCGATCTGGGCTTCTTTTATGGGCCTAACACCCTAAATCGTCAGATCGGTCTATATGGGGGCTATATCAAGATCTTAGCCTTTGAACTTAGCCTGCCTATGGAAAAAAAAAGAATCTGTGCAAAGTTTCAGCTCAATATCTCTATTTTTAAAGACTGTAGCATGATTTCAACAGATAGAAGGACGAACGGTCATCGCTAGATTGTCTTAGTTTTTTACAACGATCAATAATTTTTATACTTTATAGAGTCGGAAATAGATTTTTCAATGTGATGCCTTGTGGTACTCCTGCGGTCAATCTGTATTCATCAACCCATCTACAAGAACTCTTATAGCGCGATCTGCCTTAGAGATATAAATCGAGCGAAGTTATTACCGACACCAAAAGCCACAAACTTTAAAGGGATGCACCGTGCCAGACCCTGTCAAAGCAACAACCTGACACTCACCGAAATGCTGAATAGAGCGATTCCAACGTTCAAAGTGAAATCCAATCAGGCCACCCATTTAGCGATTTCTGCGGATTCCAGAAGACCATTGAACTCTAAGTATCCTACAAGGTGGTGGTTAACCATAGAAAGGGCATAATCCTATTGGCCGGTAATCTCCTTTATATTTATGTCATGGGACCCACAATTTATCCACCTGTTCCTTAGCATATGGTTCCAGTACCTAAGGAATCGGTGCACCCAGCAATGGTCTAAGGATTGGTTCAGTGTGTCGGTCCGCACACTGTTAAAAACCCCTCGATGTCAATTAATACCGCCAATGTGTACGTCTTGGCATCGAAGGATTCTTTTTTTATACACAACCTCGAGCAGGGCAGTTTTATCGACCTTCCCATGACATAGCCATGCTGTTTGTATTTGAGAAGTTCGCTGAATGCTCTACTCTTTATCACGGTATCCACAATACGTTCCATGGTTTTAAGTAGAAGGTGACGTAAGGCTTAAAGATCTGTAGGTCTTTAGTGTCGCATAACTTGTTTCTCCGGTCTTGGGTATAAATATCACCATTAACTCCTGCTAGGTTCTCGGAGTAGGCAGATGTGAATATAGTGGCCAGATGGGGCGCCAGATAGTCGGTCTCCTTCTGTAGTAAAGCCGGAAATATTCCTGGACCTGATGGAATATTTCCGGCTTTACTTCAGAAAGAGACCGACTATCTGGCGGTCTCCTTCCGGCTTCCTTTACCATGAATTCGGCTTCCTTTACCATAAATTCGGTAACGATTAGCCTTCGATCAACCTCATCATTCTAGGATTCCGGTGTCTCCGTGAGTTCCGTCGTATCCTCTGAAAAATGCGTTTTCATCAAAAGCCTCAACATGTTTTCTTAATAAAAAAATCAAAACATGTAAAAGCGTGCTAAGTTTGGCCGGGCTGAATCATACCCTTCACACTTCACCATGGACAAAGGATAATAGATTAGAATTTCTATGCCATTGGACCTATATCAAGTTATGGACCGATGCGGGCTATACTTGATTTGGTCGTTGAAGACCATGGTAGAAGTCATTGTGCAAAATTTCAACCAAAAAGTGAAATTCGATAACGGCTTATATGGGGGCTACATCATATTATGGACCGATCCAGACTGTATTTAGTGCGTATGTTGAAGGTCCCAGTAGACGTCGATGTACAAAATTTCAGCCAAATCTAATAAGCATTGCTCCCTCTAAAGGCCTAAGAAGTCAGGATCTGAGATTGATCTATATAGAAACTTCATCCGGTATGAACCGATTTGAACCATTCTCAGTTATTGGAAATCAAAACTATACACGTCAGTCAAATTTTCAGATAAATCTAATAAAAATTGCGCACTCTAGAAGCTCAAGAAGTCAAGATCCGAGATCGGGTATTATGGCAGCTAAATCAGGTTTTGAACCGAATTGAAACATACTTAGCATAGTTGTTGGAAGTCAGCGCCCTCTAGGGGCTGAAATTTTGAAGCAACTTAGAATGTCTAGATGACCAAGAGTTTTTATACTTTTTTGGGTCTCAGATCAATATTTCGATGTGTTACAAACGGAATGACGAAATTAGTGTATCTCCATCCTATGGTGGAGGGTATTAGATAAAAATATTAGATTTTGGCAAAAAAATCATAGCAGAATTTGTATGATGACTAGTGTTTTTTTTAGAAAAAAGTGCTTACATTTTCACTAAAACTTACAACAAAAATTCGATTATTCTCGAAAAGTTCATTAAAATTTGATTTTTTGGAATAATTTTTTCTAAAATTCCAAATTATGCATAGTATTTGAATTTGACAAAGTTTTTTGCCGTAACTTAGTTTTTTAGATTTGAGTAATTCCGAATTCACCTGCTCCTTTCGGTTTATCTCTGCACAATCATGTTGTTTACATGATCTACAACCCCAAAACGCAACTGCATTTAATAAAGACAGAGATCAAAACATAGGCAATGTAATATATGACCCGTGTGGACTGAATGACACACACGTTTTCCATAGACGATAACCAAAGCAATGAGAAAACCATTAAACTTCGAATTGATATAAGGAATATACTCATATGCCAATCAAAAGCCAAAGAGATTAAGTTCAATCAAAAAAAAAAAATTAGCCAAAAAAAATTTAAATGGCTTGGGCTTTCATAAGAAAGATGTCGAGAAAGAGGCTTGAGTCCATTTTGACAGATTGTACCTATGAGTTTGGTGTGGTTCTAAACGGAATCGCGATCTGATAAACCAGTCGATGCTATTACAGCAACACATTTTCTGTCTAACTTTAATAGAAAAAGGGAAGCCAGCCTACTGTCCGGTTGACGAAAAATTAGATTCATATTTTTTTTTTTTTTTTTTTTTTTTTTGTTACGGAGTTAGTTTCTTTTTCCCTTCCATCATCTGCAACTTCGTTAACGCATAAACGACTCTGTCCCATCAACACTACTAAACGATTATTTACGAGGCGTGTATGCACACATTTTTAGGGTGTTGTCTGTCTAGTTAGCCAGTGGTTGTATTTTCATGTTTTCGTCCCGCATCTTAGAGCAATGCAGTAATTCAGCGAATTTCATGCAAGTTTCTTAGGGGGGATTAATTTTTTTTTTTTTGGATTCACATTTCCATGCGTATAGCCGGGGTAGCTGGCTGGCTGGCAAGCAGGCAAACAAACATCCATCCATAATCTGGCACTAGAGTTGTTGTTTTCATTTCGATCCACACCGTCATTGACATTGATTATTGCATTTAGAACGTAAATTTATATGGCAATTTGTCAAATGCGTTTTGAAAAAATTGAAACCGAGTGCTTCGGGCGTCTGGCAATTGCAAAATTTATATGTGAAAATATTGAAAACTTTGAGTTGTCGATCGAAAACGGAAGTAAACATTTCGACTGAACTGTGTGGTGAATTCAATTAAGATATATTAAGTAATTTATTTTTAATTATACAGAATGCTATATAAGAACACCTCTTTGTACATTTATTTACAATAACAATAACATGTTATATGTGTTTAACAAACGACAAAAACACTAAGGGGAGAAGAGCAAAAGAGCTTAAGTAGCAATTTATGAATACATAGATAGACACTTTTATTTTTATATATTGTAACTTTATGCATGTGGCTTTCACCCAATGTGGCATTTTAAGGCTGTAGGAGCCAAAATTTTGATCCGCTCTTTAGAAAATGTTGTACAAGGTGTTCTACTTGACGTCCCAATATGTGTGCAAAATTTCATCAAAATCGCTCTAGTTTTATTTGTAACAAGTAATAGCGTGCTAAGTTCGGCCGGGCCGAATTTTATGTACCCTCCATCATGGATCGCATTTGTCGAGTTCTTTTCCCGGCATCTCTTCTTAGGCAAAAAAGGATATAAGAAAAGAATTGCTCTGCTATTAGAGCGATATCAAGATATGGTCCGGTTTGGACCACATTTAAATTATATGTTGGAGACCTGGAAATGTCAGCCAATTCGAATAATAATTGCGCCCTTTGGGGGCTCAAGAAGTAAAATAAATAAAAAAGAAGTAAATAAAATAAATCGATTTATATGAGAGCTGTATCGGGCTATAGACCGATTCAGATCATAATAAATACGTATGTTGATGGTCATGAGAGGATCCGTCGCACAAAATTTCAGGCAAATCGGTTAATAATTGCGACCTCTAGAGGCTCAAGAAGTCAAGATCCCAGATCGGTTTATATGGCGGCTATATCAGGTTATGAACCGATTTGAACCTTATTTGACACAGTTGTTGAAAGTAAGAATAAAATGCGTCATGCAAAATTTCAGCCAAATCGGATAGGAATTGCGCACACTAGAGGCTTAAGAAGTCAAGTCCCCGGATCGGTTTATATGACAGCTATATCTGGTTATGAACCGATTTGAACCATACTTGGCACAGTTGTTGAATATCATAAAAAAAACACGTAGTGAAAAATTTCATACAAATCGGATAAGAATTGCGTTCTCTAGAGGCTCAAGAAGTCAAGACCCAAGATCGGTTTATATGGAAGCTATATCAGGTTATGGACCGATTTGAACCATACTTGGCGCAGTTGTTGGATAACATACCAAAACACGTCGTGCAAAATTTTATTCAAATCGGATAAGAATTACTCAAGAAATCAAGATCCAAGTTCGGTTTATATGGCAGCTATATGAAAACGAGGACCGATATGACCCATTTACAATCTCAACTGACCTTCACTAATAAGAAGTAGTTGCGCAAAATTTCAAGAGGCTAGCTTTACTCGTTCGAAAGTTAGCGTGCTGTCGACAGACAGACGGACGGACTAGAATGACTTAAAATGTCTAGAACGACTACAAATGTCATGACGATATATATTTTGTGGGGTCTTAGACGAATATTTCGAGGAGTTACAAACAGAGTGACGAAATTAGTATACCCCCATCCTATGGTGGAGGGTATAAAAATACCACCTCCTTAATATCAGGCTAATAGAGTAATGATTGCGCCCTCCAGAGGCTCAAAAAGTCAAGATTTCGCAGCTATAACAGGATATATACCGATTTAGACCATACTTGGAACAGAGACTGGAAGTCATACCAAAACAATGTACATAAAATTTCAACCATATTGGATAAGAATTGCGCCTTATAAGAGCATAAGATGTCTAATCGGGAGATCGGTTGCGACCATACTTGACACAGTGGTTGGAAATCAAAATAAAACACTTTATGCAAAATTTCGACCAAATCGGATAAGAATCGCGCCCTTGAGATTCTAAAGAAGTCAAGACCCAAGATCGACTTATATGGCAGTTATATCAGGTTATGGACCGATTTGATACTTAGCACACTTGTTGAAAATCATAACGAAACACTTCATGTAAAATTTCAGCCTAATCGGATAAGAACTGCGCCCTCTAGTGGCTCAAGATATTTTTTTCTATAGATAAAATTGTGTGAAGAAATTCTCCAAAGAAAAATTTTGTCTATGTCTGGGCACTTCTAAATTAATTTTCTTAAGATAACATAGCAAACAATTTTTTCCCAAGGAATTTTTGAGAATTTTGAAATTTTTTCTAAAGGCCAAATTATTACTTTTTTTTTAAAGATTTTTTGCAATGCTTTTAATACCAAAATTTTCTAGATACAACATTTAATGAAATTTTATCTTAAAGCTGCAACTACTTCGTTTTTATACCCACCACCGACGGATGGGGGTATATTCATTTTGTCATTCCGTTTGCAACACATCTTGATCAGCATAAAAATCTAAGACGATCTAGACATGTCCGTCCGTCTGTCCGTCAGTCTGTTGAAATCACGCTACAGTCTTCAAAAATAGAGATATTGAGCTGAAACTTTGCACAGATTCTTTTTTTGTCCATAAGTAGATTAAGTTCGAAGATGGGCTATATCGGACTATATCTTGATATAGCCCCCATATAGACCGATCCGCCGATTTAGGGTCTTAGGCCAATAAAAGCCACATTTATTATCCGATTTTGCTTAAATTTTGGACAGTGAGCTGTGTTAGGCCCTTCGACATCCTCCGTCAATTCGGCTCAGATCGGTTCAGATTTGGATATAGCTGCCATATAGGCCGATCCTTCGATTTAAGGTTTTAGGCCCATAATAGCCACATTTATTATCCGATGTCGCTGAAATTTGGGAAAGTGAGTTGTCTTAGGCCCTTCGATATTCTCCGTCAATATGGCTCAGATCGGTTCAGATTTGGATATAGCTTCCATATAGACCGATCCTCCGATTTAGGGTCTTAGGCCCATAAAAGCCACATTTATTATCCGATTTTGCTGAAATTTTGGGACAGTGCGTTGTCTTAGACCCTTCGACATACTTCTTCAATTTGGCCCAGATCGGTCTAAATTTGAATATAGCTGCCATATAGACCGATCGCTCGATTTAAGGCTTTGGACCCATAAAAGGCGCATTTATTGTCCGATGTCGTCGAAATTTGAGACAGTGAGTTAGATTAAGCCCCTCGATATACTTCTCCAATATGGGTCCGGTCGGTCCAGATTTGGATATAGCTGCCATATAGACCGATCTCTCAATTTAAGGTTTTCTGTCCATAAAAGGCGCATTTATTGTCCGACGTCACCAAAGTGGGACAGTGTGTTAAGTTAAACCCCTTCACATATTTCTGCAATTTGGTCTAGATCGATTAAGATTTGGATATAGCTGCCATATAGACCGATATCTCGATTTAAAGTCTTGGCTCCCTAAAGGGCGCATTTATAATCTGATTTCACTGAAATTTGACATAGTGAGTTATATTAGGCTTTTCGACATCCATGTTGTATATGGTTCGGAACATATTTCGATATAACTGCTATGGGACATAAGGTATGCAATTTTCACTGGATTTTAGATGAAAGGCCCGGCCGAACTTAACGCCTTTTTACTTGTTTAAATTAGTATTTGATTGCTTTGAAATTTGCCCTAGTTGAGTTGAATTCAGTGCACTTAATTGAAATGTGTTGCGTTGAGAACACTTTCGCTTTACGAGTATATAACCAATAGCTTCAAATAAAAACCCAAAAGGCTATTTCAAATAAAAAAAATCTATTTATGTTTCTTTTTTTCAACTTTTATAATAAAATTACAAATTAAAGGTATGATTAGTATCTAGCTAATAAGTTTTAATTAAACGTATCTTAAACAAATATTAGAAGGTAATTAGAATGTAATGCGAAAAACTGAAATTTGCACAAGCAAAATGACAAAATACAGCTGGCAACAAAATGAATTGTTTGAATTGCAAAACTCTTAAATTTTAACTAAAGATATTGTACATATGTTCAAACAATTTATGCCTCACTAGGTTATGGTATTAATGACTTTTGTTTTTTTGTTTTGCCTTTTCTTTAATGAATCAAATGACTTGTCTTTAGTGGCAACAACAACAGCATACTTAAAACAAAATAAAATCCAAATGTTTAAGCATTTAGTGTTAATAGCTCCAATTTACAGTTGAATTACCATTTTCAAAATAATGCCATTAAATGCGAAAAACAGATAACAGCCACAACTATGGCATAGCCCCAGCGCGACACCTTGGCTGATTGGCCGTGATTGTAGTAGCCACCAAACACTTGCAAATTGGCCGTCTCTATGCTGCGCTTGCAATAGTCGCCATCATAGTTCCAGCCCACATATTCATTGGTGCGCAAATTCTCCAGACGCAGCCATTCCTCCAGAGGGGCAAAATATTCACGCAAAGCAGAACCGTCCAGGCGGCCCTCGCCCAAGGCCTCCTCCATGACTTCCTGCCACGGCTGTGAGGAGCCTTTGGCCATAATTTTTCTGCAATAATAACAGAGCGAGCATTTGTGAAAACTAAAAAACTGTAATAGAAATGTTTTGCATACTCACTTCAATAAATTGCCCGCTTCGGGATGACGATAGACATCGCATTTGTGCAATGGCTTGCGTGGATCATTGGGATCATATTGACCAGCAGCAAGACACATGCCACGATAGATTTGAAATTGCAAGACTGTGGACACAAAGTATCTGCAAAAACGACAACCAATGTAGAGGGAAAAAAGCATTAGATTGTGTGTTTTTCTGATTTTTTTTTTTGGAAATAAAACTAAGCTTAGGTCTTAAAACAGATCTCTTGGGGCCAACATTTAAATTTATTGATCTTCTTCGACGACAATGACGGCAACATTTCTTGGCATCACTTGGCCTTTTCCACATGAATGCCGTTGGCACACATTAGAATAGTATTCACAAAATTGGGCCCTGACCCAATGACATATCAAAAAATCGAAAAAGAAGAAAAACGAAACCAAACTGAGCTCATAGTTAGTTCCAAGAATGCCTTAATATTGATTTAACTACGATTCGTAGTCAACAAGGCAAATTTTTTGTCAAAAATTATTAGAAATTCACTTCAATTGCAGAAAAAATCATTGAATTTGCTTACTTCTTTCATCATAGGTGAATAAATCAGCGTCTCTTTGCAACCCCAAGTGGGTTTGAGTTTACCAATTAAAATTTCATGCAATAAATGCAATGCTCTGTTTAAAAATAAAATTAAATTAAATTTAAACAAAGTTTTGGTACTGATTTCTAAAAAACGAAAGTTTGTGTCTTAAGTCTTTTGTTGTATGGGTTGCCCAAAAAGTAATTGCGGATTTTTCATATAGTCGGCGTTGACAAATTTTTTCAACGGCTTGTGACTCTGTAATTGCATTCTTTCTTCTGTCAGTTATCAGCTGTTACTTTTAGCTTGCTTTAGAAAAAAAGTATATTTGATTAAAGTTCATTCTAAGTTTTATTAAAAATGCATTTATTTTCTTTTAAAAAATCCGCAATTACTTTTTGGGCAACCAATATTATTCATTCTTGAGGCCATAAAGATAAAAGTGAAAATTGATGGTTAGTCAGCTGATTGTGTAGTAAGCAAGTGAAAATGGCTCTACCATTTCATTGGTTTTTAAGTCGTTTAGATGATTTGGTGTTTCAAGGAGTATCACGTATCTTAACCAAGGTCATCTGACACTCAGGATGTTAGAATTTTATGGATATTATGCGGGGTAAGCTCATTTATGTAGAGTCCTTTACAGACTCATTGTGATACAAGCCCCTTGTGATACCATAGTAGCGACAGACAAGGCATCTAGCGGGAATGGAACCCACAATCCCTGCACTGGTAATCCAAGCACACTACCAACTCAGCTACCGGGGCGCCCGATTGATTGTGCTGAAGCTTTGCACAGATTAATTTCTTGTCCATAAGCAGGTTAAGTTCGAAGATGAGCTATATCGGACTATATCTTGATATAGCTCCCATAAGACGATCTAGTCATGTCCGTCCGTCTGACCGTCTGTTTGTATCACGATACATTCTTTTAAAATAGAGATATTGAGCTGAAGGTTAGGTTAGGCTAGGTAAGAGTGGCAGTCCTTTACAGACCACGATTCCTGCACTGGTAATCCAAGTACGCTACCAACTCAGCTACCGGGGCGCACGATTGATTGAACTAAAACTTTGCACAGATTCATTTTTTTGTCCATAAGCAGGTTAATTTCGAAGATGAGCTATATCGGAGTATATCTTAATATAGCCCCCATATAGACCGATCCGCCGACTTAGGGTCTTAGGCCCATAAAAGCCACATTTATTATCCGATTTTGCTGAAATTTAGGACAGAGAGTTGTGTTGGGCCCGTCGACATTTTTCTGCAATTTGAACCAGATCGCTCCAGATTTGGATATAGCTGCCATATAGACAAATCTTTCGATTAAAGGTCATGGGCCTATAAAAGTCGCATTTGTTGTCCGATGTCGCCAAAATTTGGGACAATGAGTTGTGTTACGGCCTTCGACATGTTTCTTCAATTTGGTCCAGATCGGTCGAGATTTGGATATGGCTGCCATATAGACCGTTATCTGGATTTAAGGTTTTGGGCCCATAACAGGAGCCTTTGTTGTTCGATGTTGCCGAAATTTGAGATAGTGAATTCTGAATTCTGTTATATCCGCAAGGGGGGCGGACCCTCCCACTAACACCAATTTTCAAAAAAGCCAGATGTCGGAGATGGATACATCGATTTAAGCGAAATTTTGTATGCCTCCTTATAGTAGCCCCAAAACAGATAATAGGTATAAAACGTTGGTGTCAAATAACCGGGGGAACGCCCTACCCCAATACCCATCCAATCGGATATGTTAACCGATTGGGACAATATGGGTGAAAGGTTTTAAAATTTGGGTACGAACTTGATGTAACAATTTGACGCAAAGTGTGGGGTCCATGCCACTATGGACATACACCTAAGCCCGTAATCGGCTTGTTGTACGACCTCAATACCAAAAAAAGAAGATACGTAACTTCGTAAAAGAAAATCTAAGTCAGAATTTCCGTGCTACTTACAAAATCCTTAATTGTTTCCCATGCCACTCCCCTAAGTTGGTTCGCTTCTGGTCCCCACCTAAGTGCCGGTATCTGTAAGACGCGAAAGCCGGGCAATAACAAAGGAAAGGACAATGGATTGAGGAAAAACCGCCTAAAAATGACATGTTTATCAATTTGGGGAATATAGGTATCAAATGAAAGGTTCAAATTGGTTCAATTCCCAGGGGGCAGCCCCACCCAAGAAAACCACACCCAAACGGACATGTAGGCCAAACGGGACAATATGGAACTCGAACGAAAGGTATTTGTGAATAAAATATGAAATTTATACAAAAAATTTAGTCTATTCCCCGAGAGACGACAGGCGTTTGTGAATAGAATATGAAATTTATACAAAAAATTTAGTCTATTCCCCGAGAGTCGCCCACCCCAAAATTATGCCCCAAAGGGACATGTATACCAAACGGTACATATTGGATTTTAATGAAATGTATTTCAGAGCTAAAAATGAATATAAAATATTTTCATATTTGAAATATGTCAAAAGGGGGCCTCTAACTCTTAAGGGTGTAGGAAAGCACACTCTTACAGCTAGTATATGTATATTCTTGATCGCCATGCCAGTAAGTCGTTCTAGCCATGTCCGTCCGTCTATGGAAAGTAAGCTAACTTCTGAAGGAGTTAGCTGGCCACTTGAAATTTATTCAAATATTCCTTATTGAGGCCACCCTGGCGCAGAGGTTGGCATATCTGCTTATGATACTGAACGTCTGAAAACATCTGGGGTTATAAGCTCAATAATGCTGGCGACATTTGTGAGGTATTTAGTCATGTAAAAGTTCTCTACTAAGTGGTGTCAGCCCGCGGTACGGTAGCCACTTGAAATTTTGCAAAAATATTTTTTGTTGTGGCTACCATACGGCTGAGGACAGCAAGTCCGCTTATGATGATGAATGCGTGCTGCTTTCAAATACCTTTCGGATTGAGTAACAAAAATGAGTTTCCTTATAATTGAGATTAAACTTAAAACTGACAGCATTTATTGATATGAGAGAATTTACTCCGCAGTTTCGAAACGAAGATAGAAAAAATGTGTTGATCAAAGATTGTTTTTCCATTAAAGCTGTTGTGTTGAATTTGCTATTTAGAGAAAACTTTAGCCAACTTTTGTCTTCAGAAAAATTGTCATCACCATTATATCTTTGCAGATAGTCCATGCCTAATTCGGTTTTAAGTACTTTGCTGTATGCCGCCTAGTGCTTCTTCGGTAATATTTTGGTAGGCCTTAAAAAATACCTAACATTTCTATGCTTTTCTCGTGTTTTTCAAGGTTAAGCCCTACCTTAAACAATTTGCATAATCTATTAAAGTTTTATTTCCCATTCATCTATAAGGGCTCTTTGAAAACTTCATACAAATGACTGCGTCCACAACAAATTCCCATTACCTTGCCTTACTCCCACAATAGCAATTATTTGTAACTTTTTGATTTATTGCAATAAATTTATTATTTATGACAAATTTTATTTGTGTGCTGGTATTAAACAACAAAAATAATACCAAATAAATAAAGAAAAATATTAACATTTGTGTAAAATTGTCACCATAAAACTTCTCACATTTACGCCTTCTGCAATAGACAACACAGAATAAAGACCACCATAGCTAGGAATTGATTGTTAACAACAATGGCCAAGAGAACTAACTAGGTCTGTTGCCGATTTTGTTTGTGGCATATTAACAGAACAACAAACAAAATGACAAAAAGTTTGCATGTCTAAAAATAGTTTACAATCTAAAGCATGGTTGCGTTGTAAATCACGATTTCCACTCAATGTGGTTCGCTCTAAATAAGACCTCTGGCCGCAGAAACGAATGCACTGCACATGGCTGACTATTGTTATGTAAAAGGATTTAGAAAACAGAATCTATCAATGAACGTGTGTGTGAGAAACAAAAATCACCACATTTTACGATCACCTAATTCCAGATACAAAAAAGAAAAAAAATGTTTGCTTTGCCTTTCGTTTTCATTTGCTTAGCCTGTTTGAAGTCTCTCCCATTCATAGATTCATCCATCTGCACACCTACAGTTGGCCACTTTAAGCAGACACTTGCCCAGGCCAATGGATAACTTGTCATGACAAGCCAATATTCCCGAAAACCATGCGGACAAGCTCAACGAAAACGAAAAATCATATGAACCACTTCAAAGAAGGAGGCCACTATGTCGGTGGGTTACCAGTATACATTGATTTCGTGTCAGATTTTCTTTTTTGGTTTTTTGGGGTTTTTCATTGAAGGCATGACTCCTTTTGGTGTTACCATGCCCCATTTGCAGGCAGTGATTGTCGCCTTCAGCATTGCCTTTAGGAAATATTTCTTTTTTAAGCTTTTCCCTAATTTCGCCCTACCTTTTTTTCTTGCTTGCCCTGGCCTTTGTTCATTGATATAATTAAATAACATTTGCTTTGTTATATCGCATTATTGGGGCTCTTAGTCACACTTACTCTAGATAATGGCGATAGTTTAGTTTCGTTTAATACCAAAAGAAAAAAAATTGCTAAAGAAAAAATTGCAGTAGTTTGGCTGCAATGATGGCTCAATTAGTCCGTTAATTTGCTATTCAATTAAATATTCGGGAAGTTATAAAAATCACTCAAACGCCTAATAGTTTTTATCGCAATCATCATCATAAGACCAACAGATGATTAGCGTTATAAAATAGTGGGGCAATATCACCAAAAAGGTGATAAATGTTAACTAAACGATGGTTGTGGTTTAAACGAAAGACTTAAGACACAAGCGCGGAATAAAAAAAATCAAAAGCATTTTCTAACGAATTATAATCTTAATGCATGATGTGCCATATCGATGATATATGGTCATCAAAGTACGTAATGTAGGCGACATTTTTGAATATCTCTGACTGAATTTCTTCACAAAAATATTTGGCTTTGTACAAAGAAAAAAAACTTGGCTGGAAATTTTTGCATTTTTTTGCTCGAAGGATTTTAGCAATGATTACAAGCCTAATAACAAAAACTTCAAATTAAAGACGTTATCTTAAAATTTAAGTTGCTTTTAACTAATGGACACAACCAACGGTTTTAAATTTCTATCGCTTATTGATTACCATTTCACTTCAGAACTAACTGTCCAATTATTATTTTTTTTTTCTGAAAAAAAAAAAAATTTTTGATTAGTATCTTATTTGAAGTATCCTGCATTTGAAGATTCCCCTTTATAAGGCCACTAGTCGAACTGGGCCGCTCCGCTGCGCCTTCTTTAACTCTCTAATATATTTTTAGGGTGGGAACACTTTGCCCTGAATGTGGATATAGATTTCGTGCCACTGTAGCCTATGTCTGCCTATGATGCTGAACGCCTGCGTTCACACCTCTGGTGAAAACATCGGATAAAATTTTAAGCGGTGGTTATCCCTTCTTAATGCTGGCGACATTTGGAGTTAACAGCAATACATGGTCATGTAAAAAAAATTTCCCCAAAAAGGAGTCGCACTCCGTTTGGACTAAGAAAAAAAGGTCCCTTATCATTGATAAACTCAACTTAAATCGGAAAGCACTCATTGATGTGTGAGAAGTTTGCCCCCGCTCGGTCCCTTGGCAAATTTTTACATTTCAAATGAGTCCTATATTACCGTATTGGTAAATATTTCCTGTTTACGGGATATTTCGGGCCTGGTCACTTGGCCATTAAAGTAAATATAAGATGCTCTACTTTCAAAATCATTCATATGAGCCCTTAATGGCATGTCCAGAAAATCTATCAATTTCCAGGTTTTTGGTTTTTTGGGGTGGGGTGGCTGCCCAAACACATGGCTCTATTCTGATTGGTCTATAGATCCATTTGACGGGTTTTGGGCGGCCCCGCGTGTGACTGTGAGAGTGCAAACAAAAAATTCGAACGAATCACATTACCAATCTCTGAGATCTGGTATTTTTGAAAACTAGGTAAAGGGGAAGTTTGTTCTAGTGGAGACATTTCAACTCAAATATGGGTATCAAATTCGTGCTCCACTCTCAAATCGCTTTCATTAAAGTCCCATATTGCCATGGTCGGTAAATATGAACCATTTGGGGGGTACTTTTAGGTTGGGGCGGCCCCTTTGCCTTGCAATTAAATATCAAATTCGTTCTCTACTGTCAAATACCGTGGATTTATACTCCATATTGTCATAGTAGGAAATAAAGGTCAGTTAGGGGGTAATTTAGGGCGTACGCCAAACATATTAACATGGACGTTCAATTTGTCTGCCGTCTGTCCGTCCGTCCGTCTGTTTGTCTGTCGAAAGCACGTAACTTTCGAAGGAGTAAAGCTAGCCGCTTGAAATTTTGCACACACACTTTTTATTATCGTAGGTCGGTTGGGATTCAAAATGATTCAAATCGGTTAATAATCTGGTATAGCTGTCATATAAACCGATCTTGGATCTTAACTTCTTAGCCAATAGAGAGCGCAATTCTCGTCCGATTTGCCTGAAATTTCGCATGAGGTGTTTTGTTATGACTTCCAATAACTATAGTTAGTATGGCGCAAATCGGTACATAACCTGATAAAACTGCCATATAAACTGATCTGGGATCTTGACTTCTTGAGCCTCTAGAGGGTGCAATTCTCATCCGATTTGGAAGACATTTACTACAACGGCTTCTCTCATAACCTTCTACATACGTGTCTAATATGGTCTGAATTGATCAATAGCTTGATGCAGCTCTCATATAAATCTATCTCCCAATTTTACTTCTTGAGCCCCTGCAAGCCGCAATTCTTATCCGAATGAACTGAATTATTACACAATGAATTCTACAATGTTCAGCATTCAATTCATTTATGGTCCGAATCGGACTTAAACTTGATATAGCTTCAATAGCATAACAGTTCTTATTCAATATTCTTTGTTTGCCTAAAAAGAGATACCGCGTATAGAACTCGACAAATGCGTTCCATGGTGGAGGGTATATAAGATTTAAGGTCTTGAACTACGGTAATACGTTTACTTTCCCCAAAACGTATTTCCTTACCTTCAACGAATATATTTTTAAGATTTGTATCTTTAATATTAAAGCGAAGAGTTAAGAATCCTTAAACCTTAAAAAATCTTTAATATCAAGTAAAATATCTTTCATCAAAAGATATATTTGCTTAAAAATTTGGAAAATTTGTCATCTGAAAATAAAGATCGTGGTCCTTGCTTTAAATCTTTTAAATTAGGAAAACATTTTTTAAGGTGGCACGCTATTCAAATTCGGCTATACCAAAAAGTCACTTATCATGGGCTTACAGTGGAACCATGAAGCAGACATCATCTTTGTATCTGTGAGAAGTCACTACTCAGTTCTTTAATGTGTTATGTCAAAATGAGTTTTGATCTTTGTTTTTTGGTTCCAAATTGAATCAAAAATGGCTGAAAAGATTTTCATGAAATTTTCACAGATGGTAGAGTTTAACTCCCCTTGGAAGTCTCAATTTTCATCAGATTGGGCTGAAATTTGGAACAAAGACTTGTGCTATAAATTTCAACCTCCATGTCAAGTATGATCCGAATCGGTCTCTAAACAGGCATTTCCCCTGTAAAAACTTATCCCTGGATTTGACTACTTGAGACGTTAAAAGTCCAATTTTCCTCCGATTTGGGGGAAATTTGGAACAAAGACTTTTGTTTTGACTTTCAACATCCATACCAAGTATGATCCGAACATAAACCGATCCCCGGATTTGAATTCTTGAGCCCTTAGAAGCCTCATTCAACCTCCTTGCCAAGTATGATCCGCATTTGAATCTTGAGCGCTTAGATGCCTCATTTTTCTTTCCATTTGGCTGAAACTTGAAACAAAGACTTGTGCTATGACTTTCAATATCTATGCCAAGTATGATCCGAATCGGTCTATAACCAGATAAAGCCCCTATATAAACCTATCCCCGGATTGGACTTCTTCATCCTTTAGAAGCCTAAATATTCACCCGATTAGACTGATATTTGGCCCAAAAACCTATCTTATGACTTGAACACATAGCCTAGGCTATGCATGGGTACCAATTCGAGTTTACGTTGTTTGGACGTGTTCTCCCCCTTGGTTAGGGGCGGAGCACTATCTAAAACTCCTTCCGATCTATGAGTCACGGCACCCGGTTGCAATGCAACTCCACATCGAGCTTGCGCTCTACCCGCGATTTGGGTCCAAACCACAGCCACCACATTACTCCCCACTGGGGCCTCACCATAGTCGGACTGGGATCGAAATGCCAGGGGCTCCCGACTCTCGTGGTACCAGATTAAGGACTCTGGTCAGCCTCATAGCCGCAGCTACAGCCAGTTGAATCCCAAACGGTTCCGGACTGATCACCTGAAAGCAAAACGGCCAAATCCATATCCCCAAACCCCCACCCTCCATCCCACCCCAAAAACCCCCCACTACCACCAAGATAAAAACATGGTGTCCAACAAAGCGGACTAAAACCCAATACGGATGTAAAAACGGACAAAATACCCAAAGGCCAGAAATATATAGTAGTCCTTGTACCTACCATGTCTTCTGCCACGGCGAAGTCTACCTCACTCCATTTCCCGATAGTCGGACCAAAGATATTCCCCCTCCTTTTTTGGCATTAAAGTCTGCTAGAACGATTTTAAAATTATGTGCGGCCAGCGTTCATGTGTTCACTCTAGGCGCTCATAAAATATTTCTTCGGTCTTTTCGCCCTTGTTTTTTGCCGGGCCATGGGAACAGATAGGACCGTTGCAAAATAATGACCCCATTTGAGACGAGGGAGAAACCAAGATTGGCCTGGACTTTGCCAAGTTAAAGCCACTCAGAATCGTTGCCCTGTATTTTTACATAAATAAAGAAGTAAAAAAGCATTAAGTTCAGCCGGGCCGAACTTTGGATACCCACCACCTTGGGTGTATATGTAAACCCCATTTCGGCATAATCCGGTGAAAATTGGATAACTCACGCACCCAAATTCGGCACGGACATTGAGTGGTGTAATGTATATGTCACTATTAAGTTTTGTAGAACAAAATATTGGTCTCTTTGGCAGATATATCCAATTATAAACCGATCTGAACCATATAAAGGTCGGATATCGTGAGGCTCAGAAAAACTCACTGTTTCAAATTTCAGCAAAATCTGGTAATAAATAAAGCTTTTATGGACTTCAGTCCCCTTATCGGCGAATCGGTCCAAATGGCAGTTATATCTAAATATAGTCCGATCTGAACCATATTTAGGTCGGATGTTGGGAGGTTTTAACCTACTCAATGTTTCAAATTTCACGGAAATCGGGTAATAAATAAAGCTTTTATTGGCTTCCGGCCACCGTAGCGCAGAGGTTAGCATGTCCGCTTATGACGTTGAATGCCTGGGTTCGAATCCTGGCGAGACCATCAGAAACAAATTTCAGCGGTGGTTTTCCCCTCCTAATGCTGGCAATATTTGTGAGGTACTATGCCATGTAAAACTTCTCTTCGGCTGGGCCCCTTATCAGCAGATCGGTCTATATGGCAGCTATAACTAAATTAAGTCCGATCTGAACCATATTTATGTCAGATGTCAGGAGGCTTAAAATGATTCACTGTTTCAAATTTCAGCAAAAATCGGGTAATAAAAAAAGCTTTATTGGCTTCAGATCCCTTATCGGCAGATCGGTATATATGGCAGCTATATCTAAATATGGACCGATCTAATTCATACTTAGGTCAGATGTCGGGAGGCTTAAAATGACCCAATGCTGCAAATATCAGCGAAATCCAGTAGTAAATAAAACTTGTATGCTCCTCAGACCCTTTACGGGAGATCGGTCTATATGGTAGCTATATTTAAATATAGTCCGATCTGAACCATATTTAGGTCAGTTGTCGGAAAGCTTTGAACTACTCCCTGTTTCAAATTTCAGCAAATACCGATGAAAAATAAAGGTTTTATGGGCATTAGGCCCTTTATCGGAAAATCGCTCTATATAGCAGTTATATCCAAATATGGTCCGATTTGGCCCGTTCAAGAGCTTAAGCAGCATGGATCAAAAAGACGTATCTGTGCCAAATTTCAGCTCAATATCTCAATTTTTTAAGGCTGTAGAGTAATTTCAACAGAAGGCCGGCCAGGCGGACAGCCACCCGGACATCGTTAAATCGTCTTAGAATTTTACGACGATCCGAAATATATATACTTTGTAGGGTCGGAAATTGATATTTCGATGTGTTGCAAACGGAATAACTAAATGAATATACCCCCTATCCTACCGTGGTGGTTATAAAAAGACGACGTTGTTTAAGAAAAAAATTGCTTTTTTTATTGCTTTTGGATGGCTTTTGCTAACGAACCCTCATGCTAATGATCGCTCATCACATATGTGAGGACCGAAAAACGGAATTTTATTAAATTTTAGATTAATAGTGTATTTTTCGGGGACCGTAGCATGATAACAATTGGGAAATGGACCAAAAAACGAATGAATGACAGAATTTTGCCATGAAGAATAGATCCACAAATCTTCCCCATACCCGAAACGGGACCACTTTTTGTCATGGGGCTTGTTATAATCTTATAAACAATAATTTTCTTATATGAAAGTGTCATAAAATGGTATATTCATAATTTGATTGGCCAACAAATTATGGTTGGCACATTTTGTTAAACTATGCTGTAGCTCGCCTACATTTGCAAGCGCTTGCTATTACTCAGTAATCTAAACAGATGTGTGTTACGAATACATGTTTCGATTCCCATCAATTAAGAACATGTATAATTAAATCGTATTCCAAAAAGGCATTTGATAGACAAATACACTCATTTTCAATTTTTTTGCAACATAGCCAATAAGCCGGTTTTGTGTTATTTTGTTTACAAAAGCGAAGGTGCTAGAGAGAAAAAGTCTATGTGAAATCCATGATGTTAATTGCTTTGCATTTTTTTTCTGTGACTGCAATTTCAATTCTCTGTTTCTAAAAGTGTGTGTTCTCCTGCCAACCCCATGCACTCGCACACACTTACTCCGAAACTACGTCAACAGTTTAGAAAAAGGAAGTTGTGCAAATTGCCTGCTTGTTTGCATTGGACTGCTGTGATAAGGGGTTGATCTAGAAATCTAGTTTCGTTTTTCTTTAGCTCAATCACTGGTTTTTCTCTATGCAACTAAAAACTGAATTGAATATTTTTAAATGTTTTGAAACTGGTTCCATATATTGTTACTACTGCATACAAGTATTATTATTACTTTGGCAAATTTACAAATAAAACAAAAAAATATGGAAAATCAATCTTCTATTTAGTTTAGTTGCACAAGAAAACCAGCATAAGTCATTTACAATGTTGAAATTACGAAAGCAAAGCCAGAATTCCACTTTCAAACTCGTTAGCATTGGTTAAGGACAAATGTATTGTACATGATCTTTGGATTGCGACGGGTTTATGTTCTGGAAACGAAAAGACAAAAGACTTAAGCAACAAACGTGACTTTGTTGAAATGCATGTTGATAAGAGTGGAGCGGAAATACCTTAATCAAAGGTTGATAATATGACACTCTAATGGTTAAGAAAAGTTTTAAAAGTTTACTTGAATCGATAATGCTTTCAGTGAACAATACAGAGGTATTTCTTTAAATTTTATATAAAAAATTTTAGATTTTGAAGTTGTGAACCATCTGGCAGACTTTTTGTATGAGGACAACACCTTGTGTTGGCTGATGCAATTTTATATTTCTATTGGAAAGCTTGAGATTTTCTAGCATTATGGTACTCAGAACGTTTGGACGTACGACCATCATTTGGGATGTTTGCAGTGACTTGAAAAAATTTATTTGAAACAATTAAAAAGGCGTTATGTTCGGCCGGGCCGAACTTTGGATACCCATCAAAATCCGGTGAAAATTGCATACGTTATGTCCCATAGCAGTTATATCGATATATTGATTGCCCAAAATGTAATTGCGGATTTTTTAAAAGAAAGTAAATGCATTTTTAATAATACCTAGAATGAACTTTAATCAAATATACTTTTTTAACACTTTTTGTCTAAAGCAAGCTAAAAGTAACAGCTGATAACTGACGGAAGAAAGAATGCAATTACAGAGTCACAAGCTGTGAAAAAATTTGTCAACGCCGACTATATGAAAAATCCGCAATTACTTTTTGGGCAACCCAATATGTTCCGATTTGGACCAAATACTAATAAGTACAACTTATTGTTCAATTATGTATAACAAAATATTGGTCTTTTTAGTAGCTATATCTAAAAATAAACCGATCTGAACCATATACGACACGGATGTCGCAAAGTCTAAAATAAGTCACTGTGACAAATTTCAGTTAAATCGCTTTTATGGCCTCAAAACCTAAAACCGAGAGATCGGTCTATATGGCAGCTATATCCAAATCTGGACCGATCTAGGCTAAATTGAAGAAGGATATTGAAGAGCCTAACAGAACTCACTGTCCCAAATTTCAGCAAAATCGAGTAATAAATGTGGCTATTATGGGCCTAAGACCCTAAATCTGAGGATCGGTCTATATGGCAGCTATATCCAAATCTAAACCGATCAAAGCCAAATTGAAGAAGAATATCGAAGGACCTAACACAACTCACTATCCCAAATTTCAGCAAAATCGGATAATAAATGTGGCTTTTATGGGCCTAAGACCCTAAATCGGAGGATCGGAGGATGACAGCTATATCCAAATCTGGCCCGATCCTGGCCTAATTAACGAAGGCAGTCGAAGGGCCCAACACAACTCACTGTACCAAATTTCAGCAAAATTGGATAATAAATGTGGCTTTTATGGGCTTAAGACCCTACATCGGAGAATCGGTTTATATGGTAGCTATATCCAAGTCTGAACCGATCTGGGCCAAATTAATGAATGATGTCGAAGGGCCTAACGCAACTCACTGTCCCAAATTTCAGCAAAATCGGATAATAAATGTGGCTTTTATGGGCTTAAGACCCTACATCGGAGAATCGGTTTATATGGTAGCTATATCCAAGTCTGAACCGATCTGGGCCAAATTAATGAATGATGTCGAAGGGCCTAACGCAACTCACTGTCCCAAATTTCAGCAAAATCGGATAATAAATGTGGCTTTTATGGGCCTAAGACCCTAAATCGGAGGATCGGAGGATGACAGCTATATCCAAATCTGGCCCGATCCTGGCCTAATTAACGAAGGCAGTCGAAGGGCCTAACACAACTCACTGTACCAAATTTCAGCAAAATTGGATAATAAATGTGGCTTTTATGGGCTTAAGACCCTACATCGGAGAATCGGCCTATATGGCAGCTATATCCAAATCTGAACCGATCTGAGCCGAATTGACGGAGGATGTCGAAGGGCCTAACACAACTCACTGTCCCAAATTTCAGCAAAATCGGATAATAAATGTGGCTTTTATGGGCATAAGACCCTAAATCGGCAGATCGGTCTATGTGGGGGCTATATATAGTCCGATATAGCCCATCTTAGAACTTAACCTGCTTATGGACAAAAAAAGAATCTGTGCAAAGTTTCAGCTCAATAGCTCTGTTTTTAAAGACTGTAACGTGATTTCAACAGACAGACGGACAGACGGATGGACATATCTAGATCGTTTTAGATTTTTACGCTGATCAAGAAAAGACCCTAAATCGGCAGATCGGTCTATATGGGGGCTATATCAAGATATAGTCCGATATAGCCCATCTTCGAACTTAACCTGCTTATGGACAAAAAAGAATCTGTGCAAAGTTTCAGCTCAATATCTCTGTTTTTAAAGACTGTAGCGTGATTTCAACAGACAAACGGACAGACGGACGGACATGTCTAGATCGTTTTAGATTTTTACGCTGATCAAGAATATATATACTTTATAGGGTCGGAAATGGGTATTTCGATTTGTTGCAAACGGAATGACAAAATTAAAAATAAATATACCCCCTTCCTTCGGTGGATGAAAAGATGGAATTAACTTGCAAACATTTTCCCACGACAAATTTTTACTAATTTCGGAGTGGATTATCAGGACCGGAGTGCATTGATTTACTTTAACCTTTGTATGGTCATGAAATATCATCTTAAAGCACTGCCAAAACCTGGTATAATGAACTCAATCGTTGCCGACACTCGTCCAAAGTCGAATTCCGTGAAGGTCCTCCAAAAACAGCCCTTTTACCCGAGAACATTGATGCCGTGCGTCAGTTTATAATGCAAGATGGTCATGTGATATACCGTGAAATAAAGGCATCTTTGGTCATTTCTTCCATCAGCATACTTTCCATATTCCATGAACACATTGCCATAAAAAATGTTTG